>NC_141150.1:100712532-101063782 GCF_053477565.2 Lygodium microphyllum | reverse complement strand
TATAAATGGTTTAGTAGACTTGTGCTTCTAGATAAGATAATTTCAGCCAAGGCTTATATATGTAAAGTTACAAGGTGTTTATAATTATGATTTGTGAGAATTAAAAAAGAGATTCCACACTTTCTTAAGTACTCCTTCATATGTAGAAATATCAAAAGGAGCCTTCTTTCTCTCTTTTTATTAAAATTCATGGAAAGGGCTTTGTGGTGGGCCCTAACTTTGTCATACCATAGGAAATTTCAAAAGTTTGTTATGGGGGTTGGTTTAATGAATAAACAAACTAAGTACCCCAACAAACTAACCACTTCTTGGTTGTTAGTAACTAACTCATGTATTTAAGCATGGATTGGCTAAAGAAGGGAGGGATGGAATGATGAGAGTTGAAGCTCTATTTGATGTATCTTTCTTTTTCCAGTAATTGATCTATTCCCGTTCGAAGACAATATAATGTGTGTTGTCAAGAGCTTGTTGGATAGGAATTTTATACATAGTTATTGGTGGTGACAACAGGCATCACTCGTCATGTTTGGTAATTTGAGAGATGAAATTATGATTTCTTATGAATTTTCCTTTGTACAACCTTCTAGCCTAGATTCCCTATTGCAATCTTACATTGTAGCATTGCAAAAACTATCTACAACCAACCAACAAATTTCTACTAATCAAGCCATTCTATCTTTGTTAGCCAATCAAGATACCTCTTCTTCTTCTTCTTCTTCTTCTTCTTCTTCTTCTTCTTCAAACCAATATAGGAAGGTTCACCCAGAATTGTTTTCTGTTCTACAAGCTGTAGACATATTATCTTGGTTAGATCCCTTTAAAAATGTTGTAGATTATCATCAATGCTGGCAAGAAGGAGAAATTTTCAATGAGCTACAAATTTTTTTTGGAAGGAGTTGCATCCACATGGTATATTCAACAACTTGATGAGGTAAAACATAATTGGAATTCTTTCAAGCTAGCTGTAGGATGATATTTTCTCATGACATGTAGCTAAAAGGGCTCTCCAACAGCTTAATGAGTGTGAACGAAAGGAGCATGAAACAATTTCTCAACTTGTTGTGCATTTGAAGAAAATTGTGATGAGATTTGATATAAAAATTATAGAGAACATGAAGTTATTTTTTTAATGGCCTAGACTAAGACATGATCTTCGTAGAGGGTTAAGGTCAAGGTCTTTGACTTTTGTAGATGATATTTAGCTCAAAGAATTGAAGAAAACCTTCTCAATGAAGGAAGAATATATTTTCAACAAGAATAAAAAAAGATAGAGCCAACCTTGATGGTCATTAATCTCCAAAATGCTCAAAGACGATTACTTGCTAAAGATACCCAGGGATAGACAAAGTGTTTCAATTGTAATGTGTGTGATCACATATCCAAGAATTGTTGGAAGCCACAAAGACCAAGAAATGTAATAAAGAAAGTACGTACAAGATGTTCAACTTGAAGAGATTTCATTATCAAAAAAGTCCTAGGTAAATGGATGCAAGAAGCAAACCATTTGTACATTCAAGCCTTAACATGAAGTTCTCAAAAGTGAATTGTAAGCACAATTAGTGTGAAAATTTGTAATATTTCCGTACGAAATATTAATGATCCTAGACCCTGCACATCCTGTGCAAGAGCAACTTAAAGCAATCTCCCGCAACAATAAAAATTTGGGCTAAGTGCTCCCTCCGCATGCACTAGCAAACTCCAACCCGCATTGTGCATAAGAGGCCGTGGCTCAAAAGCCGTAGTTCCACGCGGGAACACCCCTTCAAGGGGGAAAAAGGGATAAGAGATAAATTTTTGGCAAATTTTTTTATGGATAAACTCCCCTCCCCTTCAGCCGTTGCATGGTGGGGAAGAGGGAGTGTGAGAGGAGTGGGTGTGGAGTAGGAGAGCATGGGGGGGAGGAGGCATGCAACTAGCCACGTGTGTGGCTATTCCCCCCCCCCCCCCCCAGTGCTATATGAACCCCCCCCTCTCTCAAGCTTGAGGGGGAGGAAAGAGAGGGAGGATCATTCCGTTGCTGCTACCGCCACGCTACCTTCACACCGCCAGGGCTGCCGCCCCATTGCTGCCTCCGTCCTCACCACCATCACCATCATAATTATCATTGTCGTCATCCTCACCTCCATCCCCATCATTTTCCCAATCATCAATTTCTCTCTCCACGTCATCTGCTGTGGACAGAGGCTTAGAAGCTTCTATTAGAAGCTTCCATTAAAGCTTCCATAAGCCTTGTTTACCTGTGCTTTCCCGGGTTTCTAAAACCGTGTCCTGCAAGGCTTGTGTACTATGCGGAGGAGGGGATATCGAAGAGAAGTGACTTCGTAATGCGTAAGAGAGCCAAGAGGAAGTTTTCTGAGTCGAGATCTATGTCATCGATGGCTCCTAAGCAAAAGTCGTGAGGCGCACATGCGGGAGCTTCCAACCCGAGTACGCGAGTAGACAATGCCCCGATTCTTAATGCCCAGGTTCTGATAACATTCCGACATGAAAGGACGCATTAAGCATGTCTTTAAATTCACGTAGGCAAGTTTGAATACATTGGAAATTTTATATACTCGCATTGAATTACCAAGTTAAGTTGCATGACGATTACTTACATGGTCTTGGTAGTTGCATTCTTGAATGCATATTGCTTAAGTTAAAAGGTGGATTGGTCTAAAGGCATCCTTGTTGCCTCACAAAAAGAACAACGCATATAACACATAATGCACTTAGGTAATAATTTCCTTTTATAAATTTTTCATGACTTTTTATTGTTTATTAGATGTGTTAATGAATAACAAAGTTTTCCTTTAGTAGTATTATTTTCTAGAGATACAGGTGATAAGTTGGGATCGTGGTTTGGGGTGATTATTGAAGATATTAAAGAAGATCAAATTGAGCTCTTTACTGAACTTATATTCTTCTTTTCCTTAGGTCGTGAGGACGCTTCCTTTCTAATTGTGGGGATATGTTGAGAGTGGAAAAAGACTGAATTTTTGATTGATTTTTGTTTTTTTAAGGTCTGAATGATTGATTTTTGGATGGATTTAGAGTGATGTATGATTGTTAATGGAAGTATTTGAGAGTTTTTGGATGATATTGATTATGTTTTGGAAGTCTATGATGATTTTTGGTAAAAATACGAGGCTCTGTGATGTTCTGTAGGTTGTGTTGAGGTTCTGATTGGTTCTGATACCTTCTGTATAGCTTCTGTTTTGTTCTGGTTTTCTTATATATGAAGCATGCATTGATGATTGATGGAGGTTGAAATATTTTGGAAGTTTATTGAATAGTTTTTGATAGTTTGGAATGGTTTAATGTGATTTATGAGGATCTATTGTTCTTTGATAACCTTTTGTAATCCTCTGTAAACCTTCTGTAGAGCCTCTGTATCTGTTCTGTCTCTGTTTTGTATCTGCTCTATTCCTGTTATGTTTTGTTCTATAGATCTTCTGTAAGTGTTTTGTAGAATGTATGTGTGACTTTGGAAAAGTTTTCTAGCTTGTGGAAATGATGAATCTAAGTTCAAAAGAGCTAAAATAAATGGAAGAAGCAGCTAATGAAGACTAAAGAGAAGACTGGAGTGAGTGACAGTAGTGAGCTATGAAGAGACACTGTAGTGGCTCTCGTGCCTCTTTACATCAGACATATCTCTTGGGAGGTGCATCCACGACCTAAGAAGGATTATTGAGAGTCATTATTGAGTATTGTAGTGAGGATATGATGTACTATTGAGAGAGAGAGAGAGAGAGAGAGCCAGAGATAGCCAATTCTATCAAAACAGTGCATTTTTATATGAGAGATTGAGAGAGAAAACTATGAAGACATTGAAGATGAATACTATGTGATTGATTTCCATTGAACAAAAGTGGTGTATTATTTTGTTGTTCTGATTTTCTTCTATATGAAGCATGGATTGATGATTGTTGGAGATTGAAATATTTTGAAAGTTTATTGAATAGTTTTTGATAGTTTGGAATGGTTTTAGTATGATTTATGAGGATCTATTGTTCTCTGATGACCTTCTATAACCCTCTGTAAACCTTCTGTAGAGCCTCTGTATCTGTTATGTCTCTGTTCTGTATGTGCTCTGTTCTTGTTCTGTTCTGTTCTATAGATCTTCTGTAAGTGTTCTGTAGAATGTATGTGTGACTTTGGAAAAGTTTTCTAACTTTTGGAAAGGATAAATCTAAGTTCAAAATAACTTAAAAAAATGGAAGAAGCAATTGTTGAAGACTAAAGAGAAGACTGAAGTGACAGTGACAGTAGTGAGCTATGAAGAGACATTGTAGTGGCTCAGGTGCCTCTTCACATCAGACATACCTCTTGGGAGGTGCATCCATGACCTAAGAAGGATTATTGAGAGTCATTATTTAGTATTGTAGTGAGGAGATGATGTACTATTGAGAGAGAGAGAGAGAGAGAGAGAGCCAGAGATAGCCAATTCTATCAAAACAGTGTATCTATATATGAGAGATTGAGAGAGAAAACTATGAAGACATTGAAGATGAATACTATGTGATTGATTTCCATTCAATTATGTTGTATTCTTTTATGTTCCTTGTTCTATTGATGGATTCTATGAAGATGTTGAAGATTATGGTTGATTCTATCAAATCCGTAGGAGATATTTACTATGATGCTACGTGAAGATTTGCTATTTTCTTTATTTTGGTAATCAAAAGAATGAAATAAAAGCTTGTTGATGTTACAAGATAGATTTTCTTGCAGTAGAATCCCCTTTTCCTTGGTGTAAATGTTGAGAGTGGAAAAAGACTGAATTTTTGATTGATTTTTATTGTTTTTAAGGTCTGAATGATTGATTTTTGGATGGATTTAGAGTGATGTATGATTGTTAATGGAAGTGTTTGAGAGTGTTTTGGACGATATTGATTATTTTTTGGAAGTATATGATGATTTTTAGTAGAAATACGAGGCTCTGTGATGTTCTGATAGGTTCTGTTGAGATTGTGATTGGTTCCAATACCTTCTGTATAGCTTCTGTTTTGTTATGATTTTCTTATTTATGAAGCATGGATTTATGATTGATGGAGGTTGAAATATTTTGGAATTTTATTGAATAGTTTTTGATAGTTTGGAATGGTTTTAGCATGATTTATGAGGATCTATTGTCTCTAATGACCTTCTGTAACCCTCTGTATCTATTCTGTCTCTGTTCTATATCTGCTTTGTTCCTGTTCTGTTCTATTATGTAGATCTTCTGTAAGTGTTCTGTAGAATGTATATGTGACTTTGGAAAAGTTTTCTAACTTTTGGAAAGTATGAATCTAAGTTCAAAAGAGCTAAAAAAAATGGAAGAAGCAACTGCTGAAGACTGAAGTGATAGTGACAGTAGTGAGCTATGAAGAGACACTGTAGTGGCTCTAGTGCCTCTTCACATCAGACATACATCTTGGAAGGTGCATCCACGACCTAAGAAGGATTATTGAGAGTCATTATTGAGTATTTTAGTGAGGAGATGATGTACTATTGTGAGTGAGAGAGAGAGAGAGAGAGAGAGAGAGAGAGAGAGAGAGAGAGAGAGAGAGAGAGAGCCAAAGATAGCCAATTCTATCAAAACAGTGTATTTGTATATGAGAGATTGAGAGACAAAACTATGAAGACATTGAAGATGAATACTATGTGATTAATTTCCATTCAAAAGTGGTGTAGTATTTTGTGTTCCTTGTTCTATTGATGGATTCTATGAAGATGTTGAAGATTATGGTCCTATCAAATCCGTGGGAGATATATAATATGATGCTGCGTGAAGAATTGTTGTTTTCTTTGTTTTGGTCATCAAAAGAATGAAATAAAATCTTGTTGATGTTACAAGATAGATTTTCTTGCAGTAGAATCCCTTTTTCCTTGGTGTCTCTCTTGGGGCTCCAATGATTGTAGTAAATAATAGTGTAGTAACTTAAACCCCATCATCTATGAGAAATGGAACCAAAATAAATAGCCACAGAATCTCATCTTAGTGGGGGGATTAAAAGTAGATGTGTAGGTAACTAGACTTGTTGCGGATCTTTGGGGTAGCCTAGATGGAGTTTTATGATTACAGGTATGTTGAGCTTCCTTCAACGAGCACGATGAGGTGGACCACATAGAATTGACAATTAAAGGCACATCACATGCCCATAATACCTTTTATATGAAACCTACTCCATGCTAGACACTCAAATGATTTGATGCCTGTTTTTTTTCTCCTTGTAGAGTGAGCGCATGTATGGGGTGAAACAATGCAAATATAAGGGGCAATCATCGTGAACGCATGATGGGCTTTTTTAGTGCAAGTTGCTATGTCGAGAAGTAGGTTTTGCCTTGCCTTTTTTTTCTATTGCTCCACTCGTACAAGTGGTGTGGTAATGTTAATTACACATGCCTTTTTAATTGCTATGATTGTAGTAGAGTGCATAAATTGCAATAAAGAATAAGGCAAAAATTTAAATCCTAGCATCTGGGTGAGGGTTGAAGCACATGTAACTAGACTTGTTGCAGATCTTTGGGGCAGCCTGATTGGAGTTTTGTGATTATAGGTATGTTGAACTTCCTTTAGCGAGTATTGTGAGGTGGACTACATAGAATCAATGATTGAAGGTGCATCATAGACCCTACTAAACCATCTTCATTAGTTGGGAAAATTTTTCTTAGATGTGCTATATTTACGAGAACAATTAGTACCTTCTATATGGAACCTACTCCATGATGCTAGACACTAAGACTATTTGATGTTTGGTTTGTTTTCTCTTGTAGCGATGTGCAAGTATATGGTAGAACAATGTAGGTCGATGGGGCAGCCTTTACAGACACAATATATGATTTCTTAGTGTAGGTTGCTGCATCAAGGTGTAGCAAGTTTTGCTTGGCCTTTTTTTCTATGTTGCTCCATTGGTATAGGTGGTGTGGAAATGCTGATTGCACAAGCCTTGTTAATTGCTATAATTTGGCACAATGCAAAAAGAGAGAGAGAGGTTGTAGTAGACCATGCGACTATCACAGAGAAAAGGGCATGAAGGAGAGCCTGAAGAAGACGAAGTATGCTGGGAGAAGATAATCTCGATACATAGAGTAGAGTAGGTAACTTTTTTTTTTGTTTGAGACTTTTTAATATTTAAAAGCATTGTGGGTCCCCTTGCCTTTGCACACCCTAGTGTGACCCCAAATTTAGCAAGGGAAGCTAATTTTTGCTTATGCCCCGCTTTCCCTTTCTTGGCCGTGCATGCCCTAGTGTGACTGGGGGGCCTTATGGAGGAAGAAAGGGTCAATTACTTCAATAAAAAAACAAGTCAACTTGACACAATTTCTTATTGTGTTATTTGTTCATGATAATGTAAAAGTGCAATGTGGACTGCAACATGATGTTTGACATGACTGTGGAAGAGCCATGAAACAAGAGGGTGCCCAATATACCTTGCTGGATCTGGAGTAGGGATTGGAGCCATGGAGGATTCAAGGAAGTTGGCAGCCTGAGAGGGACCAATGCTGGCTTTTGGACTCATTGGTGCTCACAAAGAAAGCATTGGAAATTGGATACATGTCATGATACTTATCTTGGATGTAAGCACATAAGAGTGACTCAATATTGTTACAATAGTGATATTTGAGTTGCATGAGGTCCATGCTCATCATTAGGATGTCAACACAAAGCATAAAACTATATTAGTTGTGATTGAAAAGGGTTTAGAGTGGAAGATATCAAGTGTCGTTCTAGAGGTAACAGAACTCTGTCACCCTGCAACACTTGCAATTAAAAGATGGGAAGATGATGTTCGCACACACCAGTGATGGAACGCCAGTGATGAGGAAGAGAAAGCTACAATAATGCAAAAAGAGATAGTTGCAAATCCTCTATAATTTGTTGTTGTTGTTGATCTTGCAGTGCCATCCTTGCTAACTCATTAGTTTGTAAATTTTGAAAATGGTCCCAAGTACCCAACTGCAAGAAACGAAGTTTCAATCCTATTGGAATATCCAATGTCATATCTTTAAAATTCAAATGGGCACCTCGTGATGAGCCAATCAGATCCCAAAGTCATTGAAAACACTTGACACCGAATGATATTATAGGGATGTTGAAAAATTTCCACTTTTACTTCAAAGGGGGCATGGAGAACTTCAAATGTATTATAAACATGTTTATTGCCAAAAATTATAAACTTCAAATGAATGATAAACATGTTTATTGTCACCAAAAGTTATTGAAATTTCTTGAACATGCTATCAATAAGGATTGATTGTGCTTGATAAATTAGAACTGATAAAAGAAAAAGAACATCAAGAATCCAACAATACTTCTACATTCAAACCATTAATTTTGTAATGTGTCCCCCTGTCCACTTGCAGGACACGTCTTAGCAGCCCATCGGGAAGAGAGTCTAGAAAGTGCCGCTCGACACTCCCAAGGAATGTCACAGGGTTTGCGATCTAGGTCTTCCTGAGTCTGCCATGAAGCGGAAGCATTCTGGCCGTTCCCACTTAGGACCGACCTGAATCAGGGTTTTCCTAATGGTCAAGTTCCTAGAAGGTAACTACTTTACGTAGAAATGTCAGGGTCGAAGCGGATTTATACTGCACTTGGTTCAAGGAGAATGGGAAATGAGAGGGATATAAAGCTAAACCTATCTGCCCATAAGGCATAGTCCCATTCCGTTCCCCTAAAACAACATAAATCGGGACTCTAGCTTTATAGATTCTAGGTCATTATTTTCGTCGCTGTCAATTCCTTTGAGAAAAGTTTCCAGCCAACCAGGACCACCCTTTCGTAGGACGGACCCAGGGTCACATCCACCGCACTTTCCTTAGGTTGCTTTAGTTATCTAATTACCTACCTTTTCATACAAGCCCTCACTTTCTAGTGGAAGTGGCAAAGCAATTGGTTTCACCTTTTTGTCAACTATCTTATACTTTGTCTCCACAAGTGCTTGAGCCCAATGTAATCCTTCTTACTGAGCAAACAATGCTACAGCATCATACATGTCCAAAGAACATACCGACAACACTCTGTTTTCAACCTCATTTTTTGCATGTATAGTTGCTGAAATTTCAGCCATAGTGTCATTAATATTCAGCCCATAAAAGATGCCTGAAATGCATTCATTTTCAGCTAATAATCCCAATGCTCTCAGTTCCTTAGTAGCCCGTTTCATAGATATGTATTCAGCCTTGCACATAGCTTCCGTAGGCTAAAACCAACATGAACTATTTGTTGCAAACTGAGAAAAACCAATAGTAAATACATACTTCATTCCATCAAGAGGTAAGCACATTCTCTAAGCATCACTATTGTAGCCCTGCATTACAACAGTGCTTAATGAAAATCTAGGTCTTTGAATTCCCTTGCATTTGGAGCCAAAGGAGACTCTCGAAGTGTATCCCGATTTCTAGGATGATTAACACATACAGTAAGAAATTGGACTACTTTCCTCCCATCCTTGATTCTGACTTTTGTATAAGCAAAACCATTATCAAGCACCTTTGTTTCCATACGCACTCCTATAAAATAAGGTTGTCCCAAAATCACCGCATATGAGGAACTATCTTGCACAAAGAAGTGTTGCTCTTCTTGTACATCACCAATCGTCACTTTTACATTAGGACATGCAGCATAGAGCTCTCCCGAAGAATTATTTGCAGCCCTTATATGCCAGCCATGATTACTGTCCATAGGCCATGCACC
The DNA here is from genome assembly GCF_053477565.2 of Lygodium microphyllum. Lineage (NCBI taxonomy): Eukaryota > Viridiplantae > Streptophyta > Polypodiopsida > Schizaeales > Lygodiaceae > Lygodium > Lygodium microphyllum. Next base: position 101,054,121 of record NC_141150.1, on the reverse strand, counting down.
ATTTTCATACAATCTATGCTCAATGATGTTAATCTCAGACCCATGGTCAAGTAAAGCAACACAAGCAATTTCACATTCCCCTATTTTCATTCATGTTTCAATGGTAGCCCTAGCCCAATGATTTCTTATGTAATGACTTCGAGGAATAAAACCTAGAGTCTCTCCCCCATATTGTTGCATGTGCCTTACTCCACCATGCATATTGCTATAAGAAAATGCATTTTCAGCCACTTTCTTCTCTTTTCCACATGCTGTCCACTAATTAGTAGCATCCTACATAGATGATTTAGTACTTACTTCATGCTCATATTCAGCTTGAATACCCTACAAACTAGTTTCCTCTTCAAATTGCAGCAATGCACTAGTGGTATCATCAAGAAACTAATGCTTCCTCTTAATTATGTCAATGATCTCATCATGAAATTCTCACTTGGCTATGCCAAGCACCTCTCCCAAGGTGGCTACTTGCCCTTCTTTTTTCCCTCTTGTTTGCTATCATTTTTTTGCTCCTAACTGACCTCTTCCATAACATGTTTGGGAGGTGACTGATTTGTAGCTTTAGGCTGATCCACACTTCTTCTCGTCACTCTTTTAGATGTCCCTACATTATCTTCATCTCTTTTTCATTTCTCTTCCACAAGTACATCCGTGTTTTTTACCTTTGCTAAATATGCATACACTGAATATACATCTACTGGTGATTCCCATCCAGTTATGTCACAAATGTCTTGCCCTGCATGAGACATTTCACTATCAGTAACTTTTTTCTTTTCAGCTGCATGCAAAGCATGTGTCCATACTATAGCCTTTGGACCAACCATCACTTGGCCATGCATTCTATCCAACTATAGACTAAAAGTAGAAGCATCATGTACAGTCACATAAGCATTTCAGACAACCAAGTCTTTCAACAACTTCTGCATACCTCCCTTTCCAAAATTCAAAGCAAGAGGCAATCCCATTTCTTGTGCATGGATCTTACTATCTTTCCAAAATATGAGTTGGCATGCCAATTCCTCTTGTTAGGCATCATAATCATTTCTCTCATGTTGCAAACTATCACACCACATGCATCTTTTTCTTGGCTTAAGGGTTGTTTCTCCCTTTCCTCTTGTCCTTTTTCATCCAATTTTGCAACCTTCAACTAAAGATCCCACATACCTTTGACCAATTCATCTAATACATCTTCCCTAACAGTGGGAACAATAACAAGTACAGCCATAGGGTTAGCCACAGAAGTGGGTGGTTTACTGGATACATCAATTGTTTTGCCCGTAACAATGGGCAAGCTAGAGACATGCAATCTTTCTCTTCTTCTATGTTTTTTCACAAGTGCAGTAACAACTTCCTTGACATGTCTCCACTCTGTTTTAAGATATGTCTCTGTAGTCTAATCCTCTAGCAAATCATCAAGTTTCTCTTGAAGCTCAGGATCTACTGCTTGTTGAAACAATTCAATTTTCTGACTTGCAAGAGTTTGCTATTTTGCAAGATCCAACTACTCAAATCGACTTTCAAATTCTCTTATTAACAATTCTGTAGCCACAAGACCCTTATTGGGTTGTAAAACCCACTCCTAAAAAGTCTTGTGCGTAATTAAATTTGTATCTTGAATGCAAAATTGTTTCCTATGCGTCTTCTTGAAAGTACCAAGTCAGCATCATGCATGTAAAATTCAATAATTCGTGCTTTTAGTTCATGTACAATGATCCAAACAAAATACTGGCTCCATGCAAGTTGAGCCACTCCAAAGAATTCCATCTTTTGAGCATAGGTATGTATATATGCAGATACATCCTTGACATTGAACAACTTCATCTCATGCTCAACTGGTTGCAGAGCATTCATCACAATAGTCACTATTTGAGCAGAATCCTGCATTACGTGCTGTTGTTGTTGAACCTGCATAAGCATGTTCATATTCTATACTAGCTTCTGCAAAACATAACTAGAAATTGTGCTTGAAGGATCTCCCATCTTGTCTTTCCTTTTGACGACCTTTTACATCCGGTTCACCAATGTCGGAGGGGTTTTAGGTGAAAGGTCGTATCAACTAAGGATCAGAGATAGAAGGAAGTAGAGATATGAGATAGAAGAGAAGGAAACGAATAGACAAGAGGTAAACACAATAAAGACAAAGCACAATGGATTAATGTTAAGCCAATTAGCTACATCCCCAAGGGCTTAATGGAGGACATCATGGTAGAAAGATTCGCAAAGTCAAATATGAATGAATTGTGGCTTGAGGCTGTCACAAAATCCACCATGAGTATTAGTAAAGTTTGATTATTCTATTATATTTGAGAATTTGTCACACCAATGAGGACTCCAAAATGAAAAATATACAAGTATTCCAAAATGCAATTTTATGTCTAGAATGTGAGATAAGCCTCTAATATAAACAAAGGATAGATTACTCTTAACACATAATTCCTTCCTCAAATGTGATGCAACTCTTTAACGAACACAATTTAAGAACAAATCATTTGAATGCAATAAGATTATTAAATTTTTGTTGTAAATGGAAATAGTAGTCTCTTACACAACACAACTACAAGCATCACCATTTAAATCCTTTTCTAGAGTGTGATTCAAGTCTCAACACTCCTAACAATAATATTTTTATTACCTAGATGTACTATTGGAGTGTGAGTGCACATCTCAAATAGCAAATATTAGGTATTTTATATGCTTGTATTGTGAGTTAGTGTGAGAACCTCTAATGCAACACAAGTATACAATACCACAAAGTTTAAATCCATTCTTAGAATGTGATGCAAGCCTTTAATAGACATAAAAATGGATGTTTTATAGCTTAGACTTACTATTGGAATGCAAGTGCAAGTCTTGAGTACTAGCAATAGCAAGTCCAAGCAAATTGTATTTTTGTATTATGAAAGAAAGTGCAAGCCTCAAATACAACATAACACAAATGAATAATCCTAATATCCTATTTCTAGAGTGTGAGATATACCTCTAATCCACATATATACAAAGGGAGACTAAAATTCTAAAAATACTTTTAAGGTATGAGGGAGACCCTAACACAACAAAAGTATTTAAAATAGAAAATTATATATAAATAATATTTTAAAATTAAAATAAAATGATCCCTAAAAATCTACTTATGGACTACTATTAGTTGTGTTGGAGGCAAAGAAGAAAGGGCAAAAACTAGTAAAAGACTTTCAAAATGATTAAAATGTTCTGAAACCTTCATCAACACAATATTAGTGAGTTTGGGAATCTCCCAATTCCCATTTTTTGAATACTAAAAAGATGGCACCCGGATAACATGCCCATATGTTTCTCGAAACCATATGATGTGACCTATCATTGGAAAAAGCACTTGAAAAATGGAATCTATTGAGCTATAGAGTGCTCGATTTGGAGTTATAGTGTTCAGGTTATGACAAATCCAAAGATTTGACCATGTGTCCCAAACTTAAGGGAAATTCCCATATTCTCCAATATGGTGTTCATCTATGTACTTAAATTTTTGTACATAAGCTTTACAATCAAAAGCTTTCGATCACCACTCCAATGAGAGATGATAATGATGATGGTAGTCTTTGTTGAGATGTAGAGAGAAAAGATATGTTAAGACTTGAGAGGGAGAGAAGAGACACACCATGTACACTCCCAAAGACTATTTCATATTGATCACAATCTACATATTTATAGGTGAGACCTAGTCTAGATAGGGGGTGAGCTTGTTATATTTAGACTTGTTATGTTGAACGTAGTCTTTAGCAAGACTAATAATCACATCGAAGTGGTGTGCTAGAGAGAGGAGGAATGGCCAATATTTGATAGAACTTGTTGAAGTCATAATGACTCTCGAGCCACTAAAGATGTAGCTACGTATTCAGCCATTGTAGTGGAAACAACAACCCAACGTTGTTTCTTGCTAGTCCAAGAAACAAAGAAACCATTGATAAAGAAACAATTTCTAGTTGTAGAACGCATAGATAAGTGAGAGCTTGCCCAATTTACATCTGTATAACTCAAAAATTGAAGTGAACATTTGGAATCAAAGTTTTGGTGGTGCCAATAAAATAACCCAAAATCTTTAGTGCCTTTCAAATACTTCAAAACTCATTTAGCTATAGTCCAATGTTTAAGGCATGGAGAATTAAAATGTTGTTTGATGCAGTAAGTGAGAGTTTTTGGTAGAGCTCACAAGACAAGGAGTACTAGTAGGATGTCTAAAATCCAAACCAAACTTTTGAATAATATCTTCAATGAACTTTGTTTGACGCAGTAATAAAACACCCTTTTCTTGATAGCATTGAATCTGAATACAAAGACTTAAGTGTATGTCTCCAAGATCCACCATGTCAAATGCAGAATATAAAACCTTCATTACTTGTTAAAGAAAGTTGAGATTGTTAGAAACAAGTATGGTATCATCCACATATAGAGCAAGAGTAACAAACTTATCATTGTAGTGCTTGACATGTAAGTTAGGATCTGAAGAACAAGATATAAAACCTTTTTTTGTAAGGAAGAGATCAATCTTTTGATATAAAGCTCATGAAGATTGTTTGAGACCATAGAGTGCTCGATGAAGTTTGCAAGCAACATTTTCCTTATGTTTGACTACAAATCCCTCGAGTTCCTCCATATGTATCTCTTTCTTTAATTCCCCATTAAGAAAATCAGTTTTCACATCCATTTGATGAACCTCCAAATCAAACTCAACAACAAAAACTAACAAGACTTGAATACTAGTAAAAGGAACAATAGGTGAGAAAGTTTCTTGATAATCAACTCCTGCGATTTGTGAAAAACATTTGGAAACTAGCCTTGCTTCGATTTTTTCAAATGTTCCATCTACTTTTGTTTTAGTCTTATAAACCCACTTGCATTTAATAGCAGTACGTCTAGGTGGTAACTCAGTTAGAATCCATGTACCTTTAGAGAGAAGAGATTAATTTTCAGTTTCCATAGCCTCCTACCATTGTTCCTTTTGTGGGGATGACATGGAATCACTATAGGAGACAAGGTCTTCACAAATATTGAGAGCATTCTCAAGAATATCAACATCAAAACATAATAGGTACCATGTAAATGTTCAATTGGAAGATCAATGTAAACATTAATGCCATGGTCATCATCATCAACAATAATAGGTATAGGATGTGAATCCTAATTTGAAGAGTCAATATTATCTCATGAAGAAGGTTCACCATCATATAGAAAATGAAAAGTAGTGAGTAATTAATTTTTTTCATGAATGTCCTCAAATGACCACGTCCTCCTAGCATCCTCCTAAGACCATGTGTTGCCCATAAGTTGCTCATTGAAAATAGCATTACGACTTGTGCTTACATGCTTGGAGGATGGATCATTAAACTTGTATCCCTTAGAAAAATGTGAATATCTAATGAAAATAACTTTCAAACTAGGATGATCAAATTTTCTATGAGTCTCTTTGGGTACATCAATATAAGAAACACATATAAAGGTTCAAAAATATGAAACAAAAGGAGTTTTTCCTATCCAAGTATCAATCAACATTTTACAAGGAGCAGTCCTAGAAAGATGATTTTGCAGAAATACTGCTACTAAGAGTGCTTTAGCCTAGAAATATCAAGATAAGCCAGAATGAATGAGCATACATCACATGGCATTGAGGATAGTCATGTTTTTACATTCAACAATACCATTCTATTGAGGAGAGTAGGGAACCGTATATTCATGATGAACACCCTGATTATTATAATAATCATCAAAATATTTTGAAATGTATTCTCCATCATTATCAGTGCAAAGTTTCTTGATGTGACAACCAATATGAAGTTCGACCACTTTTTGATCTTGCTTCAAATATAATAAAGCTTCTGATTTGTATCGCAAGATAGAAAAAATGGTGTATCTTGAAAAGTCATGAAATATCGATCTTGAGATTTTGATGGAGAAAAAGATCCACGAATATTAGTGCGAATAAGATCAATAAAATATCTGGAATGAGTTTGGGTGGAAATGAGAAAGGGTTTGTGAAAATGCTTTCTAAGTGTACAATATTTACAAATACCCATGTGAGGATGAGCTTTGAATTCCATACCTTAAACAAGGTCACACCGATAAAGATTGACAAGCTTACAAAAATTAGAATGATCAAAGCGATGATGCTATAATTTACTGTTAAGATCACTAGGACACTCTATTACGATCTGAATCAAAACGCCTCTTTAAACATAGATGAGTTGGATGATAAGGAGAATAATCACTAGATAAACATGGTTGTTTGTTTGTTATACCATTTTCTTCATCATATTATTTTTCCTAGCAATCATCTGTAGTGTGATCATTTCTACTGCAATAAGAACAGCATATGTTAGGAAACTTGAGACGAGAGAAGTCACCACTATGACGACTCCTACATGTAAAGCATGGAAAGGAATGCCTTTGAGCAAGTAAAGCTTGGTTGATTTGTTCTAACTATGTCCTCTTGTGAAATCATAGCTATTTCTTGATTTGTGTGTTGTCATTCATGTCATTGTGAATATTCAATCAAAGATATACAAGCTTGATCAAAATTGATCCCATCTTTGTTACATAATATGGTAACAATATTATCATAAGTAGGATCCTTTACAGTGTCAAGAAGCTATGTCACTAATTGCTTACGTGGAATGGCATCACTAGCAGAGCCAGTAAGATAATTGATAATGTTCTTAATAATTTGATATGTGTTGCCATAGAAGCTCCGATGTCATATTGTAACTCAGTGAGATGACTACGAACATAAAGTATCTCTATAATAGTTTTCTTCTCAAAATTTGTAATCAAATACTCCCATATAGCTTGTGAGTTAAAAGATTACATACATCAAGCATAAGAGATTCTTGAAGAGTAGAAAGAATATACCGACAAGCTACTTTATCGCCTCTGACTCACTCGTTATAAATAGTTTGCCATTCTTCAAAGTTAGCTCCTTCAGTTACAAGGGTATTATCATGAGCCTCATCAATTGGTTGAGGCAGACATTCATAATTACCGAGAACAATATCATGCAAGACATTGCCTTCAAGGATTAGTAGCATGTTTACTTTCCATCCAAGGAATCCTTGTCCTTAAAAGTGAGAGATAGAACGTTGTCCAGAAGGAAATCTGTAGACCATTATAGAATTTGACATATCTAGCTGAGAGAATAAGTACAATATGAGATCATAGAATTTGCACACCATAGACAAAATGATGACAAAAGTACAGCACAACAAGTCGTGCATAGAAGCTATGCTATAAAGAAAGGCGTTTAGTTCAAAAGCATACTCCAAAAGAAAGAGACCCAAGATAGATGAAATGTGGGCAAGAATAAAGCAACCTAGAATAGACAAAACATATGCGAGAATAAACCAACCCAACATAGATGACAAAACATTATCCCTTTACTTTTTGGCCAAGAATAGATGATGATCTTGCAAATTTTGGTAGAAACTCAAGAGTGAGTAATCATGACAAGACATGTGTCGTAGAAGTCTGCATGGAAAGCTATTGTTTTGTTTGTTTTCCTATTTCGAGTCCAATTTACTTGAACTGATATAACTTTTGACAAAGAACTTCAAATTGAATAGGGATTTGCTAGAAGAAAGCTTGTGAGTCCTACACATCAAAAAAACTATTTTTCTTGGAAAAGACATTCCTTTAAGAGTTTCCTAAATAGAAATTTTTGGGGTGTCCAAGCAAGACATATCTACAATTCAATATATATGCAATCTAAATGATGATCGAGTGAACTTCTTCTATGCTTAAATTGCATAACATAAGATGCTCATAACATACACAATACATCAAATTTAGCATGAAAAGAACATGAATCAAGAATTTGAGAGATACTACATAGATATACTTCCTGATTGTCTTCTTCAAGGAAATGGTTGTAGTTGAATGTGATAGCTTTGATACCATGCTGAGATGTAGAGAGAGAAGATATATAGAGATGCGAGAGGGAGAGAAGAGACACACTATTATGTAGACTTCCAAAGACTATTTCATATTGATCACAATCTACATATAGATAGGTGAGACTTAGTCTAGATAAGGTGAGCTATATATAGCTCCAACAATCTTTTGTCTGAGTTTTGATGGTACTATGCCTGTGTCATGAGTTACAAGACTTTTATGCTCTTTAATAAATTTTGCGCCTTGAAATGATGGTAATGGAAATTAGTAGCGGAATAACCCTTAAAATACACAAGTTAGTGGAGCCACGGAAACATTGCTTTGTCTTTTATAATGAGCCCCCGTTGATATGTGAATGGGAGTCGTTGTTACAGATTTAAATAAAATGCTTAATGATAAGTCTTTAATGGACCTAATCCACATGAATGATGATAATTTTCATGCTCTCACAATAGTTTAAAATGGCAATTTGGACTAATTGAATTAATTGTAAACTAGATTAGAAGGTTGTGCTCAAGCTATGAGGGCATCTCACATCATATTATGAGTTGAAAATCGATACTTAACAATACATGGACTCATTAGGACTACATTGACATAGATTGTAGCATGAGGCAACTAAGGTGGGAACTCCAAGAGCTTTATAGAAGGAGCGATTAAGCTTGGTAACAATGGAGGATGGAGAGGACACAACTATGCTAGACATGACCATACTATTGTATACCTTGGTATGTGGTTTCTTATTTTTCTTCTCCTTTCACAATGAGAGGAAGGATGGCCCTTGCCACTATTCTTCTTTTCCTTCTCATTTGAAGTAACTATAATAGTCATATTCTCTCCATTTAAGAACTACATGAGTAGATGGGTTGCCTTCTTCTCTAGCTTTTCTTCTAAACCATGGATAGAGTTCTCATACTATAGGGTTTGGTTAAGAAGAGTGATATATATATGTGTGTGTGTGTGTGTGTGTGTGTGTGTGTGTGTGTGTGTGCATAAAGTATTACAATGGAAAAGGAATAAAGCTACTTTAGAAGACCAACTCATGAAGGTCTTTGAAGACCATACCATGCTAAAAGTGAGCCTATCAAGCCCTTGAGAATTGGAGACCATTGATTTTTTCCCTTACTTTGAAGAAGATATGAGCTTGAGTGTGTTGTTATAGAGTGGTTTTCCAAACTTGTACCCTCTCTTATGGGTAGTTAAATAAATATTTTACTAACTTGTTCTCAAAGCACAAAGAAGATGAGCAAGATGTTGATGTTGCAACCTCGAGAAGAACACTGTTGAGCTATTTTGTATGACAAAATGAGGTTGTTTTGCATCTTAAAATTGTATAATAAAGGGATAAATTATTGAGGAACTTCGTGAGCCTTCCATGATGATCATGTGATGCAACTTTTCCATGGTACCATGAGACTCATATAAGCTGAGAATTTATGTATTAATCTTGCATTGTGTAAAATGGGTTTCTTTGCGAGTTCATGTGTTGTTGGCATTTGGCTTTGTGGAAGAGGTGCTTAGAGTGGTGCTACTTATCTTGTATATGGCTGTGTAGGGGTTACCTCTTTTTTGGTATCTGTAAAGTCTTGCTAGGGCTTTTGTGAGTGCTTGTGGGCTCTTGGCCTACAAGAAATTGTTATCATTTGATGTTGCTTTGGGTGGTCTTGTGGAGCTCAATTTCAAGTTGTCTATCTCAACTCAATAGAATTCGTTTTGCTCGCTTGTGTGCCTATTATTTAGTTTTATAATCAACTTTTTGTTTAGTTCAATGATATAATATGATTGGCTTTTGGTGAGGTCAAAACTCTTACTTATGGAGGTAAGATATTTGGCCTATGGGCTCATGGATAATTGTGATTAGCTATTGCAAGAAGCTGTGATGAAGCTTGCCATATTTCTTGTGATCTTTTTATTATCTTTTGGAGTTTTCTAATCCCTAAGGGTGTCTCCCCTACATGCGATGAACCTATTGTATACCAAGATTTTTTTTATCATTCTAGTAAGGATATATATCATATGCTTGTGTCCTACATAATAACCCTTGAAGACTGATGTAAATGATACCCTTAAAGATAAGAAAGATTGATTGTGTTCGGTTGTCTTGCCTTGTGAGAGTCACTTTAAACATTGAATCTCATGATATCTCATCCCCTGTTACTAGATTTCAAGGGTAATGCCATTTTTGTATCTTGATTGGTTGGGTGGGTGATTAGGCAAAGTTAGCAGTTGTAAGTGTGGTATTGGTACCCTTTTCCCATTATGCTACTATCTTATATGCATGATTTTTATCTTAAAATATTAAAAGAGGGATGGAGATAAGTGACAAAACAACAATAGCAAGAGTCCAATAGCAAATCAGTAATGAGGACTAATGAGCACTCTATTTATGAAGATGAGGTGCCTTTATAAAGACATTACAACTAGTGGTTTTGGCAGGTGCTTTTAGTATCTCCAATCACACCTAAGTAGTTTCCATAGTTAAATGGAGTAGGTGAAAAGTGAGCTCCTATCTACACTTGTTATAGAGAGATTCTCCCTTTATTCATGCATAAAAGTATAGAATAGAACATACTTGTTCTTAATAGCTATCGCCCTTCTACAATCCCCTCAATACATATCATGAGTTTGGATTTAACCCCCCCCTCTTAAACTAATGATGTAGACAACTTTATGCATGACCATCTTTTGCAATAGCTCGGTTACCACATTACTTGCAAGGGACATGTGTCTCTCAGAGATGTAAATGGTTCACTAGACTTGCAATTTTAGATAAGTTAATTTCAGCCAAGGCCTATATATATAAAGTTACAAGGTGTCTATATTTATGAATTGCGAGAATCACAAAAGAGAGTCCATGCTTTCTCAAGTAGTCCTTCATATGTTGAAATATCAAAAGAAGCCTTCTTTCTCTCTTTTTTTTAAAATTCATGGAAAGGCGTTTGTGGTGGACCCTAACTTTGGCATACCATAGGAAAGCTCAAAGCTCTATTGTGGGGGTTAGTTTAGTGAATCAACAAACTAAGCACCCCAAAAACGTAACCACTTCTTGGTTGTTAGTAACTAACTCATGTATTTAAGCATGGATTGTCTAGAAAAGGAAGGGAGGGAAACATGAGAGTTGAAGCTCTATTTGATGTATCTTTTTCCAATAATTGATATTTGTCAATATAATGTGTGTTGTAGAGCTTTTTGGATAGGAATTTTATACATAGTTATTGGTGGAGAGAGCAAGCATCACTCATCATGTTTGGTAATCTGAGAGATGAAATTATGATTTCTAGCCTAGATTCTTTGTTGCAATCTTACAATGTAGCATTGCAACAACTATCTACAACCAACCAGCAAATTTCTACTAATCAAGCCATTTTATCTTTGTTATCCAATCAAGCTACCTCTTCCTCTTCCTCTTCCTCCTCCTCCTCCTCCTCCTCCTCCTCCTCCTCCTCCTCCTCCTCCTCCTTCTTCTTCTTCTTCTTCTGCAACCCAATATAGGAAGGTTCACCAATTCTACAAGCTATAGACATATTATCTTAGTTAAATCCCTTCAAAAGTGTTGCAGATTATCATCAATGGTGGCAAGAAGGAGAAACGTTCAATGAGGTGCAAATGGTTTTGGAAGGAATTGCATCCACATGGTATATTCAACAACTTGACGATGTAAAAAATAATTGGAATTCTTTCAAGATAGCTTTAGTACCAGATTTTGCTCATGACAATGCATCAAAAAGTGCTCCCCAACAGCTTTAATGAGTGTGAACAAAAGGAGCATGAAACAATTTCTCAGTTTGCTATGCATTTGAAGGAAACTGTGATGAGATTTTATATAAAAATGATAGAGGACATGAAGTTATTTTTTTAATGGCCTAGACTAACACATGATCATTGTAGAGGGTTAAGTTCAAGGTCTTGAGACTTTTGCATATGATATTTAGATTGCTCAAGGAATTGAAGGAAACCTTCTCAATGAAGAAGGAAGAAGATATTTTCAACAAGAAACAAAAAGGGCAAGGAATATATTTAGTGAGCGATCCATAGGGTTTGGTCATTTGAGTATCGCCTTTTAGCATAGCCAAGATGGTAGCTAGGTCAACAGGTGTCGTCATCCAAGTGTCCATCTCTACCCTCACTGCACTAGTTCTATTCCCTAGGAAAATCAACCCATTGCCCCAGTCCTCTATGACACGTGCATTCCTCATCCAAGGTCGGCCTAATAGTATGTCGTAATCCACTCCCTTCATGACAATGAAGTTTACCGAAAATTGCACATCGGCAGTCTTTACCGGCCAATTCTTTAAGACCCCAAATGTTCTTACCCTCATTCCGTTTGCTAATGTGACATTAAATCTAGCAGTCTCTATAGGAGGGTTTTCCCATGCCTCTAGGACTGCATGGTTTAGCACACTAACACTGGCGCCTGTGTCTACAATTCCTTTTCGAGTCATGTCTCCTAAGGCTAGGATGGGAAAAACTGCATGCATTTCAGTGCCTTCCCAAAAAGCATTGATGTGCAAAGACTTAGGATTTGAGTGTAGAGTTAGACTTGGGATCCATGTAACTGCATCATGATCTTGCGGATCAGCACCCGCAAGTCCTGTGTGACCCTCGATCAAGTCTTTTAACTCCTGCCACAAGAAATGATTTTGCCTAAGCAGATCCTCCAAGCTTAGAGTTACTGGAGTGGACAACAAGGTTGTGAGGAGGTTACTGGACCCTTGTCTTCCTCTAAGGCTAGCAGTTCTAGGCCATGCGTTCTGTCTGCCCTGGTAAATTCCCCCCCGGCCTTGCTACTGAGTCGCTCCCAGTGGTGCAGGTATACTCACAGCTTGTGGTTTTGAGGGTGAGACTGGTGTGCTCACACTAGAGAAGTCGTCCATAGGATCTTCCAATATGGATTCAGCATCCTCGAGGTGCTTTTGGGCATCCTTGACCCACTCCTTGACCTTGGCTATAGCCTCGAGTTGTCGTTTGGGGTGGGGGTATTCCCCTACCTTGGCACTCCCTAGCTCAGCTGTCTTGGGAGCCGAGGTCTCTGTCTCTGCGTCTGTGACCTTCTTTCCTGTTACTAGCGTAGTCGTTTCCTCGGTTTTAAGGGTTATCTTTGCATCGGTTCTCTTTTTCCGTCTCCTCCGACTTTTCTTCCCCATTAAGGTTGCATCAAGGTTACTTGCCCCTGGCAAGGAGATGCCTGCTTGTTTCGTTTTTGATGAAATGTGGCCTGGGTGGCCGCAAGTCCAGCATGTGACTAGATCCTGGCTGGGGCCCTCCAAGGCCTCTGCCTCTTCCTCTTCCTAAAGCCATCATCGGCACTGGCCGATAGTCCATTAGGACTGGGTTGCCCTCCTCGTCATAGGATATGTACGGATTGACACATGTCTCTTCCTCGGTAGGCTCCTCCACAAAGTGAATAGGAATCACTAAATGGGTGAGTTACAAAAGGCCCTGGTGGCTTGGGTATACATGTTGGGTTCATCTCCAGCCTAGGCATGGCAGGTCTTGAGTCAGTCGGGTGCTAGAAGAGCTAACTGGGCTCCCCTGCCAAAGAAATTAGGTGGCCTATTACCTAAGTATGGAGGATTGTACTGCTGCGTGTATGGGAATCTCCTCGGCATTCTGCAATGCACTGCATCATGCCCGAATCTACCACAATTTGAGCACGGCCGAGATCTAGGATCTTGGCACTCAACTGGGAGGTGATTGCCGCCGCAGTATACACATTGTACATGCGATCTCACAGGCTTCCTCACGAGCTCTTGCAATCGTGCAATCTCCATTCTCATCTCTGGCATCCCTTGGTTGTGATCTACACTCTTTCCCTTATCCTGCACGCTAGCAGTTGCTTTTTCCCCCAAAGTGGTTGATCTCTCAGGGTCCCTCTGGCTTGCACTATCTCGGTTGGTAGTCCTCATGCTACGTTCCCTGAGTTGATCATCTACGCGTATTGCCTCCTCGAAGACTCGAGCTAGCACATCTCGTTGTAAGGTGGAGCTACTGGCCAAAGCCTTGTAGAGCTCCTCACTCCGAATCCCGTTCATGAACGCTGTAGACACTGCCCTCTCGGTAGGTCACTCATTGGCAGGGATTCTCTTGTAGAGGCTACGCACCTGAGTGACGTAATCCCTAACATATTCCTTCTCCCTTTGACTAATATTCATCAACCTAACGATGAGGTTATCCGAATACCCTGCCTCCGAAAACCTCTTGATGAAGAGGCCCTTAAGGTGAGCAAAGTTTGTATGTTCTGCGTCATCCAGACTATAATATCAGGTCCTCCCCTTGTCGCCTAAGCACAGGCCGAAGGCTTGAGCTCGCTGCACAGGGTCAGTAAGACCGTTCGCCTCACATACTTGCTCGAAATGCTCCATGAAGTTGTACGGGTCACTGCTAGGTTCGTATCGAGCTAGTTGTTTTGCTACTATGGGGATTCTAGCCTGCCCTTTAGCCCCTTGCGTGACTCCCAGTCCTGACAGTAGCGTGGTGGCTACTAAATTGCATAAAAAAACCAGGGTATTTCAGCCCACTGACACCCCAAAACAACCCTCAAACAAGTGGTCTCAACTGTAGATATAACTGTCAATACATAAGCTATGTGTTTGCTTCAGCTTAAGCTTATGTAACCTCACTGCCAGGGTATATACATGCAGTCTGAAAACTGTAAACTGTGAGTAACCAGCAGCAATTTCAAGTCCAAAACTGAGTGGTAATCATGTCATACATGTTCCAAAATCTCCTAGGTAGCTGCTAGTACATTTGGCAGTCAAGACATGATCATAAGGGCACAGAACAGTGCATAACCAGCACATACAAGTGTCAACAAATTCAGTTTCAGGTTGCAGTCAACCAAAATTCAGCATATCAAGCTCTAAGCAGCTCCAAAATGTCTTTTGACCATGTCATACATTTACTTTGTAGTGGCAAGTTCAATACATGAGCATCTGAGTAGGCATAGACAACCTGTCTTCATTGACCAATGGCATAAACCTCATGAGCTGTTTGTAATTAACCAGGACAGTGTAACTGTATTTATTTCAGCTTCAAAATTCGGTTTTCAATGATGCTCGTTGCTTGCTTCAATTCTCCATGCATTCAGCATGTATAGGCCAGTTCATATAGATGATGGAACCCCCAAGATGACCTGTATTGCTTCAGTAATGCACAGTACTTGTCATTGACTGTGTATGTCAGTTTTGAGCCTGTCATTGATTTTCAGTACTGAGTATTCTGAGCAAAATATCTCAGCTCCAAGACATTTGATCCAATGTATACATGCTTTGACACATTCTTGTGCTCCAAAGATGCCTTCTGAGTGTAGTACAAGGCTCTTGTGTGTCAGTAATGACTGAATGCATGCTGTCCATTCATGTTTACAGCAGTTCGGAAATGATTACAGGTCTGTGTCTGTCACTTCAGCTCATAACAGAGCTCCCACACAAGCATTTACTCCTTGCACACTTCAAATACCTTCAATAGTGAGCATACATGCTCTATGAACCTTGTCCAGGTGCCCCACTGAAGATTGACAGGTTGCTGTCCACTCAGATCAGCAGGCGCAGATTTTCAGACCAGGGGGCGCAGATTTTCAGACACAGGTTGCTGATTTTCAGGAGGCAGTCCATGCTGATTTTCAAGAGGCAGTCCACGCTGATTTTCAGGAGGCAGTCCACGCTGATTCCTTCCTTTGACTATGGCTTCATTTGCAAGTGTCCAGCTTCTTCCTCATTCCTTACTTCCATCTCCTTTGCACTGCAAGTTGTCATGCCCATTCTCCCACAGCCTCATGGATGAGGCTCTGATACCATGTTCAAAGAGTAGAGAGAGAGAAAGGGAAAGACTCCATATCCATGAGCCTTCAGGCTCTCAAGCTCATTCCTTCATTTCCACACACTAAACTAAAAAGCACACACACACTACAAGATAAAGTGACCTAGTGTAAATGTAGACTAGACTGACTAACTCTAGTCAGATCACTGACTGACTACTAACCCGACTTATTTAATGTAGTCACATGTAGACAGCTGTACACACTAGCTGTCATAGATGTCGGTCATAGATGAAGACACACTGATGGTGAGTTTGATTTCTAACACAGGAAACATGTGACCAACAACCTGAAATGAATGTTGGACTACCCAAGCTTATGAATATGCTGGGAAATGACTTGACTAGTGATGAAACAAATAAATATTCAACCATTTTTCAGAAATATGTGAAACTATTTGCTACAAAATATCACCAACTGAGGGGTACTAACAACATTGTGCACCATATCAAATTGAAAGAAGGTTATAAACGAGTGGTTTAAAAACTTAGGAGACTTGGTACAATTTAGGAAAAGGTACTTAAAGCTGAAATTGAAAAGTTACTTGATGCGGGATTTTTCTATCCTATTGATGATGCAGAGTGGGTGTCTCATGTTTTAATCAGGCCAAAGAAGAATGGAAAGTGGAGAGTATGTGTTGATTTCAAGCCTCTTAATTCAACGACTAAGAGGGACTACTATCTTCTTTCGTTTCAGGATGAGATCTTGGATCAAATGGTTGGTCATGTATTTTACAGTGTATGCAATGGATACTCTAGATATTTCTAGATTAGAATAGTAGAAGAATATTAGTAGAAAACAACATTCATTACCCCATGGGGATGCTTTTGTTATAGAGTAATGCCGTTATTGGTTTGATGAATGCATATGCTAGCTTTTCAAGATTGGTTAACTAGATATTTTCCCCTTTCATCAAAAAATCTTTGCGGGTGTTTATGGATGACTTTTGTGTGTACAGCTCGAGGGCATTACACTCTCAAAAACTTAATGAAGTTTTCTGTAGGCTTGATGAGGATGGCGGTCAGGTGAACCCTGGTAAATGTAAAATACTAAGAACTAGAGTGATACTCTTGGATCATGAAGTGTTTGCTAATGGTATTTCACCTGAGCCTAGTAAAGTTGAGGCTTTACTTCTTATGGATTCTCTAAAAACTATAAAAGAAATGATGAGCTTTGTTCAAAAGTTGAGGTATCTATCAAGATCATTCCATATGCTGGCCAAGTATGTGTATCCTTTACAGAAAGCAACTCAAAGGGATCCTTTAGTTTGGACGCAAGTTGAAGAGATTGCATTCTTGCATATTAAAGAAAAGTTAAGCACTTTACCAGTTCTTATGCCTCCAAACTCGGATGAACCTTTCTTCATTAGCATCAGTGTTGGAAAAAATGCAGTGGAAGCCATTTTAATGCAGAAGGGAAAGGGGATGTCTTATATGAGGCCTATGTTTTATATAAGCAAATCCATTGGAGTGACTGAAAAAGCTTGAATGGAAGAAGAATTGTTGGTATGGGGGTTGGTATATGCAGTTAAAAGATAAAAATCAGACTTGATTCAAAAACCATTTATAGTACTTACTAATTCTCAGTTGCTTCCACAGGTTTTGCGATCTGCTGAAAATGCTCCGAGAGTTACTGAGTGACTACTGGCTCTACAAGAATTTGAATTTACATGTTTGAAGGAGGATACTATAAGAGCTAGCTTAGCTGATATTTTGACTTATAAAGAACATGTTGAAAGTGCAACTGTTATTAGACGGAAACTAATTTTTCATCTGCAAATTCATGACGAAATGAAGGATAAAGATGCTCTCTTGTTTTTTGATGATTGTTACATAAGAGTGCTGAAAAAGGAAAGACTAGGTTTTGTCATTATGGATGATAAAAATCGAGAAGTATTTTTTGGAAGTCAAGAAAGTAAAAGGATACAAAGTAACAATGAAGTTGAATATGTGAGTTTACATGCTAGCCTGAAACAGTGTATTTAGCTAGAATACATGAAGATAGTTGCAAAAGGAGGTGCTATATTGGTGGTCAAATAGGTTCAAAATTTTTGGAAAGCCAATAAAGATATTTTGAAGGATTGGCTGTTTAAGATTAGAGGCCTCATGAGGTAGCTGCAAAAATTTGAATTTTGGCATATTAGCAAGGAGAAGAACCGTAGAGCTCATGAATTGGCTAAAGATGCTCTTTCCCAGTATGTTGCTATCATGAGGGTGGATAATCCTAGATATGAGGGCAGGGAAAGCTGTCATGTGATTGAAGAGTTTCCAAAAAGTGGGGAGTGAAAGTCATTGGCTAATAAATATAGAAGGTATGCCATTGTCAGAAAGGCCAGGGCATATGTGCTCATAAATGATCAGTTGTACATGAAGGGGATTGATAATATACTAAGGTGCTAGATAGTTCCGAGGTTCCTGCTTTCTTATCTTCTTGTCATGAGAAATCATGTGGTGGTCATTTTTGTTTTGAGCTTACCAAAAGAAAAATTATGCTAGCAGGACTTACTTGGCCTAGTGTGAGCAGCACTGATGTTGCTCGTGTAAAAGTTATCATGCTTGCCAATTATATACAAAAAGGGTACTAATTCCACAATCTACTAAAGCCATTATTGCCTATGGACCATTTGAGAAGTAGAGTTTAGATTTTATTAGACCTTGACTTGTACAAAAATAGGAAAGTCTTACATCCTTACTACAGCTGACTATATGACCAAATGGCTTGAAGCTAAGGCTACAAGGAATTGCAAGAAAGATGACATAACTTAGTTCCTCATGTAGGACATATGCTGCAGATTTGGAATACCACTAGAAATAGTAACAGATCAAGGTCCTAGCTTCAAAAATAAGCTATTGAGAGAATTAACATGGAATTTAGACTTGAAACTCGGATTTGCTACTCCTTATTACCCTCAGTGCAATGGACTAGTGGAAGCATTGAATGGAATGTTACAAAAGATTCTCTTTAAGCTGGTCGAAGATCATCCTAAAGATTAGGACAATTATCTATATCAAGATTTGTGGGCTTATAGAACAATGCAGAACACAAGTACAAGATTCACCCCATTTCAGTTAGTATATGGTTAAGATGTTTTATTACCTATGAATGTCATGTTCCCCACGATGGAGTTTTTAAGAAAGCATCAATTAGATTAAATAGACTTGGGAGTTGACAAAGAATTGAACTTGCATACCCTATAGTTGGATAGGCAACAAGCTGTGGATTGTTATGAAAAATAGATTGTGAAGAGAAGGGAATGGTTCAATACATAGCTGAAGAAGAAGAATCTTGTAGAGGGAATGCTGGTTATGAGATATGACAATAGCTTCGACTCCACTTTACAAACCAAGTTTTGAGTTAGATGGGAAGGACCTTTCCTCATCAAGCAAAAGTTTGAAAATGGCACTTACTTGTTATAAGATTTAGATGGGGTTGTTCACAACAATAGAATCAATGGGTATCATCTAAAGAAATACATCTGTAGAATCTTGTAAATAAAGGGGATGTAAGTAATGTACATACTATACATAGAGTAGGTTGCTTTCAATTTATTATTTGGGGCAGATTCAATTTTTTGAAATTTGGTGTTAATCAAATGGTTGTAGATAATGGACAATATATTTAAGGTGTGCTTTGACACCTACTAAAGGTCTCTGCTAAGTTTGGTATTGATTTGAGTAAGAATGTGAAAGTTATGGTCTCTAGAAGGTCGATGTTTGAAGCAGAGTGCATGCAAAAATTTAGGACTACAGGCTATGCCGAGCTATTTTTGGATAGCAGCTCAAAGAATTTGGCTCTGAGTTGTTCTAAAGATTCTAGATTAGAAAGAGAGCTACAACTTTACTTTTTGAAGCTTAGTGATCTAAGACCTAGTTAGAAAGTTATGAGCTATTCTGTGTAGTGCTCTATGAGACAAATTTTCACGAAAATGAGTTTTTATTTGTCAGATGTTTTCGAAGCTTTTAATAAAGGTTTGTTCACACTTTGTGTTCCAAACCAGGGGGTGACTAATCATATTGGGTGAAAATGAGTGGTCAGGGACATGATGCTATGTGGAGTCAAGTGATGTAACATATGCAAATATCATTTTTTTGTCTTTCTAACACCTAGCTGTAGCAAGAGTCGGGTTGATAGAGGGAAATTCCCAAGTGGTACCATGCATGTTCGACATGTGGTTGTGATAATTTTAGTTTTGAGACACACGTCTCATGCAAGAAGAGATATCCTCATACAGGGAATGTGTTCTTGCTTCCAATTTTGAGTGCCTGACTAAAATTTTACATGGCAATGGGCATGTTTGCCATCTAGTAACTAAGGGAAAGCAAGGGGCAGCTTGGTAAAATAGAGAAAAAAGGAAAAACATGAGGAGTTTAAAAAAAAAATAAAGAAAAGAGAGGGAGAAGGGTTCTACGAAGAAGAAGAAGAATCTTGCAATCTGAAGAGAAAGAATAAATTTGATGCTAAGAGGAAGAAGAAGAAGAACCAATTTTTAGAAGAAAGAGGCCATGCAACTAAAGTTATCGCAGTCATCGAGCATGATGGCAAGGTTGTTGAAGCCAATTGGCTAATGCGAGTTCTCAGTTTTCAGATGATGGTAATAAGAGTTTTCCTTTTGTTTTGTTTTCTTCTATTGCTACATGGGGAACAGAGTATGCACATTTGTCCTAATATATGGATATGAGTGAGAGACAACATAGGGCTATTCTTCATCATGTTGAGAGTGATGTATGTTAGCTATTTGCATCAAGCTTCCCATCACAAGAAAGAAGATTGAAAGTAAAGGATCTCTACATCTCAAACTGGGTAAGTGGCAGAGAATATGTATTATGGGTAGGTATTGAATGCACGGACTCGAGTTAGCGGAAATTCGAAAGGATTTGCAGCTAGAAAAATGATGAATTAGAGCTCATAATGTTAAGCTCCCGGAACTCTTCATCAATGCAAGATATGTTGAGATGTATCTGTTGGTATGCTCAAATGGTAATCTAAAATCAATGAAAATGTCCTCTCATTTGCAAGTTTGTACTTCTTGGAGTAGAGAAGTTATATGTTTGTTGTATCGCACAACAATGTATTTTTGATGTGCTCTATGAGGCAACATGTGAATTCAGTAGCATATACACTACCAACTTGGTTTCCCATGAAATTCATCATGATTATCCATTGCTATATGAATGTAAACTTTGTTTTGATGCAGTAATGGAATGTCTACAATAGTGAAATGCTTGTAGTAGCTAAATTGGTATGAAAATTCATCGTATAAAGCTTTGGTTACCTATGTTTTTGGTTTATATTTATGTGTGCTCTGAGAAAAGAAGAATAGAAAGGATCTACAAATGATTTTGCACTGCTAGAGGAAACCATGCTTTGTGGGGTAGTTTTCGCATGAGGTTGCCATCCCTAAAAAATCAAAGTTATGTGAATCATAAAGCTTGTGTTGTGAAAGTCTCAGCCATGGTTGTTTTCACATCAAATTGTCTCTAAAAATGGTAAATTTTGAGCTTAAATGTTTAAAATTCTTAAGTTCTGAGTTGAAGTCCTAGTGAGGAGTGAGTGATCAAGAATATTTAATCATGTGTTTAGTAGTGATGTCTTGTGTGTTTTGTTGAGGGGAGATCCTCAGTCTTTATCCTATGGTGTTGTCTTGGGGGTTGTTAGAGGCCGAGTACCCAATTCACCTACCATAGATTGATGCCCCGACTCATGATCTTCGGTGTTGAAGATCTCTTGTTGATCTTATCAGTTGGGAAGTATAAGGTTTGGAACCCAACCGATACACAAACTCAAGCATGGCAACTTTTGGATATGAACCCTTCTTTGGTATTGAAAATGAGGATGCTAATAAGTTTATCAAGAGATTGGAGTGGATGGCTTACCCAGATTGAAGGGACAATGATGCAAATAAGCTTCGAATGATCAACATGCTACTTGAAGGTTTTACAAGATTATGGTGGAACTCACTAAATGAAGAGACAAGGGAAAATTAAAATGAAGTCAAAATGAGTTCCTTATAAGGTTTGCAGCTAAGCCAGCTCCTGAGAGTTTATGGAAATCTTTGGAAAGGATGTTTCAGGGAGAAAATGAGGAAGTTTCTAAATTTGTTGCGAGAATTGAAGCAAAATGGATAGAAATTGCACAAAGTATGGAGCAACCTTTGATGAAGTTCTTGAAAAAGGACAAGTTTGTTTCATTGCTCAGGCCTAAAATTAGAGAAAAGATTCTGATCAAAGACCCTGATACATATGAAGATGTAGTCAAAATAGCCAAAGAAAAGCAAAGGAAAATACAGTTGAGGTCAGATCAATTAAAAGATATTGTTATGCATGCATTTTTATAGCCTAATCAAGTTGACACTGTTGTGGGAAATGCAGGACAATAAGTTGTGAATCTTCATGGGGCATTTGAAAGAGCGGAGAATGGGAATCAAAAACTACATGAACAATTGGCAAATCTAAATTTGAATATGAGCCTATTGCAGGCAAGGCAGCCTCAAATGCAACCTAGATTTAGAGAACCTCCAAGAAATCGATGGGAAAACTTTGAATTCCCGATGATGACCTCGACGTTGATCTTTATGTTGATCTTTCAATTAATAATGAGCATGGTACCTACGATGTTTATGATGCTGATATTCTTAAGAATGCTCTCAATATTTGTGAAGACCCTTCCCCTTATACTAATGCCATGTCATCCCCACAAAAGGAACAATGGCAAGAGGCTATGGAAGCTGAGCATTAATTTTTTCTCTGTAAAGATACATGGGTTCTAATTGAGTTACCACCTAGTCATGTACTGCTATTAGATGAAAGTGGATTTATGAGACTAAAACAAAAGTAGATGAAACATGTGAAAATTTAAAAGCAAGGCTAGTTGCCAAAAAAATTTCACAAATTGCAGGAGTTGATTATCAAGAAACTTTGTCACCTATTGTTCATATTACTAGTATTTGGGTCTTGTTAGTTTTTTCTATTGAGTTTGATTTGGAGGTTCATCAAATGGATGTGAGGACTGCTTTTCTTAATGGGGAATTAAATAAAGAGATATACATGCAGCAATTCGAGGGGTTTGTAGTTAAACATAAGGAAAGTCATACTTGCAGACTTCATCGGGCACTCTATGGACTCAAACAATCTTCACGAGCTTAGTGTCAAAAGATTGATCTCTTCCTTACGAAACAAGGTTTTATCTCTTTTTCTTCATATCCTAGCTTATATGTCAAGCACTACAATGATAGGTTTCTTATTCTTGCTCTATATGTGGATGATACCATAATTGTTTCTAACAATCTCAACTTCCTTCAATAAGTAAATAAGGTTTTATCTTCTACATTTGACATGGTGAATCTTGGAGACATGTAGTCATGTCTTGGTATTCAGATTCAACACTATCAAGAAAAGGGTGTTTTATTATTGCATCAAACAAAGTTCATTAAAGATATTATTCAGAAGTTTGGTATGGATTTTGCACATCCTACTAGTACTCGTCTTGTGAGCTCTGCTAAAAACTTACTTTCTGCAGCACCAGAAAACATCTTAGTTCTCCACGCCTTAAACATTGGACTACAGTTAAATGAGTTTTGAAGTATTTCAAAGGAACTAAATATTTTGGGTTGGTTTATCCGTGCTAACAAAACTCTAATTTTGTTCGTTCACTTCAACTTTTGGGTTATACAGATACAGATTGGGCAAGCTCTCACTTATCTAGGCATTCTACAAGTTGAAATTGTTTCTTTATGATTGGTTGTCTTGTTTCTTAGACTAGCAAGAAACAACATTGTGTTATTGTTTCAACTACAATGACTGAATAGATAGCTACATCTTTAGCGACTTGAGAGCCACATAAAAGAGAATGTGACCATGTCAGCTCATCTAAGCCACTTTATAAGAGCTTGGTTTTGTAGGGCATTGATTTCAAAGAGGATGTCACTCTGTTGTTCTTGCTTGGAACTCTTAATGAGTCTTGGGATGTATTGCACATTGTCGTATGTGCTTCTACCACTACTCTAAAGCTATCTGATGTTGAGAGCTCTCTTCTGCAAGAAAAGATAAACGTAAGAATTTGGATGTCTCATGTGTGTCTCATGCTTTGACCGTTAAGAGGATGAAATGATGGAAATGCAAAGAATGACTGTGGTAATGGCCATGGAGGAGACTCGCATAAATGATCCAAGTCTCGTGGAAAGTCACATAGCAAATCCCATGGCAGGAATGCCAATTTGACATGTCATCATTGTGGAAAGAAAGGCCACAGTGTCATGAATTGTGCAATGAAAGGCGCAGAGAGAAGGGGAAGGAGAAAGTGAAGGATAAGTCTTCTGATCACAGCATAGTACCTACTACTAAGTCTAGTAAGATTGAAGAGATCAATATTATGTAGCTCGAGGATTTTGATTGGGATTATGTCCTTGCAGCAACTTCATCTAGTGCTTCACAGATGACAAAGATACACTCTATGTATGCACAGTGTTGCTCTTAGACTCAGGTGCATTCTTTCATGTGACACCTTGCCGAGAGTGGTTCCATTCATACCATTCTATTTCGGGTCCGATGCACTTGGATGATGACAGGTCTCTTGAGATTGTTGGCATTGGTGATGGGCTGCAGCTTCCTTCTAGCATCAGTTTTGTTATGCATGTTGTATGTCATGTACCTACCTACATTGACATGCAGTCTCATGTCCGTTAGACAACTTGATGGCGTAGGATATCATGTATCCTTTGGAGACTCTGGATGGAAGATTACTTGTGGTAGGCTTGTGCTTGCGAGAGAGGTGCTAAGGCTAGTAGCCTCTACCCCTTAGTTGTTTTTGGATCTACAGTATCTACAGTTGATCATGCTTTGTCTTTGGGGTCTTTACCTCATGTATCTCTTTGGCATGCCCGTTTGGGACACGTCTGTTAAGGGAATGAAAATGCTTTCTGGTTTGTAGTACTTACCACCCCTTGACTATTCTCATTTTGATTCTTGTGATCATTGTCGTTATGGCAGGCAGACTAGATCTACGCATAAGAAGTATGGTATGTCACGCATTAGTGAGCCCTTAGCTTTGGTTCATTCTAATGTCTATGGGTGGTGGGAAGTATTTTGTTACTTTCATAGATGATTTTTCACGTAAGGTATGGGCTTATCCCATAAAGTAGAAGTTTGATATCTTGGCAGTTTTTCAGAGATGGCTTGCTTTGGCAGAAAACTAGTTTGGGTATAAGCAAAAATGCCTTAGGACAGATAATGGGGATGAATATATATCATGTGATTTTGAGCAGTTATGTGATGAGAGGGGTATTAAGTGTCAGTTTACCACCCCTTATACTCCTCCGTAGAATGGTATGACTAAGCGAATGAATAGGACCATCTAAGAAAGGGTTCACAATATACTTAGCCATGCAGGCCTATACCAACACTTTTGGGCTGAGGCAGTTACGATTGTCGTATATATCATTAATAGATCACCCTATAATGGCATAGATTTTCAGGTTGTAGAGGAGGTATGGACAGGAAAGCCTACCTCTTATGCACATTTACGTGTCTTTTGATCCGAGACATTTTGCCATGTGCCCAAGGATAAGCGTAACAAGCTAGATCCTAAGAGTGTTAAATGCATCTACCTTGGTTATGGAGATGTAGGAGAGATGGGTTATCATCTATGGGATCCAGAGGCATGGAAAGTCATGCGTAGCCATGATGTAGTCTTCCATAAAGACAAGATGCATAGGCAGCCTAAGAGACTCGTGGAGATACGTAGGGTTATATTTCAAGAGGAGCCATGTGCTCCCATATAGCCAACTGGACAGCCTACGACAGTAGCACATGCTCATGGCCAGGGTGTTGGACAAAATGTTGGGTAGGTAGTAGAGCTTCCAGTGCGGTGTTCTACTATAGATGGATGCCCACCTGACAAATTTGAGCCCTTCATACACTATGTTTTGGTTACAAATGCAAAAGAGCCTCTCAACTATGATCAAGCTATGTTCAAGGGTGATAGTCACTCTTGGGAGAGGGCTATGCAGTCTCTGATAGACTCCTTACATTAGAATATGACTTGGGATTTGGTTTCCTTACCTGCTGGCAAGAAGGCTCTGCCATGCAAATGGGTGTACAAGCTGAAAAGTACCCCTGGATACCCCAAGCCGGCATACAAGGCTAGATTAGTAGTAAAGGGTTTTAAGCAGGAGCATGGTGTTGACTTTGATGATGTCTTCTCTCCTATGGTTAAGATGACCACCTTGCGCTTAGTCTTTGTAATGAAGGAAACCTAGGAGAGAGAAGGAGAGAAGGGAGAGACTATAGAGAGGAGAGAGAAAGAGGAAGAAGGTGAGATAAGAAGAGAGAGAAAGACTAGCAGAAGAGAGAGAAACACAGGAAAAGAGAGAGAGAGAGGAGGGAAGCCATGAAAGCTAGGAGGAAGGAGAAAAGAGAGACTTGATTATTGATAACCCATCCCTAATTGGGTCTCTCAACACCTTATATACCCTATCAGTATAACTGGGTATTCCAATGCTAACCCGTGTCCTACCCATCTATCCCCACTCTTTTACATTCCATCCCAACCCCGAAGGTTTTTTCCCTCAAAAACAAAAAGAGAACTTATGGCTCACAGTGAAAAAGGGGGGGGTGCACAGTACTACTCTCCTCAACATTACAAAGGAGGATATAGGAGAATCTCATGTGGAATTGGGGCATAGAATTGTGTATATGATGTAAATGACATGTGCAAGTTGATAGCATATGAGTTTGGCCTCCAATTCTTGAGAATTAGGGGCTGACAAACAGTGGACAGCATGCTGTCCAGAACAGGCCTGCTAGAGAAAACTGGTCATAACTTCCTATGGGCATCTCTGATTGAGGCGTCTGACATGTCAAAATGAAGCTCGTTGAGGGTACTTTCAACCTAGGTAGGTCATGCAAGGGTGCACTTAATGCAGGCCCAAACCGTTCGAAAATAGATAGCTGTCTACTGCAAAATAGGCCCAAATCGAGTGGTCTTTAGCCAAGGTTTCCGCTTCAAGGTGAGGGGACTACACCGAGGGAGTGTTGATGTAGATAGAGCTTTCTTTCAATCCCCAGGATCAAATGGATAACCTGCATGGTAAGCATCACTAGCATACAAGCCATCCATGCAAGCATGGGTCTCTACACTACCATCGGGGTCAAATGGAAAGTGGTTATCCTTTCCATGCATTGGGTTACCATCCACAAGTAAAGCTAGAATGATCAGTACCACTAGCTGTTGCATTGAGTCTTCCATAAGCATCATATGATTAAGCTCGATCTGTGCTTGGATGCTGTCAATAACAAATGGGGTTGCATAAGCTGAGAAGTGTACTGCATCAACCCTTATATGTGACATGTGTATAGACTGAAGGGTCTCCTAGAAGGACATGTTTTCTTGATCTGTAATATGAGCATGATCTTTAAGATCTACATGATATTCTTTCTTGAATGAAAGTTCATCTTGCTTTGGACCCACATCGAAATGGTCTTTAGCAAGATATATCCTATCCTTGGCATAATGCTATTCGAATACAAATAGGAGTTTTGCATTCTGTGCTCTACATTTGTCTTGATGATCACAAGATATCAGCTTAGCACATCGATAGCATAAGCCCGCAACATGCAGTCCCGTATCATATCACTAGTAAGGTGTCTAATGCGTTTAGCCTTAGATAGCAATCTACACACATGCTCATCGCCATTGGTCAGCTCAGTAATAGTTCTAACATGCTGCTCATAGTCATCTTGCTGCTCAAGTGCAACAGATGGCTGCCCATGACCATAATTCTCATACTGTCCATATGAAGGGTCATGCCAATGTGGCTGCTACTCATAATGATACTCATGCTACTGTCCACACATATGCTCATCACCATTGGTCAGCTCAATAATAGTGCTGACATACTGCTCATAGTCATCTTGCTGCTCATCTACAACAGATGCTCATCACCATTGGTTAGCTTAGTAATAGTTCTGACACGCTGCTCATAGTCATCTTGCTGCTCATGTACAACAGATGGCTACACATGACCATAATGCTCATGTTGTCCATATGGAGGGTCATACCAATGTGGCTGCTACTCATAATGATACTCATGTTGTTCATATTGCATATGGTAATAATATCCCTGCTGCTCATTTACATCTATTTGCTGTTGACTATTACCAAAACTTTGGCCATATTGATGCCCATAAACATGCTGCTTCCCAAGATTTCATGATGATTGTCCAACATGACTACAATGGTGTCCTTGCATCCTAGGCTGACCATAAATATGATGAGTAGCAAGTCCATGAGCATAGCTATCGGCATGATGCTGGTCATAATCACTGACTTGCTGCTCCTGCATTGCATAAGAATCTCCATATGCATGCTACTGACCAATGCTATATGAGCTACCATATACATGTCCATGATCATGACTTGCATAAGAACTATGTTGTTGCATAAAGGAGTGCTTGTAAGCGTAATCATGCTATCCATAATGGCCATAATCATGCTACCCGTGATAGCCATACTGTTGATCAAATCCATTGGAGTATGATCCACCCTCATGAAAAGGTACATAGCCTAGGTGTTGCCCAAAGTCGTATTGTACAATACTTTGGTTATCAAAATTGCCCATATGTGATTTAGCTTAGCACCGGTAACTGAGCTATATTGTTTGCCACATCAGAGCATCAAAAGATCCCTAGTGTTATTACTGAAAATCAGATCTGCACACTACTGTTTGCTATTGTATGCTGCTCACTCTATACAACACACTGTTCACTGTGTGTTAAAAGTTAATCAAACTTATCATCCAATGCTTTCCCTGGTTTTGATAGAAGGAATTCTACATGAAATTCTACATGTTATGTTCCTTTGTCTATTTTGTGTAAAAGTCCCTTCGAACTATGCTTTCCAACACCAAGAATTTGCCCAAAATCTTGTTAATCATTTGCACAGGACTGGCTTGATTTCTTGGCATAAGAACTTTACTTATCTGCAGAGTTCTGAGGGAATTGAAATTTCATGTACTTATGAACATCTACACATTCATGTTGTTCTTCCAGTTCAAACTTTTCAATAGTGTCATCACTGAACTCATCATGGTTGGAAGTGGCTTGAACAATAGTCTCTCTATTGTCTTTTGAAGACTCAGGCCACAATCCACAATAGTATGAGGAATTTCCTTCCTTCAAGTAGGATTACCTCCTATCTTTTGGAGATTATCTATGAGCTGAGCTACATAATGCATGCATTACTAGAAATTCCAGTGCCCAGTTGGCGACTTCTTTAGTTGAGCTTTGAAGCTCCATCATTCAATGTTGTAAAGCACATTGGAATCTGCTGTAGGATTTGTATTTTCTTGGGGCACCTCGAGAGAACTTCTATCTTATGTGTCTTTGCTCCAGCTCTGTCATTCAGCCAACTACTACTACTTTCTATTGGACAAAGGAAAAGTTCCAAGTGCAGTGGTAGAGGATCTCCTCTTGACATCGGCCTTCACATTTTCTGATCCTAATGTACGATCAAACTCATTCAGTGAATTGCATTACATCACTTCTTGGCTAATTCTGTCACATCGTAGGAAGGCAGAGCTAAAGTCAGGTGTACATCCTTCCATCTTTATCATCTCCAACCTTCTCTCAACTCAGCATCATATTTGCAAAACTGCGGATAGGATTTCATCCCTTGTATTCACATGAAAACTTTCAGTTTTTGATGTGAGCCGAAGTGCATTCTGTGTGCTCCATTTCTGCACCAGACATTTCCTTCCTAATCCTAGCTACCTCATGTTAACCCCAACACGAAGAAAGCAAAAGGAAATAAAAAAGACGCAGGGCAAAGGTGGAAAAAAGGTAGCCGATTGAAGAAAGAATAGGAGAAAAGGACAAAAGCACAAGGGCAACGTTAAAAGTCCAAGGCAAATACAAAAGGGGAAATGCACATTTTAAAATAAAAAGGCGCACCCTGAAATCGTGTAAAAGAGCGCCGGGCCCTCACCCGTGCAATTTGTAAAAGTAGACGGGCGGTGGAAAGGAATCTAGGAAGATATAAGGACAATGGGAAAAAGGGCCTAGGCTATGGCCGGCCATGTTAAAAAGGAGAAAAGGGGATGACCGCCCAAAAGGGATTCAGGGTTTTGTATATAAAGTGGAAAAGTGAAGGAAAAGCTCATTCTTGTGTGTGGCCAAAAGTAGCTCTCCTCTTCTTCTTCTTCTTCTTGTTCTTGCTTGCTTGAGCTTGTGCTTGAGGGAGGGAGTGTGAGAGTATGAGGGAGTGAGTGTGTGAGGGTGAGGGACCTAGGAGGAGAAGCTCTCCATCTTCTCCTCTCTTCTTCTCTTCTCTTCTCTTCTCTTGTCTTGCTCGCGGCAATGGAGCTTGAAGCGTGGAGCTTGAGAATGGAGCTTGCTTGAAGCTTGCACTTGGATCGTGGAGCTACCAGAGTGTGTGGGAGAGGAGGTAACTTGAATGGCATGGAGGTAAGCTCACTACACCCGTAGATATGGATGGCGCGTCGGCAAAATGCAAGGGCTTTCACTCAACCGCCAAGACCGATGGGCCGCTTATTGTTTCAAGTGTTCCAAGCCGAGCACTAATAGCTACCTCTCACATAGCCGATGCGCCATCCATATCTACGGGTGTAGTGAGCTTACCTCCATGCCGTTTGAGTTACCTCCTCTCCCGCGCACTCCGGTAGCTCCACGATCCAAGTGTAAGCTTCAAGCAAGCTCCATCCTCAAGCTCCACGATCCAAGCTCCATTGCCGCGAGCAAGACAAGAGAAGAGAAGAGAAGAGAAGAAGAGAGGAGAAGATGGAGAGCTTCTCCTCCTCGGTCCCTCACCCTCACACACTCACTCACTCCCTCCCTCAAGCACAAGCTCAAGCAAGCAAGAACAAGAAGAAGAAGAAGAAGAAGAGGAGAGCTACTTTTGGCCACACACAAGAATGAGCTTTTCATTCACTTTTCCACTTTATATACAAAACCCTAAATCCCTTTTGGGCGGTCATCCCCTTTTTTACATGGCCGGCCATAGCCTAGGCCCTTTTTCCCATTGTCCTTCTATCTTCCTAGATTCCTTTCCACCGCCCGTCTACTTTTACAAATTGCACGGGTGAGGGCCCGACGCTCTTTTACACGATTTGAGGATGCACCTTTTTATTTTAAAATGCACCTTTCCCCTTTTGTATTTGCCTTGGACTTTTAAGGTTGCCCTTGTGTTTTGTCCTTTTCTCCTATTCTTTCTTCAGTCGGCTACCTTTTTTCCACCTTTGCCCTGGGTCTTTTTTATTTCCTTTTTCTTTCTTCGTGTTCGGGTTAACATTACCCCCTCCTAGACGAGTGTCAGTCCCATGGCACTCACCGTCGTTGGTAGCAGGCTATAGCATGCACCGAAGACGTGGGTGACAAGGACGCCTGTGGTTTCCTTGGAGGAGTGTTGGTGGTAGTGTGGGAGAAGGTCCTGGGGGCCTGTTGGTGGCCAAGGTGGTTGGTGGAAGGTTGTTGGAGTTCGTGGTAGGGCTAGTCTGTGTTGGGGATTGCATTGATGGCCGGCAGAAGTGTTGGTTTGTTGGGGATTTTGCACATGACGATTCTTTGTGGGCTTGTCGGATGGTGAGGGATAAGCATTTAGAGTTGCGTGTTGATGAAGAGCGAATGACACTTTTGTTGGAGCCTTCAACACCTGCAATTGAAAACCTCTCATGTGGTCTCTCCCGAAGGGTAATGCTAGTCTTCGTTATTGTGCACAAGACATATTTTGATTAGTTTGGGAGACAGGTCGAACTCTAAGCAAGCCTGGAGTATTGTCCTGCACTTGAGGACCCAAACTGTGGATTTACTTCGGTGCAGATAGTATGTGAGTGCTTGTGCATACTTAGATATTACGTAGTTAGAAGACTGCGGGTTAGTTTCTCATAACAATGCATGGATGAAGCAAAGTTGTCCATGTGGAGAAGAAATATACGTGAAGGTAATGAGACATCCTTTGCATTGTAACGCACGACGTAGCAGAATTGAATACAAGGACACCACACTCTCAGGAGCTGGAAACTATTGGACTTGCTTGATGAGTACGGTGTACTTTTCGTGGCAAATCGTGTGGTGCTTATCACCACTGATTGCAATGGTACTCCGGCAGAGTGCAAGAGAGAATTGTGCAAGTGGGTCAGGGTGATAGGTCGAACCATAGGCGAGGCAAGCTCCCCAGGTATGTCCTACCCTTGATGTGCCCTGAACAATTGTGGGTGATGGTAAAGGGCTAGGGGACTACGGACAAAGCTAGTCGACCAAGGTCACTAGACATACCTAGTTTGAGGACCCCTAGGTGCTGTGCTGTGATCGTGGGTGCTTTTATTTTTTTTTTGGACTTGCCTGAGTACAACCATTACAATATGTTGAGGCTATCAGCCTTTCAATGGGTTGGACAATGTCAAGCTTTGAAGGCACAGAAAATGGATAGTACAATGATGATTGCGCCCTAGCCTCGTTGTTAGAGAAGCAGTTGGCAAAAGGGGGAGATACACTTGAGATATTGCAAACCTCCTTGCAACATATGCGATGTTGGCATGATTGAGGTAACGACCGCTGTGAGCCAACTATAGAGCTTGACCCAGCAAGGGAGAGTGGCCCATGTGATGTGGGTGGTTGGCAAGGGTGATTCGTGCTTTCGGCAGCATGGCTTTGCCGCGGCTCCTTGTGGGGTCGATGGTCTTGCAGTGATCGGGCATTGAACACTTCTGCGCAAAGACCTGTCTCATCCTGTATCCACTTGTCACTTTATGAGAGTACATGCATGGTATATGCCGCAACTATAATAAACCAGTGTAATGCAAGGAGACATCACTTATTGGAATTCTATGGTGTTGACTTAGACATTTATCACCTGTGCTTGATTAGCTTTTTCTTTTGCTAAGGACGTGAAATATATTAACGCAGATATGAAAAGTTCGTACAATTCGGAAACATGTCAACATTTAACCTTTTAAAGACAAAAAGTTATGGCTAGGTAGCATTTGATAAGCCCTTTATACAGCATGGGGCTACTCTATTTGTACGAGTCGGGGCGAGTCTGGGTGGCCGGGTGATTGGGGCTCTACTGGTGTGGAGCTCCTGTGGGGTGGGGTAGGGAACACGTCGGCCGGGACATGAATGGTGTAGTCCCGGCCCGCTACCGTCTCCAGAATGTCTTTAAACAATTCGTTAAATTCTTCTCTTTCCCGAGCTGCCCTTTCTGCCCTTGAGCATCTGGGGCCCGAGCGTAAGCTGGGGGTTCATGCCCTCTAGTGTTGCTACCTATTGCGCATTTTGAGTCTCGACTTTCTTGACTCGAGGATTCTTCGGCCTTCGCCCTGGACAGTGGCGCTTAGGGCCTCGCTTCTTGGCATACCTCTTGATGGTGGGCACATAGCGCTCTGATGGAGGGGCGCATGCCACATGCTATCGTCTTTTGCGAAGAGCGTCTTTGCATGCCAGATCTCCATGATTCTCCATGCGTTCTGCCAAAAAAGGAAGCCTGCAAGATGCAATCCAAGGGTTAGACCTGGATATAGGATACAACTGTTTGCATGGAAGGGATTTTAGTGCAGTTATGAAGCGCATATGACAAGAAGGGGAGGGGTGAGGCATGCGGTGTTTGTTGTAGAGGAGTGGCCCCCATGCTGATGTTCGCGTTGCCTCCTTTCATTAGCAGATATTAGTTTATGCTAAGTCACGTGGAATGGTTGTCGTGGAGTGGGATAGGGCACATCCTCAAAAGGATAGACCAAAAAGGGAAGCACGTGTATTGAAAGGGACTACACCCTGTCTACACCATCAGAGTTGTTGGTCAAGGTTTCCTATGGCGGCAGTGTGGGTTGCATGCCCTTCACCTGGAGGTGGGGCTGGTCACATGGTTTTTGAATGTGTGATGAAAGGAGGACTTGGGGAGGTTAGTTTATCTGACCCCACTCTTCCCCCTGCACTTGACTATCATTGCTTGTGTGTGTTGACATTGTTTATACACGGTGACACAAAAAAAAAAGTTTATTTATATACATATTCATGAATCCATGTCACTTCACAAGGATAAGAACCAAGTGTAGAACTCGGGGTTGCACCGGAGCGTGGCACACGCATCTAGTATTCGCAGCAGCTTACTTAATACTGATAGATATTTTGCCACGTAGAGTAGCATGGAACCTTGACCAAGTCTACTGGCAATATGTAACTCCTCCTCAGTGAGAACCTTATCAATCAAAGGGCCCTGTAGCCTAGTTCCAGCTAAGTCCGTATCCCGAATGTCAGTCAGCACTCGAAGGGAAGTTGGTGCCACATAGGTTGGGTCTCTTTGAGACCGCCATTTGGGCAATCGCTCTTCTAAGACCGTCATGATCTGAGCCCCTAGTTCGGCCATTACAACACGGCTTTCACACCAACGCTACTCAAATTGACTCTGGCCTGCTGACAGCCGCTTTAGTTGCTCTATGTCTATGAGATTTGGTCGGCAGAGCATTTCATTGAACGTGACGGTTAAGCACAATTCGTCAGCCTCCTCGTCAGGGATGAGTCGCATGCGTTCATGTAGGAGCCTGTCGTAGTGCCCGTTAAGATGTTCTTGTTCTTCCCATGATAGAGGAAAGGTCAAGTAATCTCCCGGTTGGTCTTTAGTTTCCAATCAATCTTCTTTACTCAAGAAAGATACTAAATTAGGATGATTATTCATCCTCTTGCAAAATAACTTGCGTAAGGACCTGCCAACCTCGTTGGGAGAATTTGGCCATTCGCTTGTGATCCAATCACAAGATCATATGACTCCACACTTGCCGCGCAAGTGTCGCATCGAACTATGAGACTTATTATACGCATTGAACGGAGTCACGAAACAATCTCTTCCTGATTACATTAGGTTGACGTCGTCAGTCCTAGAGTTCCAAGTTCCCTCTCGAAAGATTCTTAGGAACAAACCCTAGTTCACTTTCCAATTACATTTCACTGTCCCTACATTCAGTGAATGTGGGCATCCATTTCAGTTCGTGAAAGATTTCCTGATTTTGAGGAGTTGATTGCTCTTCTAATTTCTGAGGAGCAGAGAAATGGTGGTGCATCTTCTTCAGGAGGAACTTCCAAAGAAACTGTCTTCTACTCAAATGCTGGAAGAGGTAGAGGCAGAGGTAGAGGAGGCTGATTTGGAGGCCATGGCAGAAATCAGAATATGCAACAAACTCAAGAAAACCAGTCCTATGGAGGAGGACGTGGTAACTCTAGAGGCAGGGGGAGCCAAAGTGGTCGTGGTGTGGGGTCTTCTCCTACTAGTGGGTTCCTTAATGTTATTAGATATCCTGGTGTGTTCCTTGTTATTTGAAAGCAGCTGCGATCCTTATTCACACGTTGTGCTTAGTGCTTTCATGGTGCTTAGTGCAAAAACAGGCTTTTCTCTTTTCTTACTGTCCAGACTTAGTGGGGCACAAGAGTGAAGTGCCGATGCAGAAAGCATTTAATGCAAACTCCACCTTGTTTCAACCCACATTCCCAGCCTAATTTGAGTTCTCAACTTGGTTCCCGGCTATTCTACGATCTTTCTGTGGGTCTGTGCTGCGTTTTCTATTCTGCCCTAAGTTCGATTGGTCTTTGAGGGTCTAATGGTCAAACTGGGTCTTGGGGGTATTCAGGGTTGCGTCCTGGGGGTCAGGTTTGTGGCAGGGCCAACAAAAGATCCTCATCTTTTCCTTCTGGCAGGATGGTCCGATTCTGGGAATCCGACAGAGCTGGTCCGACTCTAGGAGTCGGATGGTCCGATTATTGCAATCAGACAGGTCTGATCCGACTCTAATAGTCGGATGGGGTTGGTTGATTCTGGACTCATCCGACCTTGGTGGTCTGATTTTGGGAATCGGACCAGGAGGGTGGTCCTATTTTCAAAGTGGTCTGATTATGGACTGGTCCGAGTCCGGCTACGATGGTTCGACTATAATGGTCCGACTCTAGTGGGCAGTCTGAGTGCCACCTGGCACGTTCGATCGAGGTGTCCGATTCTGGAAATCAGACAGGGATGGTCCGACTCCCTCAGTCAGACTGTCCGATTCTGGGAATCAGATGGTCTGACCCCAGGACTCGGGTGGTCCGATTCTGGGAATCGGACCACTGCGAGTTGGTCCGACTGCATCGGCAACAGCCGCGATTCCGACGCGTTTGGATCCCTCTTAATGTCTACTACACACAATCACTACAGACTTCCCATATCTGATTAGAGCACTATTGAAAAACAGCAGACTCACCTGGAGCAGCACAAATCGATGGCACCCAAAATCGTGGTAGCATTTCCTCTTCCTGTGAACCAGAAGCTCTCTCTCTCTCTCTCTCTCTCTCTCTCTCTCACAAGGCTAACCAAAGAAATGAGGTTTGTCCTGGCCTCCCAAGCCTCTTAAGGTCCTTTCCCAGCACTGCAAAATCTTACAACCAGTTCCCTTTCCCTGTTTCACCTAGAAACTTAAATCTAGTCCCCTGTTTCCCTGTTTTCAACAGCAGCCAAAACCTTCGTTTTCTCTTTTTTTACCCTAATCTAACCTTAATCTAGTATAGCCAACATGCAAAACAGAATTATCCAATGCTTCCAACAAACCCAAATACTTACTTGTTTCACGGATTAAACCCTCCTAAATCTCCTAGTTATCTTGAGCACCGGTTCAGGCTGCAAACCCTACTTCTATGCACGATTTGATGCGCGCGGTGCTCAAGGCTCAATTCCGTCTGTCCCGGAAACAGAACCAAAATGGAGGGGAGCTTCAAGCTCTACCCCGAGACCTACGGACCACTTATTTCTCAAGTGTTTAAAACCGAGCGGCCATGGCTACCTCTCACATAGCCGACGCGCAATGCCTACCTTACGGGTGTAGTGAGCTTACCTTGCTGCTCGATCGAGTACCCTCCTGTTTCTTTCACACCGGTAGCTCCATGATCCTTGAGGCAAGCTCAAGCAACCTCAATCCCTCTCCCATGAGCTTCATCCTCCATAGCCACACGCGAGACAAGAGAAGAGAAGAGAGGAGGGGAAGATGAAGAGAGGAGATGGAGAGCTTCTTCTCCAAGATCCCTCACTCTCGCACAATCACTCCCTCACTCCCCCACACTCTCTCAATCCCTCTCTCAAGCACAAGCAAGAAGGCAAGAAACAAGAGAAGAAGAAGAAGAAGCTTTGGCCACACACAAGAATGAGCTTCCCATTCACTTTTTAACTTTATATACATGCCCTACTTTTCATGGGCGGTCATCCCTCTTTTTTACATGGCTGGCCATTAGCCTGGCCCATTTCTCATTTCCCACCGTTCTAGTCTATCCTATCCCCAACTAATGCATACAATTTGCACAGGAGTGAGCCTGGCGCTCTCTTACAAGGTTTTGGAAGCGTTTTCGCACTTAATGGTGCGGTTTTTACTCTTTTACTCTCCTTGGACGACTCTGACTTCTTGAGGATCGTGACGTGCGTTTAATTTTTTCCAGGGTCTAGTTGCCAGTTAAGGCGCCTTTTTCTTCTTTTCTTTTTTCCATTTCCCGCTCCTCTATGCTGCGATAAACAGGTTGAATTGTACAAGCAACAATATGTAAAGCTAGAAGAGGGTTCAAAAAGAATACAAGAACAAGATGAAATAAGGATGCATGAACAGGATGGTGAAAGGATAGAGGAGGAATGATAGGATTTTACTCAGACTACACTACTTATTACTGAGGTTGAGATTAGCCATACCAAGGCCTATGCTAAGATTAATGAGGTTGTGATTAGCCATACAGTGGATGCCTTGAAAAGCATGAAGTTGATGAGATAGAAATTGCAAGTGTGTACTTTGTGTGTGCTTATGAGGAGGCCTATAATGCTCATGTATTACTTGATGTAGTGAATCAAAGAGAGATTGAAGAATTGATGCATGCAGATGGTAAGGAGGACACACTTGTAGTCCATGTGGAGGTTCAAGAGCTAGAGGATATGCATACAGAGAATGATGAATGTGATGCTACAGAGTTTGAGATGTTTCATATCCTTTAAGAGATGAAAGTATGATCTCTTCTTATGCCTTGACAGGAAATTCAAAGGTGCTTCAAGATATTGAATGTCTTGATGCTTTTAGTAACGCTTTTATTGATTTGGATGTGGAAAGTGAGAGTCGACAAGAGTAGCTTTTACTGCCATGGATTAAAAGAGAACAAGAATGTCCTTTGTACATGGGCATATTGCAAGCATGTATATGGAGGTCAAAATTCTCAAGTGTATGAAACCCACACAAGGCCTAAGGATTCACGAGGGGGTGCTTGGTGTGGTACTCTAGATGTAAAGATGTCTATTATTGAGATCTATTTTACATGCGGACATTTGCTTATGTGCATGTTTCGAGAGGAGTTGACTATATGGGTGTTTGACCCAAGTGTTTTAATAGGTTTCATATTCGAAGGATGTGAAAATTGGAACGGGGTGGATATCATGTGGATTATCATCCTCCTTGTGAAACCTCCGAATGCATCATATGTTGGGTCAACTACAAGATAATGGGAATAGTACACTAATTAGACTAGAAACATTTTGGTGCTAAATGATGAAGATAGACATTTAGATCTAAGTAATTCTTAGTAAAACCTTAGCTTTATAGGCTAAAGCCATTGCATCCTTTAGGAGGCTATTTTTGGGAACACAAAGAGAATTCATGCATGTAGGAGAAAAGAAAGGCAACTAGATGAAGTGGGTCCCATGCTACATGTTGGTATCCACCACCTCTTGGAAGAACATCGAGCAAGTGTAACCAAATGTGTTGGATATGTGAGCATGGTTGTTGTTATAAGTAAGCAATATCACAACAATGGAAACTTTCTTCTTAACTAAGAATATGAGTCTAGGCATGCCTTGAAAGCAGACGGGTATCTCTCCCTGTGCTGCAAGTCTAGATGCATGAGGTCACACAAAGATATGAACAATGGATATGAAAATATAAATAGCTCCCTCCAACGCTCATCATCCTCCCTTGTGTAGAAAAATAAGTGATTCCATCAATGGATGGAGGGCCATAGCTTAATGTATCATGGTGGGATGCCTTCATTTTACCTAATGGAAAATGGGGGCCGCCTTTGAACGAATTGGAGTCGATGCACACCAAAGAAAAGGAAGGAAAGTCCATATGTCTCAATCCATCAAATCATCCTCCCCTTCATGAACCAAAGTAGGTACTACAACCATGAACAAAGAGCTCTGAAGAGTCTCCCAAGTAGTCATCACTTGATAAATAGCTATTTGAATGAGGGGTGAAATCCACCATATTTGGGCTCTCATTTGCCTATGTCATGCCTCAACATCACCCAGCAAGAGGCTTGAGACCAATGGAGTCAATAACTGCTCATTTCCTACATGATTTGTATGTTGAAACAATAAAAAGGTGGGACTATCACTTGACTGATAGACAATTAATATTATGAATGTGATGAATCCAAGATTGGAATACATGATTGCAGTAAAGAATAATATAGTAATTTAAACCCTAGCATCTATGAGAAATGGGACCAAAATAAACAGCCATAGGATCTCTTTATAGTGGGAATTAAAAGTAGATTTCTAGGTAACCAAACTTGTTGCAGATCTTTGTGGTAGCCTAGAAAGAGTTTTGTGATTACAGGTATGTTGAGTTTCCTTTAGTGAGCATGGTGAGGTGGACTGCATAGAATCAACAATTGAAGGTACATCACATGCCCGACTAAACCATCTTTGGTGGTTGTGGAAAAATTAATATAAACTATATTGTATTTATGAGAACAAATATTACCTTTTATATGGAGCCTACTCCATGCTAGACACTCTAATGATTTGATGTTTGATTATTTTTTTCCTTGCAACGAGCACATGTATGGGGTGCAACAATGAAAATCTATGGGGCAATCATTGTAAACACATGGTGGGATTTTTTAGTGTAGGTTGCTACGGTGAATAGTAGGTTTTTCCTTGCCTTTTTTTTTCTGTTGCTCCACTCATACAAGTGGTGTGGTAATGCTAATTGCACATGCCTTGTTAATTGCTGTGATTGTAGTAGAGTGCAAAAATTTCAATGAAGAACAAGGTAGTAATTTAAAGCCTAGCATCTATTAGCAATGGGACCAAAATAAATAGTCACACAATCTCACCTTGATGGGGGTTGAAGCAAATGCATAGGTAACTGGACTTGTTGCAGATCTTTGGGCCAGCTTGATTGGAGTATAGATATATTGAGCTTCCTTTTAGCGAGTGCCCTGAGGTGGACTACATAGAATCAATTATTGAAGGTACATCACATGTTCTACATAGAATCAATGATTGAAGGTACATCACATGCCCTACTAAACCATCTTCACTAGTTGTGGAAAATTTTGCATTAGATGTACTATATTTATGAGAGCAAGTATTACCTTCTTTATGGAACCTACTCCATGATGCTAGACACTAAGATGATTTTATATTTGGTTTGTTTTCTCTTGCAACGATGTACAAGTATATGGTGGACCAATGCAGATCAATGGGGCAGTCTTTACAGACACATGACGATTGCTTAGTGTAGGTTGATGCATCAAGGAGTAGCAAGTTTTGCTTGGACTTTTTTCTTTGTTCCTCCACTGGTACAGGTGGTGTGGCAATGCTAATTACACAAGCCTTGTTAATTGCTATGATTTGAGCACAATGCATAAAGAGAGAGAGAGAGGTTGCAGTAGGCCATGCAACTGTCAGAGAGAAAGGCGCATGAAGGAGAGCATGAAGAACAGGGAGTATGCTAGAAGAAGATACGTTATGGCAACAATCATGGGAGGAAAGTGAAGACAGTTTTTGTTGAGATGACAAGCTCAACACATGCGGACATTGATGATGGACCGCCTGGTTAAATGGGTCCACATGTCTACACTTAGCACATTGGTGATCATTATGACTCTCACATGGCCACTAACTCATTACTTATTATATTTAGGTTGTTACACCTAGTTACAGCTGGCATAGTTATAGCGCCAGTCGACTAGTGTAGTCGGTTATGCATTGTTTGACTTAGTAGGCCACTTTCCTTTATGTTGTATCTTATCTATACTTTGTGTACATTATAAAGGGTGTGGAAGAAGAAGAAGAAACCAGCAATAAAATGTTTTGGCCTCCATCTCTCTTCTTGTCTCTTGAGTGAGATTCTCCTTGTGCATTCTGTGTGTGTTCGGCACAGCATCTTGAGCAAGTCCTCCCACCACGCGATTCTTGACATGGTATCAGAGCTGCACCATTGAGAGAGGCTGATTTTGAAGGCTGAATTGAAGGAGAATAAGCAAGCTTCGAGCAAGCAAGCCACGGGTAAGAAGCTCTCGCATGCTTCCACTCTTTCTCTTGGATAGTGCCTGTGGAGGCACCGGAAGTAGGGCAGAGCAAAAATCTCAGATTGCAGTGAGATTTGATGTGCACGAAGAGCATTGTGTATTCTGCAAATTAATCCCTTTAGGGCTTATCCAAAGTTATTTTGGGCATTTAAGACCGTTTTAGGCCCCGTTTTAGAGCCGCAAGGTTGCAGACAACAGTTTTAGGGTACACTGTGATTTCGGCTGTTTTAACCGAAAGTGGGTGCGCAGGTTACAGATTGCGAATTTGTAATTCTTGAGGTGTTTGTAGGAAGAAAACATAAGGTCTATCTACAAACACGTTGCAGATTGCATGTATTGTTGAGCAGACAGTGAAAAAGGCTATCTGGTGTATTGCTGTGCACTACAGGTCGAGGGTTGCAGAAGATTTGCTTGCTATTTGGTATTAGTTTTGTGATAATGGCAGAGAACAGTGGAAGCCCCATCATTGAGAAGCTCGACAAGAACAACTACCCTTCATGGAAGGTCTGTGTCACGAACTTCCTTATTGGAAACGGCCTCTACGAGTTTATTTCATGTGAAGAAAAGGAGCCGGAGGTGAGTGATCCTCCAACTGCAGAAGAGACAAAGGCATGGAAGGAATGGAATGAAAAAGACAAGAAGGTCATGTATTAGCTGTCTGCATTAATTGACAATAATATGTTGGGACATATTAGAAATGCAGAGAATTCATATGTAGGTTGACCATACTTGAAAGTATGTTTTCTGTAAATACAAAGACACGAAAGATTCAACTCAAGCAAGAGTTGAATACATTGAAGAAAGGGAAGATTTCTATCAATGAGTATGCACTGAAGGTAAGGAGCATTGCAGATGCATTGGCAGCGATTGATGCAATGCCCAATGATGATGATTTGGTGTCGTCTACCTTGGGTGGACTTAACAATGAAAAGTCTTGGAAGTCTTTTGTAACTTCTGTATATGTCAGAAAGCCATTTCCATATTTCAATGAGTTGGTCTCCCTTATCACTGAAGAGATCAACATGCAGAGTGAGAAATCTAAAAGAAGTGGTGAACAGGTCCAAGTTTTCTACTCCAGTTCAGGAAGGGGACGCGGCAGGTTCTCTTCAAGAGGCCGTGGTAAAGGACGTGGTAGTGACAACCAACAAAACAGATTGAATTAGCAATTTGGAGATATGCAGGTTTCAGGAGGTCGTGGTAACTTTAGAGGCAGGGGGAGCTTTAGAGGAAGAGGTGGATGGCAGAACAGAGGTTCTAACAACTCTGGTATTCTGTGTCACTACTGTGGAAAAACAGGTCATATTGCAACCCAATGTTATGCTAAGAAAGATGATATTCACAGTGGTAAGTTGCAGCAAGAAAACTATGCATCGTCCTCATGATAGAATGAAGACAAAAATGAACCTATGTTTGTTATGCAGCATATGCTGAATGCTGTTACAGGAAAGGGAACACATGATGATGTTTGGTATGCTGATTCAGGTGCATCCAATCATATGACCAGCCATGCAGAATGGTTTGGAGAGATGCAAGATTTGCAAAATGCAGGTTATGTACAGACGGGTGATGATTCATGCCATCTAATTTCACACATTGGAAAAGTTCCCTTGTCCTTGCATGATGGTAAGACAAAGATTCTTTCAGATGTATTACATGTGCCATCTATTACAAAGAACTTAGTGTCAGTCGGTCAAATGGTAGAGCAAGGGTTGCAAGTCAAATTTAATGCAAAGGGCTACTTTGTAGAAGACTTCAATGACAAGTGCACGTTGGTAGTAAAGGGAAGTAGAGTTGGACGTATGTTTACTCTGGATGCTGGAATTCCTACTATGAATGCTGCTATGTATGCTAAAGGAAAAGGTGTTGTTGCAGATATTGAAATTTGGCACAAACGCATTGGACATGCAAATGTACAAAGGCTGAAATTAATGCAGTCCAAAGGGTTGGTTATAGGTTTGCCTACATTTAGAGTTGCAGAATTTCATAAGGTATGCGAAGCATGTCAGTTTGGTAAGCAGGAAAGACAACCCTTTTCACATGATAGAGATGTAAGCAAAAATATCCTTGATGTTATGCATACAGACATTTGGAGGCCTACACAAAATGTATCTCTTGGAGGCAGTTCATACTTTGTCACATTCATTGATGATTGTTCTAAAAAGCTGTGGATATATTTTATGAAGGAAAAGAGTGAAGCGTTTGAGCACTTTAGAACTTTCAAGGCTGCAGTTAAGAGAAACAGGCTTGAAAGTAAAGTGCTTGAGGTCAGATGGAGGGGGAGAGTACCTCTCGAATGAGTTTAGTGATTTTCTGAGGTCTCATGGGATAAAGAGACAGTTCACATGCAGATATACCCCACAGCAAAATGGGGTTGCAGAAAGGAAAAATAGGCATATTGCAAAAGTTGCACGTGCCTTGATGGTTGAAAAGAATATGCCTAAGCATTTTTGGTCTGAGGCTGTTCATACTACTGTTTATATTATGAACAGAACTCCCACAGTTGCAGTTCATGGGATGACTCTTGAAGAATGCTTTACTGGCAAGAAGCCTGATGTATCGCACTTGAAGGTATTTGGCTGTGTTGCATACGTTCATGTGCCAGATGAGCTACGAAAGAAGCTTGATTCAAAGGCATAAAAATGT
Source organism: Lygodium microphyllum (assembly GCF_053477565.2). Classification (NCBI taxonomy): domain Eukaryota; kingdom Viridiplantae; phylum Streptophyta; class Polypodiopsida; order Schizaeales; family Lygodiaceae; genus Lygodium; species Lygodium microphyllum. Next base: position 101,010,444 of record NC_141150.1, on the reverse strand, counting down.
GTTTTTATTGGATACTCTTTAGAGCAGAAAGGGTATCGTTGTTATAACCCTATCACAAGTAAGTTCAGAGTGAGCAGGGATGTCATCTTTGATGAAATGAGTAGTTGGCATGCATCTAGTGGTGATGCATTGGATGATGATGATGATCATGGCACTCATGTGCAGGCTGAAAAGCAAGAATCATGGACTCTTAGTGGACCAGAGACATCATCTGGTAGTCCTTGGTCTGGGAGACTAAGGAGTATCTCTACATCTTCAGGTGCATCTAGTAGCACTACACGTAAAGACAAAGGAAAGAATAAAGGGTCAGATGGCATTGATGCAGTTCTTGATGGAGACTCCAGTGGCTCAGAGAGCTTGGATGATGAGCTTGGTATTCCTTCTGTCGGGACACTAGGTGTACAAAGAGCTCATAGTAATGTAAAGACTCCATTGAGTGATCCAGTGGTATGTAGATCTAGCAGGGTCAAATACCCTGTTAAAAGATTTGGTTTTGAAGGTTATGCAGCTCACCATTATGCTTATATGGTAAAACTAGTTGAGGATGTTGAGCCCACATGTTTTGAGGAGGCTGTTGGTCATGCTCATTGGGATGCAACAATGGATGAGGAGATGGCTGTATTAGAGGCCAATAAGACTTGGGATATAGTATCATTGCCGAAGGGCAAAAAAGCTATTGAATGTAAGTGGGTTTATAAGATTAAGCACAATGCAGATGGTTCTATCAGTAGGTACAAAGCTAGGCTGGTTGCAAAAGGCTATGCCCAGACATATGGCATAGATTATGAAGAAACCTTCAGTCCAGTTGCTAGGATGGAAACTGTCAGATGTGTGATTGCTTTGGCAGCAGCCAAAGGTTGGAGGTTGTAGCAAATGGATGTGAAGAATGCCTTCTTGCATGGTGATTTGCAAGAAGAAGTGTATATAGATCAACCAGCAGGTTATGAAGATTTAGAACATCCCACGTATGTGTGCAAGTTGAAGAAGGCGCTCTATGGGCTCAAGCAAGAACCTAGAGCATGGTCTGACAAGATTAGAGAGTATCTTGTCAATATTGGCTTTTATGTTTCTGATGATGATCACTCACTTTATGTGAGAAAGGGAGATGCAGGTTTGGTCATCATTGTCATCTATGTGGATGACTTAATTATTACAGGTGATAGTGATAGTGGGAATGTTGAAGTCAATGACTTTTTGAAGAAGAAGTTTGAGATGAAGGATTTAGGTGAGCTAAGGTACTTCCTTGGCATTGAGGTGATCAGAGGTGATGATGGTATATGGCTATCCCAAAGACAGTATGGCTTGGATATGTTGTCCAAGTATGGTATGACAGCATGCAAACCACTTTCAGTCCCGTTGGAGCAGAATGTAAAGTTGAGTGTTGATGTTGGGGATGAGATAGAAGACCCTACTATGTTCAGGAGGATAGTGGGGAGTTTGATCTACATGACCATTACAAGGCCAGACTTGAGCTATGTTGTTGGTCTTGTGAGTCAGTTTATGCAAGTACCTAGAAAGCCACATTTGGATGCAGTCAGACGCATATTGAGATATGTGAAGTCCACATTACATTATGGACTTTTCTATGAGGCAGGTACAAATGTACAGGTGTTTGGATACACAGATGCAGATTGGGCTGGTAGTATGTCTGATAGAAGATCTACCAGTGGATACATGTTCTCTCTTGGTAGTGCAGCAGTTACTTGGAGCAACAAAAAGCAACCTACAATTGCTTTGTCGAGTACAGAGGCTGAGTATAGAGGTGCTACTATTGCAACATGTGAGGTAGTATGGCTACAAAAGTTATTGGCTGATTGAGATGTGCAGGTGGAAGGTCTAGTTCTCATTTATTGTGACAACATGAGCAGTATACAGTTGGCTAGAAACCCTGTGTTCCATGCTAGGACAAAACATATTGAGGTACACTACCACTTTGTGAGAGAGAAGGTACTAGCAGGTGAGATTGACTTGGTGTATGTCAACACATAGAATCAGATAGCTAACATCTTCACGAAGGCATTGAGTATAGAGAAGCTTCAAAAGTTTCGAAGCTCACTTGGAGTTGCAGAGATAAAGTTGAGCTTGAGGGGGAGTGTTGAGATGATAAGCTCAACACATGCCGACATTGATGATGGACCGCCTGGTTAAATGGGTCCACATGTCTACACTTAGCACATCGGTGGTCATTATGACTCTCACATGGCCATTGACTCATTACTTATTATATTCAGGTTGTTACACCTATTTACAGCTGGCATAGTTATAGCGCCAGTCGACTAGTGTAGTTGGTTATGCATTGTTTGACTTAGTAGGCTACTTTCCTTTATGTTGTATCTTATCTATACTTTGTGTACATTGTAAAGGGTATGGAATCTCTCTTCTTGTCTCTTGAGTGAGCTTCTCCTTGTGCATTCTGTGTGTGTTCGGCGCAGCATCTTGAGCAAGTCCCCCCACCATGCGATTCTTGACAGTTTTGAATAGCTTTTGGACTGCCTTGGCAGTAGAAGGATGATTACATGATTACATGCCAATCCTAATTATTTCCACCAATTGAATGACTATCACAAAGAACTAGTAGGGAAACTAAATAATAGGGATGATGAAACATTTCCTAGTTAGAGAAACTAGGGAATCCCTAATTTCTCTAACTTATGTGAATTTTTAAGTAGAAAATTATATGCCAAATTTTCAACTAGGAAATTATATAGAGATTGCCTTGGGGGGATCACCTTATAGGATAGTTTAAAAACTTATTTTTTTAATTGTGTATCATTTTTTATATCCCTTTTGTGAATTTTGGAGGAAATAGTTATATCTTTTTTATAAATTCAAAATTCAAAGAGTGTAATTTCATGGCTCTTTTTATATAAATCAAATTAAAAGCATGATGTTGAAATACTTTAACCATGGAAATAGTTATATATTTTTTATAAATTCAAAATTCAAAGAGTGTAATTTCACGGCTCTTTTTATATAAATCAAATTAAAAGCATGATGTTGAAATACTTTAACCATGGAGTTTTATTTATGATCTAAGATGAAAATTTTATCTCTCCAATAGAACTTGTGTGTGATAATGATTGACGAAGAAGGATGTTGAATATAACAGACAAAAATATGCCATAAATGGCAACATATCGCTAGACTACATAAAATACTCAAATAAACATCATAATGGTCTTAATCAAATGTCTAAAATACCTAGAAATGTCAAGTATGAATTAGACTCACACGAGCTAATCAGATTGCTAACATCCTCTCTTATATCATGGGCAATTTGATATAATAGAATCATATAATGATAATGACTCATCATAGTCTATACAATAAAGACCACCAAAATAGGACCATGGATATCCAAGTAGTGGGTGATGAAGCCACCACTAAGGTGTTTCAAAGAGAATCTAAGTGTCAATGTTGAATGTCTAGTACAAGATTATCCCATCAAAAATGCCTCTAAACACACGTGACCATAGATTCCTTGCCTTTGGTTAAGATCACCAAAGCGTCACCTCATATGAGCATGAACTAGGAGCTAATAGTGCCGTGTCAAATAATAGCTTATCATGAACTTGGATTTCAATCTTAACTCTAAGATTTCAAAACTTGTTAGATTTCAATTGGTGTGTTAGGGATGCTCCTTTCTAGAACTTGTGTATTTTTGTATCTGTATAGATGAGGCGTACTTACCCCATCTCACCACATGCTTACACATCCTCTCTTGCATTGGAGAGTCATAGGGATGATCGTATCACTAGTATTGGAAAGAAAGAGGAGATGCCAAGTCCTTTTTGGGGTCTAAAGAAGATGGCCATGTCTGTTTCTTGGCCTTGACCTTGTCCATGATTCAAGTTAGAGTGTTTGAGAAAGATGATGATTGAGTAGAGGAGTTAGGATCTTGCTTCATCTTCATCTCTGCCTTCCTCGAAGCCTCTACCTCTTTGTAATCCTTGTGCAAATGTCCCTTTTTATCACAATGATAATACATGGCTAGGCCTTCAACTTTTTATGCATGTCACCCCCCTCTAATGCTATAAATGCCTCACATATGGGATGCTCTAAATCTTCACAAACTGTCACTTGCTCCATATACACCTCTTCTTACAACTCATTATGCAAGAATGCATTCTTGACATCCAGTTGCTACAAATTCCAATCTTTGGGTGCTATCAAGGAAATCACACATCTTGTCATGCTAGCAACTGGAGTGAATGTCTGTTCATAATATATATTATATGTCTGAGCATAACCTTTTGCAATCAGTCTAACATTATACAACACAATATTAGTGAGTTTGGGAATATCCCAATTCCCATTTTTGGATACTAAAAAGGTGACACCCGGATAACATGTCCATAAGTTTCTCAAAACCATATGATGTGACCTATCATTGGAAAGCACTTGAAAAATGGAATCTATTGAGCTATAGAGCGCTCGATTTGGAGTTATAATGTTCAAGTTATGACAAATCCAAAGATTTGACCACATGTCCCAAACTTATGGAAAATTCCCATATTCCCCAATATGGTGTTATACCTACTAACATAACTATTTATATTATGCTTGATTTTGTAAATCTACTTATAGAAAATAACTTTCTTGCCCTCAAGCAATGGTACCAAATTCCAAGTCTTATTGGCTTCTAATGCAACCATCTCATTCATTGCTACATCCTAATAAGCATGACCAATAGCATCCTCAAAGAAAGTGGGTTCAACATTCTCAACCAACTTTATCATATAAGCATAATGGTGAGTTGCATAACCTTTAAAACCAAATCATTGAATAGGGTATCTTACCCTGCTAGACTTGTGTACCATAGGATCATGTGCTCTGTGTACACCTGGTGTCCTGACTGAAGGAATACCAAGCTCATCATCCAAGATCTCTGAATCATATTGGAATCTCTATTAGATCCCAAATGACTAGTAGATGCATCATTACCATCCAACACTTTCTTATTCCCTTTGTCTTTACTTGTAATACTTGTAGATGCACCTGAAGATGTGGGGCTACTCAGTCTCCCAAACCAAGGGTTAATTGTAGATGTAGTACTAGATGATATTTTTGGTCTACTAAGACTATGATTTTCACTTTTTATTTTGCACATAACTATTATGATTGTCATAATCATCCAATGTATCAGCACTAGATTCATATCAACAGCTTATCACATTAAAAAAGTGTCCCTACTCACTCTAAACTCACCTATGATGACTGGATTATAACAACAATACCCTTTCTACTCTAAAGAGTATCTAATAAAAATACATTTTTCAGCCTTTTGATAAAGTTTCTTTTGTAGCTCATTTGATACGATGTCATGAACATATGCAATACAACCAAACACTTTTAGGTGTGACACATTGAACTTTTTGCTGATAAAGCATTCTTCAAGGCTTATCCCATGAATTATACCTATGGAAGTTATTCATAATATAGATATGAATATGAATAGCTTCATATCAAAAATATTTTGGCATATTCTTTTCAACCATCAATGTTTGTGCAACTTTTGCAATATGTTTATTTTTTCTTTCTACAATCCCATTTTGTTGTGGGATATATTTGCGAGTAAATGGTCTCTTTATCCCGTGAGACCTCAAGAAGCCATTGAACTCATTAGAGAGATAATCTTCTCTTCTTTCTGACCTCAAGTACTTAAATTTCAAGTATGTTTCTATTTCAATAGCAGCCTTGAATGTTTTGGAGCGCTCAAATACATCACTTTTTTTCTTCATGAAATATAGTCATAGCTTTCTTGAAAAATAATCAATAAATAAGATAAAGTATTTGTTGCCACCAAGAGATATATTTTTTGTAGGCCCTAAAATATGTGTATTTACAACATCAAGTATATTTCTACTCATATCTCTATCATGAGAAAAAGGTTGTCTTTTCTGATACCAAACTGATATAATTTATACACTTTATGAATTTTTATAACTTTGAAAACAAGAAACCTTGTAATTAGTCCTTTAAACTACATTAATTTCAACCGTTACACAATTGTATGTCCAATATATTTGTGCTATATTTTAATGTATACAACCACTTCTTTGCTTTAAGTATATGTAGCGACATTCATACTAGGATTTCTACATTCTAAAGTGAACATTGATGAACTCTACTTCCTTTTGCCATCAACCTGCACTTATCATTAATGTATTCTATCAAACAACCTTTTTCATTAAATCAAACCTACAACTCTTGCTTTATCTTTTGGCCAACAGACACAATTCTTTGTGATTGATGGCACATGTAATGCATTTGACAGACTCTTTGTTTGGCCATCATGCAAGGATAAATGATTTTTTTCAATGTGTAAAATTGGTTGGCATGAATCATTACCCATCCACACAACCTAGATTTTTTAAATCCTTTATCTTTCCAAACCATTGAGCATGACTTGTCATATGATTAAAGTCACCTAACTAACAAATCATATATCATCATGTGTCCCGTTTCTTGGAACAATATTCATCATATACTACAAAACAAACAGACGCTCATGTTGGTCTTCATTTTGTCATTAGAGGATGATGTATAGTTTTCTTATTGTAATTTACCACTCCTGTTGATATCATTCTTTTTAGCATAACATTGGGCTGCAAAATTACTTGTTTTACTATAATAGTGACAAACAATACCAGAATTGTCAAAGCCTCTATTTTATTATTCGCCTCTTCCTCTAGAGCTCCCCCTGTCTCTAAAGTTTTCATGGCCTCTTGAAACATTCATTTCACAAAATTTCTCATTTAACTTTTTTTGCTAGTTATCACCAATACGTCCATACCACAATCTCTTGAAGAGGATCTACCACATTTCCTTTCTAAACTTGAGTAAAATCCTTGAACCTATTTACAACTTCTCTCAGATAATTCACCCCACATATTGATCCCTTTGGTGATCATGAGAGAGACCAACCCATCAAAAATCTCAAAATGGATTTCATATATATATATATATATAAATAGTAAAGAATTTCTGAGCCTTCTCACTATTAAGGCCATCCAAAGTACATAAAACCAAATCATCATCATCAAGCATTGTATCAATCATTGCCAAAGCATCTACAACACTCATCACCTTCAAAATATACTCATTAATATACATTTTTTCTTTCTTCAAAGTATTCAACTCTTGTTTGAGTTTAATTTTCCATGCCTTCCTATTTATTGAAAACATATTCGTTAAAATGGTCCAAGCTGCATGTGAAGTTTTTGCATTTTTGATATATCCCAATATAATATTATCAATGAATATAGATAGCCAATACGTCACCGTTTTCTCCTTTGCATTCTATTCTTTCTATGCTTTTAATTCATTTGCAGTCATAAGGTTACTCAACTCTGGCTCTTTTTTTTACTTGAAACGAACTCGTAAAGGCTCTTTCCAATAGGGAAGTTCGTCACACAAAACTTCCATGATGGATAATTGTTCTTATCCGGCTTCTCAATGATTGGATTTCCATTGTTATTTATCATTATCACAAGATTGATACAAAACAGAAAGCAAATCTTCTACAACCTTTCACAACAAGTGCACATCAATACACTATTAAGTAGCCTTTCTAATTGACTATTGAATAGTAGATTGAGTATCCAACCTGTTTGTAGATAAAACTTGTGTTTGATTCTTGGCAAACACCTTAAAACTTACAAATTTGAAATCTATAACCTATGTATCCATTTTTTATCGACATAGCTAAAATTGCAATATATCCTGAAACTATTATTTTGAACCTTGTGGATCTAAAATGAGGCCCGAAATGGCCTCAAATGGCCAACAAAAGTAGGATGACTATCTTGCAAAATATACAATACTTTGTTTCACACAAAATCGCATAGCAATCTAAGATTTTTGCTATGTATTGCTTCCATGTCTCCACATACACTATCTAAGAGAGAGTGTGTAAGAATGGGAGAGCTTCTTACTCCTCATTGGCTTGCTTGAATCCTTACTTCTTCTCCTCCACTTTAGCCTTCAAAACTAGCCTCTCTCAGTGGTAATGCTCTAATATCATGACAAGAATCATGCCATAGGGGAAGTTTTTGGAGTTGATGTGCCAAACACAAACCATACACATAAGGAGAAGCTCACCCAAGAACGCAAGAAGAGAGATGGAGGCAAGAACGTTTTTTTTTTCTTATTCTTCCACACATAATACAATGTATACAAAGTATAAATAAGATAAAACATTTAAAAAAAGTCACATACTAAGTTAAAGAGTATATAACTAACTATACTAATAGACTAGTGCTATAACTATGTTATAAAAGCAGGTGCAACAAACTAAATATAATAAATGACAAGTCACTGACAATGTGAGGATCATAATAACCATCAAAGTGCTAAGTGTAGATGTGCATAAGAGTCTCCTTTAGCATTGCATTAATCAATGCATCTCTACCTTTAACATCAACCTACATAAGTAGAAAACATAGCAACATCCTGAATCAAAATCTCTACATCTTCACATTTCTCCAACATACATTTGATTCTACAATTATAGTAGCATTGACTTACACATCAGATAGTTTAAAGAATCCCGAGAAAAAATCTATGCAATATCAGTAATATTTGACTTTATTTCTAGTTTTGCATTATACTTTGCAACTTTAGCATGCAACAATGGAATCTCAAATAGTTCAATAGACAAATCACGATTTTGCATACAAATCTTAGCTCTTTGGACACACTTACATTCTCCCTAGACTTTAAGACCGTACATGTAGTCATCCTAGGATATACCATACATATGTGGAATCTCCTAAACTTGTTTCTTAAACACCGCTTTCATCAACATATTCAAAACATTCAATCCTACAATCCTCTTAGATATCATATTGTTGCATCCTTTTATAAAAAATTTTGACATAGCTACATACATCCTGTCCATTAAATAGGCCCGCTTCCTCAATAATCATTTGAAGTGCTTCCATTGCCAAATCCTCTATCCTCTCAGGTTCTTAATTAGTAATTTCGTATTCCTGCATATATATGACTTGATATGGTAAATAGCCAAGTCATCGGTATATTTTGGCATACATAACAATTCCAATCTCTAATTCCACCTAGATCATAAGGCATTGATAATTCATGACATCCCTCATTCATATAGCCTTTCATGGCTAAACCCATGAACTCACTAGATCCTCTGAGATCAAAGGGTAAACCAAAATACTAGTGTAATATCCTATATCTTTGAGTCTATGCATGGTTGGAGCATCCATCTGCACATTGGTGTATTCATCCAAAGCGTATATTTCTTTCATACCTTCAACTCTGATAGCATCATCCATCTTTTGCACATTAGCATCAATATGATCCATCATCACATCCCCATTAAGAATGTTAGATCTGTCAACCATAGCACTTATAATAGTCTCCTCTAGCATTACATCTATCAATGCATCTCCATCTTGAGCATCAATCTGCATAGTAAAAACATAGCAAAATCATGAATCAAAACCTCTACATAATCACAACCCTCCAACACTATGTCTGATTCTATAATTATAGGAAATATGTTCATAAGTATAGCATCCACCTTCATGTTAGATAGTAAAAAATCATCCTTAGAAAGAATATCTACATCATCAGTAATCTCTAGCTTTGTATCGGTATCTGCATTATCCTACATCACTTCAACGTCTAGAAGTGGAATCTCAAATAGTTCAATAGATAAATCAAGATTTTCCATACAAAATCTTAGCTTTTTGGGCACATTTACGTTCTTTTCAATATTTTTGAGCATGCTTGTAGTCATCCCAAGTTATACCATACATATGTCATATCTTCTAAACTTGTTCCTTTAACCCGCTCTTGCATGGAATTTGTGCGGGGATTCGTGAAAGTCACTCGCCGCAAGAACGCTTTGTGATGGGAGAACTAAACGTAAAATAATTATCCAAAAGAATTTTAGTTTGAGAAAATAAATTCTTTGATTAAAGATATAGACAAAATACAAAATCAAAAGACTCTCGGATATGATCAAAAGACATCAGCTCGATATGGAACTTGTTTCTTTTAAGCAAGCAAAGGTTCACTAGCCAATTAGACGACAAGGTTGTTCTTGGGTTACAACAATATTTGGTAGCAAGCAATATTCAGGAGCACCATGAAATGGCTCAATGTAATTTACTAAATTTATAGTGAGGCTTCTGAGCCTTGATTGTGTAGTGAATTGATGTGACCTTGTCAAGTTTGTAGTACCCTTTCACATCAATTGTGGCTTTTTGGGCATTGTTTACGAATATCTACACTCCCTTCACACCAATGCCTTAACTGTCTACAACTTGGCCACCAATAGAGATCCCAATTACTTGAAATGGCTCAGTGATAACAACATTGTCATGACCAACAGCTACCTCAATGGAAGTAGGTGAAACATCAAAGACTGTAATTTCTCCCTTGTAATAAGGCACAAGCTTGTACTGTCCACAAGGCAATGAACTGAAAATAAACTTCCCATTTGCATTTGATACGGCACATCACAAGGCTTTCTCATCAAACGGTGAATCCTCAAGGCCTTCAGGACATACATGCTGCTTTAATGCTGTACAATGTGTCCTAGCAAGAAAATATGCTTTGAAATAGAACTTCGTGCTCAATCATTTGTGATTTGAAGAGGACATGCAAAATTGAATCCATGCTATGCAACCAATCGAATGATGATCCACACAAAATTTATGAATGGAATGAAGAAAATGTGCCTAGCCTATCCACATGTGCTCGTGCGTCATGCAAAAATGCAAATAAAAACACACACACAACAAAAAATAAATTCCTAATGACGTTGACTAATGGTTTCAAATTCTTGGTGAAAAACTCCACCCTCATGTTCGCAGTGGTGGATGCGCAGCGTCACGACACTGCTTTCATCAATGCATTCTAAACATTCAATCCTATAATCCTCTAGGACATCAAACTATTGCATCCTTTCTTCAAAATCTTTGATATGGTTACATATGTCCTATCCATTAAATAGACTCACTTCCTCTACAATCAGTTGAATTGCTTCCACTGCCAAATTCTCCGTCTACTCAGGCTTTTGTTCAGTAATTTCCTATTCTCGCATATCTATGACTAGATACAGTAACTGTATTTGTTCTACCTCAATAAATATTTGAACTACTCATACCCTACAATCCATATCTAAATCTTCATGCATAACTACATGTACATACTTTTCTACTAACTTCATCTACTCCCTACTGCATTCCTCTTAAAGTCCTTGTCAGCTTCATGATTCATACAGTCCCCATTCTACAACCTTGTCATGGCATCTCATATTGGACTCAACATCAATATATTGAAAGGACATGCACTGGTAGATATACACTTCTCTTGTTTTCACATATTTCTTTCTAAGGTTCCTTGATCATCATAAAATGCTATTGTTGAATGATAGCTATGATAACAAGGAGCTTTCAACTCCTTATGGTTGTAGGGAGGAGCCATAGACTACACTAAAGGAGTTCAATGATGGCGGTGCTAGCTCTCATGATAAGGATTTTGTACTTTTCATGAGGAGAGAGTAGGACTTGCAACAATGTTGCCTTTGCTCGATTGTCTTCTTAAGCATGGAAGCATGGAGAGAGACGCGGCTTGTTGGTGCCTTCTTAGAGTCAAATTTATAAATCCAATGGAGTATAGCTAAAAGGCAACCTTGTAGTCGAAGAAGATCACCATCGAGGTAGGCCACAAGCTAACATGAGGTTCAGATGATTGAGTGTGGAAAGAGCCCCTTGATAGGACTTCTTAAGGCTTGTTTGTCTTAAGTTGATCACTATGCCAAGCATAATTGCAATTCCATATGTGTTTTCTTACAAACATGCCTTACAAGCCAAAATGCCAACGTGTAACATGTTGTGTTGCTGTAGCCCAACACTTTGCATGCCACCCTTCTTTAGATTTAGCTCTGATCATGCCGATTGATTAGGATAATCAGCACATATCTAGCCGTCCAGAAATACGTACGGACGAACATATTAGAATAATTTTTAAAAAATACACAAACAAGCATTCGAATGCATACACCGACACTCATTTGGACGGGTTGCATGTAATATAATGTACCTAAGGTTAAAGCTCTCTCTTTTTAAGCTCAAAAAACGGTGGGTGGATCGATGGCCGTGCCGGGCGGGTAGGGTACTTTTTCTTCTTTTCTTTTGCTTTATTATCTTTATTATTTATTTTTAGTTTCTTTCTTTCTTTCTTGCGGCGGTTGGTTGTTTTTGTTCCGTTCGTTCTTGTTAAGGTTTTAAGGTGGTAAGGTTGGTTGGTGGTGGGGGCAGGGGGGCCGTCCCAAGCCTCGCCTCCCTGGAGCATCTCGTCCACGCCGCCCCTCTCCGCACACTTTATAAGCAAAGCTCGGATTACGCGCCGTTGCATGTGGGATACGCGGGATGCAACAATGTTCAAGGATAAGACATCATATCATCCCACGTAACGAACGCAATAAGCCTCTCTCTCTCTCTCTCTCAAAAGGTGAAGACATGCCCTTTCTCCATTGCCTTGTAGCACTACCCTATCAATGTCTTTTGTACACATCCTAACATCTTAGTGTGGCCTCCCTCTAAATGTGATGTAGGTTTTAGCCCGTGTGTAGCCAACTTTCGATTAGCCACACAAAAGGGGTGTCACTGAGACTTACACTTGTTGGAAATAACTCCTACATGAAGTGGTCCATGTTTTCGCACCAATGGAGGGTTTTCTTGAACATGGAGAAGGCCCTCGGGGCTGACCAACACATGGCACAAATTGAGGGGCACATTGCATGATGCTCTAGCTCATGCTTCGTTGCCTTGAATTTAAAAACATGTGCAAAATTAGAGCTAATTTTTTATACTCATCTCACCTTAACTCAAAGTAGTGTGAATTCTTATACCTAATAGCTTCCAATGCATTTCTACAACGAACTATGACAAAATCTTCTTTACTTTGAAGCCACAATAGGCCTTCAACCTCCAACTTGTGCTATGGAACATGGGGAATTAGAAGTTTTTCTTGTTGATGAACAAGATAGACAAGGCCATAGCAGGCAATGATATAGCCAAATTGCTCATTAAGTCAGTGTAGACTCATTGGAAGACATCAAGGTCATGAGTGGACTTGCACAAGTACAAGCATCACAGTTTAAATCCTTTTCTGGAGTGTGGCTCAAGTCTTAACACTCCTAACAATAATATTTTTATTACCTAGATGCACTATTGGAGTGTGAGGGCACATGTCAAATAGCAAAGACTAGGTAGTTTCTATGCTTGTATTGTGAGTTAGTGTGAGCACCTCCAATGCAACACAAGTACACAATACCACAAAGTTTAAATCCATTCGTAGAATGTGATGCAAGCCTTTAATAGACATAAAAATGGATGTTTTATAGCCTAGACGTACTATTGGAATGCAAGTGCAAGCCTTCAGTACTAGCAATAGCAAATCCAAGAAAATTGTATGCTTGTATTATGAAAGAAAGTGCAAGCCTCTAATACAACATAACACAAATGAATAATCCTAATATCCTATTTCTATAGTGTGAGGCATGCCTCTAATCCACACATATACAAAGGGAGACTAAAATTCTAAAAATACTTTTAAAGTATGAGGGAGACCTCTAGCACAACAAAAGTATTTAAAATAGAAAATGATTTTTTAATAATATTCTAAAATTAAAATAAAATTATCCCTAAAAATGTACCTATGGACTACCATTAGTTGAGCTGGAGGCGAAGCAGAAAGGGAAAAAACTAGTCAAAGGCTTTCAAAATGAATAAAATGTTTTGAAACCTTCATTTATGTACTTAAATTTGTGTTTGTAAGTCTTACAATCAAAAGCTTTTGATCACTACTCCAATAATAGATGATAATGATGATCGTAGTCTTTGGCTCCTATACACTTTTCCAATAACTTAATTCACTCCCTACTACATTCTTCTTAAAGTCCTTGTCAGGTTCATGATTCATATAGTCCCCGTTTTGAAACCTTGTCACGGCGTCTCATATTGGATTCAACATTGATATTGAAAGGATGTGTACTGACCAGTAAGAGATTCAAGGAAGAGAAGGAAGACTGGTAGAATTAGATGAACAAGGAGAGACATTTTGAATATTATTCACCATATTATGAAAAACCCGGATTACAATCCTTGTCAAGAGATTTGCATCCAAATCACAAATTCATATGAGAATATCCTAGATGTTAGCACTCTAATTCATCCAAGGACTTCCCTGGATTAGGAGTAGTCAATGCTAACCCCGAACTATGCTTAGCCCTTAACTTCATTTGAGCATAAAATTATTCAAGAGTGATCAAAACTAAGCCCTTTTTTTGTTACCCTTGATCAAGTCACTTCAAAACGCGAAGCATGTTTTCTGACATGAAATAGAACCCGCCTACTTCCTTCATTGTTTTCTTACCATTGTAAAGCACTGATCCACACATAAACAAAGTTAAGATGGAAAGTGATAGCTACATCAATATCATTGCTCCACATCTCCAATGCATGCAAATTAAGTGTAGCTTCCTTTTCCTCTTAGGGTATATATATGCTTCTCTTATTGTCACTTATTTCTTTCTAAGGTTCCTTGATCATCATAAAAATGCCCTTGTTGAATGATTACTATGATAACAAGGAGCTTTCAACTCCTTATGGTTATAGGGAGGAGCATAGACTACACTAAAGGCATTCATGGCAGTGCTAGCTCTCATGATAAGGATTTTGTACTTTTCATGAGGAGAGTAGGACTTGCAATAATGTTGCCTTTACTCGATTGTCTTCTTAAGCATAGAAGCATGGAGAGAGACTCGGCTTATTGGTGCCTTCTTGGAGTCAAATTTATAAATCTAGTGGAGTAAGCTTAAAGGCAACCTTGTAGTCAGAGAAGATCACCATCAAGGTAGACCACAAACTATCATGAGGTTTAGATGATTGAGTGTAGAAAGAGCCTCTTGATAGGACTTCTTAAGGCTTTTTTGTCTTAGGCTGATCACTATGCTAAGCATAATTGGAATTCCATTTGTTTTTTCTTACAAACATGCCTTACAAGCCAAAATGCCAACCTGTTACATGTTGTGTTTCTATAACCCAACACTTTGCATGCCACCCTTCTTTAGATTTAGCTCTGATCATGTCGATTGATTAGGATAATTAGCATATGTATCATCAACACTTGAATTTGCACTAGATATTAGACCAGAATTTATTAATTTCCACATCACTATAGTCTCCTTACGAATTGTCATGAAGGTGACATCCCTTTTGAATTACCATGACACTCATTGTCCAAATAGATCCACACTAAAGAATACTATTGTCTGGTGATCATCTTCAACACAGTCAAAGTTAGAAGCAACTCCAAAAGATGAAGATTGTCACCAAGCACCTCTAGATTTAGAGAGTGGTACAATCCAAAGTATTTGCCATGATATACACATTGAATTCAATACAAGAACTAGTGAAACATTGATAAAGGCCTGGTAGACCGTCAAACTTCAAAGTCTTCTTGTAGACAACTAAGAGTCCAATGAATTGGCACTCCCCTCCTTTCATTGCAGTCTTGGCCCCCTTAACAAGGTGAGTTCTAACATAGTCTAGGGAATACACAAAAATGAAAGTAGAAGGAGAGATGCACTAGCCGCTCTTTCCCATAATAACATTGTTTGACTCCCCTTCATGAAGATCCTCCTTTATCCAAAAGTCATGTTGCACTACAACCCTCCTTTATGTTCTTGAAAGAATGCAAGGAAAATCCCTATTTTTCCCACAAAGCATACAAGTAGATGTAAAATACATGTTTTACTCTTTCCCTTTATTCTTCTACAAGTCATGCATCATTTGCCAATTAACCATATTTCAATGAAGGTTAAGTTATTTCCCATCCTTTTCTATGTTATCATTCACCATGCTTATGGCCATTGAGCTTATGCTCATTGGATTATGCATGGAGGTGTTCTCAAGAAAGCTAGGAGCTACCCTTTTCATATATTTTTATCCCTGACCATTCCTTCTTTTTCTCCAAAAATGCAAAGATACTCCAAAACAATGCTAAAAGCATGTACTCAGTAGTTGTACACAATGCCACCTGTTTCACCATAAAAAACATTGGTCCCTTCATGCATGAGCCCTTACTCACCTAACTTAGATTTTCTATACAATCAATCTCAAGAGGCAAACCAAATATATGAATAGTGCCGTTGACTTCATCCACTCAAAATATCTAACTCGTGTCCTTCCACTTAGGGTTTTCACGAGTGCATGCATAGCATCACATCAACAACGGTAGCTAGTAGCTAGTATTTCTTTCTCTCATATCCCTCATAGTTGGAATCATACTCCTATGGTTGATTGAATTGAGGACGAGTTCTCCCTCTTCACCAAGCACAATCGTGAGGAATGTAGCAACTAGGAGGCATGTGTTTGTTTGTGTTAGATACCTCATAGTTGGAATCATGCTCATATGGTTGATTGAGCATACATTTGTTTTTTATTGGTAATTTCTCTTTACCAAAAGGTTTTTGGTTCATTTTAATTTATGTCATCAATAACTTTGTTAAGATAGGTGCTTTCAATTTGGGGGCACAAGAAAAATGAAACCACTTATGCAAAAGAGATGCATGCATTTGTTTTAAGTAAGAATGCATGAAGTTACAAGCAATGGCACTCTTGTATTGATGGTGTAGCCTTAATATTTAGGTAGTGCATGAAGTTAAAAGCAAATATTTGGATTCGATGATCATTTTTAAATTGTCTTTTTTAGGCATCCGTTATTGTGTTTCTCGCTTGGAAAAGAAAGATTACTTACATCAAGCATAGGTGATTCTTGAAGAGCAAAAATAATATACCAACGAGTTACTTTATCGCGTGTGATCCACTCGTTATAAATAGTTTTAAGTTCTTCAAAGATAGATCCTTCAATTGCAAGGGTATTATCATGAGCCTAGTCAATTGGTTGAGGCAAACATTCATAATTACCAAGAACAATATCATGCAAGTCATTGCCTTCAAGGATTAGCAGCGTGTTTACTTTCCATCCAAGGAATCCTTGTCCTTGAAAGTGAGGGATAGAACATTGTCCAGAAGGAAATGAGTTAACCATTATAGAATTTGACATATCTAGCTAAGAGAATAAGTGCAATATGAGATCACAAAATATACACACCATAGTTGAAACAATGACAAAAGTACAACACAACAAGTCGTACACAAAAAACTATGTTGTAAAGAAAGACATTTAGTTCAAAAAGCATACTCCAAAAGAAAGAGACCCAAGATAGATGAAATGTGGGCAAGAATAAAGCAACCCATAATAGAAAAAACCTGTGCAAGAATAAACTGGCCCAACATAGATGAGAAAACATTACCGCTTTACTTTTTGGCCAAGAATAGATGATGGTCTAGAAAATTTTGGTAGAAACTCAAGAGTGAGTAATCATGACGAAACTTGTGTCATAGAAGTCTGCATGAAAATCTATTGTTTTATTTATTTCTTGTTTCAAGTCCAATTTACTTGAACTGATATAACTTTTGACACAGAACTCCAAATTAAGTAGGGATTTGCTAAAAGAAAGCTTGTGAGTCCTAACACATAAAAAAAACTATTTTTCTTGAGAAATGCATTCCCAAATAGAAACTTTTAGGGTGTCCAAGCAAGGCATATCTACAATTCAATATATATGCAATCTAAAGACCTAGTCTAGATAGGGTGAGCTATATATAGTTTTGACAATCTTTTGTCTGAATTTTGATGGTACTATGTCTATGTCATGAGTTACAAGACACTTATGTCTGAGTTTTGATGGTACTATGTCTATGTCATGAGTTATAAGACATTCATGCTCTCATGATAGCCTAAAATGGTAACTTGTACCAATAGAACTAATTGTAAACTGGCTTAGGAGGTTGGGCTCAAGCTATGATAGCATGTCACATTATATTATGAGTTGAAAATTGATACTTAACAATACATGGACTGATTAGGACTACATCCATGTAGATTGTAGCATGTGACAACTAAGGCGGGAAACTCCAAGAGTTTTATAGAAAGAGTCATTAAGCTTGGTAACAATGGAGGATGCAGAGAACACAACTATGTTAGACATGACCATACTATTGTATATCTTGATATGTGGTTTCTTATTTTTATTATCCTTCCACAATGAAAGGAAGCATGGCTGTGGACACTATTCTTCTTTTCCTTCCCATTTGAAGTAAACATAATGGCCATATTCTCTCCATTTATAAGAACTACATGAGTAGATGGGTTGCCTTCTTCTCCTTTTATTCTAAACCATGGAGAGCTTTCTTGATCATCTAAAGTAGATTTCTCATACTATAGGGTTTGGTTAAGAAGAGTGATGTGTGTGTGTGTGTGTGTGTGTGTGTGTGTGTGTGTGTGTGTGTGTGTGTGTGTGTGTGTGTGTGTGTGTGTGTGTGTGTGTGTGTGTGTGTGTGTGTGTGTGTGTGTGTGTGTGTGTGTGTGTGTGTGTGTGTGTGTGTGTGTGTGTGTGTGTGTGTGTGTGTGTGTGTGTGTGTGTGTGTGTGTGTGTGTGTGTGTGTGTGTGTGTATTGTAATGGAAAAGGAATAAAGCTACTTTAGAAGACCAGCTCATGAAGGTCTTTGAAGACCATACCATGCTCAAAATGAACCTATCAACCCCTTGAGCATTGGAGGCCATTGATTTACTTTGAAGAAGATATGAGCTTGAGTGTGTTGTTATAGAGTGTTTTTCCAACCTTTCACCGTCTCTTATGGGTAGTTAAAGAAATATTTTGGTTCGAAGAAGTTGAGTAAGAAGTTGATGTTGCAACCTCAAGAAGAAGATTGTTGAGCTATTTGTATGACCAAATGAGGTTGTTTTGCATCTCAAAATTAAATAATAAAGGCATAAGTTATTGAGGAACTTGGTAAGGCTTCTGTGATGATCATGTGATGCAACATTTCCATGGCGCCATGAGACTCATATAAGCTGAGAATTTATGTATTAATCTTGCATTGTGCAAAATGGGTTTCTTTGCGAGTTCATGCATGTTGTTGGAATTTGGCTTTGTGGAAGAGGTGCTTAGAGTGGTGCTACTTATCTTGTATATGGTCCTATAGGGGTTATCTCTTTTTTGGTCCTATAGGGGTTATCTCTTTTTTGGTGTCTTTAAAGTTTTGTGTAATATCCCCACCTCGCATAGAGGGGTTATCTCTTTTTTGGTATCTTTAAAGTCTTGTGTAATATCCCCACCCCGCATAGGAATCCCCCCTCTAAAAACAAATAAAAATTATTGAAATTCCCCCTGTCATTGCGGAACAGGTGGCAGGGGGAGGAAGAAGGAGACGATGGTGACAAGAGGGATGATGTGGAAGAAGAAGAAGTAGATGACTAGAGGAGGAAGACAATGACGGCATGGAGGAAGAAGGAGATGACACCAGGGAATACGTGCAAGATGACATGAAGTAGGAGTGGAAGTTGACGTCGATGAAGGAGAAGAAGGCGATGATGTCGAGGGGGAGGCCACATGGCCTACCAACCCTCCCCCTTGGGCATATCGAGCCCTCACGGTCACCTGGAGGGGCTAAGAAGCCCCACGGCCATATGGATGGTGACAAGTGGTGGGCACCACCACCTCCTCCCCACTTCCCCTTCGTTATAAAACCCCCCCCCCCAATGGAAAGAAAGAAGGGCCTCGATGCTAAATGGCACTACATAGAGAGAGAGAGAGAGAGAGAGAGAGATCAATGCAGTATACTTTGATAACCTCATTGTTAAGCTGATGAATGTCATCCAAAAAGACAAAGAGGATATTTGAGACTACATCACACATGTAAGGAGCCTCTAGAAGAGGATACCTCTAACGGAGCAACCCAATGAGAGAGCCATCTTGTCGACCATATTCATTAATGGGATTTGCAATGAAGAACTCTATAAGTCCCTAGTGAGAAACTCAAACATGAAAGGGATGTGCTTGCAAGAGTCTTTGTGGAGGCCATATGGATAGAAGACTTACTCTGGGAGAGAACCTCTTGAGCTGCACAGCAAGGTAGTAATGCCAAAAGAGCTACAACAACTAGTGAATGAGCAGTCACCAATGAACAAGAAAAAGGAAAGAGTTGACTAGAACCAAGCTATAGGAAACCTAAAATCAGAGCTATGGCCAAGCTACAAGAATCAATACAAAGGTCAGTGTGACCTTGCACACAATGTGTGCAGTGTGGGAAAAACCACCTACCATCTTAATATCCCAATCATAGATCAAGATCTTGTGCCAATTATAGAAGATTCAATCATGATGCCATGCATTGTCAATTGCCAAAATGATTGCCCTACCAACTACCTTACACTCAATCATACTATCTAGTAGTTAGGCAACCATACTTTAGAAGGGGATTCCCATTGGCTCTCCCTACACCTAGCAATTCAAAGCCAGTCACCCTGATAATAGATATCAACCCAACAAGAATCCCTAGACCATTAAGACCTATCGTGACCCATCTATCTAGTGATGCTTTGGCACTTACCCTTTCCCTCTTATTCGCAAGCTTAACCTCCCCCAATCATGATAGAAGAGAGTCACCCTAGCATGCCATCTCTCTAACAAGAGAGAGAGAGAGAGAGAGAGAGAGAGAGAGAGAGAGAGAGAGAGAGAGAGAGAGAGACACAGACTCATAAGCTGAAAGTACAGCCCCAAAATAAAGGGTGACACATACTAATGGTAATCCCGCATCTAACAATGGAGTCACCGGTCAGGGCATTACCATTAATACAAATATAATGTTGAGTATGGATAATTCATCTCCGAATACCTAGGTACTAATTGCCATCTCTGCTATTCATTGAGACATAGGCATGTGCATGAATTCATTTTAACAAGTAGCTTGAATTTATTTTTCAATAGTTAATGAACTCATAGGGGGATGGTAGGATAATTCTTTTCGCGTTAGGTTCTCGATAACCATCAATGACCTTGCATAGATTTATGCATATGGTGCATTGAGGTTTGCACAAATACTTGTACCCAAATACAATCATGGCATCCCATCGCTATGCGACAAAATCATACGTAGTATGAAAAGCATATAAGTTTACCTTGAGGGTTACGCACATAGACAGTACATGCATGGGAAAGATTATTTGAAACATACATCAATGGTACATGAAATGATCTTTCATTAAAAGTCTTGTATCTATCCTATGAAGGTTTCACATAAAATAATGGTTAAGGAGTTTACCTTGTGCTACCAAACCATGAGTTGATTACAACTCGCACAATAATTCGGGAATTATTTTACATTGGAAGATAGTCTTGCATCATTACAAATTTGTCTCGCATTCTTTGCCTTACGAGAAAGGAAGATAAAGTCGAGTTAAAATTTTGCATAGTATCGCTCTTTGATCCCAAGGGGGAGAGCAAATATGCAACGAAAAGGTTATCGCGACTATTCTTGTAATGTTTGGGAAAGAATACCATTGTTTTTGTTGAATTGTTGTTTGAATGATTATTCGAAGTGCCTGTGATTGATGGTAAATTCATGGCGGGGGTCTATGATGACAAATTGCCATGGTGATAAAGGAATGTTCTCTTGGAAAATTATATAAGGGTTGACTACCTTGACTGTGCTTGATTCTTAAATGATTTAATTAAGGAAAGGTTCTTTGCACGGGTGGATCACCTCCAAGATCGCACTCTGGATCAACCCGAAAAGTGCACCACTCGATTCACGACTTGAAGGTCGAGTGATGAAAAGGCCAACCACGGGAATAATGTTTTCACTCTTAGGCAGCTTGCGGGTCAAGTGGAGCTCTGGACACCCCTTGCCAAGTCCAAAACAGAGTTGAGGACCTCCGTGGCCCCAACATTTGTGTGGCATTGGAAGATCCTATTCGAGATAAAGGATGGAAATTGTGGTGCCATGTGATTTGGACTAGTTACTTCTGTAGAAGTGACATGTAAATTCTCATATATGGGAAGGGAGCAAATATTAACTTGAAGATAAATTAAGGAACTTGTTTGCCAAAAGGATTGGTTGCTCTATATTCAAGTCTCTACTATAAATTATGCAAACAAACCTTGATTATTAAAATGATTAATTAAGGAATATGGTTTTAAATGTCACACATAAATGTGATAGGACATAATTAAATAACTAAAGAATGCCTATTGAGGGAAGTGGGTGGACGGAACCCTTGATGCGTCCATTCTACAATAGGGTGGTCTGAGAGAACTGGGAGGCTTCTCACCAGGTTTTATCGACATTCGATCCTTAGGAATTGTTAGATTAGAACCCCAATTCATACTGTTTTAGGGGACCGGAATGGGACTATGCCCTATCGGCAAAGAGATTGAGTGGCACATCCCTCTTGTTTCCCATTCTCTTTGAACCAAGTGTGGCATGGGTCTACTTCGACTTGGTATCTCTACATAAACTAGGATGTTCAAGACCACCCGACGCTAGAATGTTGTTAGGAGACCTTGACCACTAGGGACTCAAATGTTAGGTCGATGCCAGTGGGTGTCAAGATTGTGGGAGAGAAGGAAGGAGTCTCACTTGTAGCTTTCTTGCTTGCACAATGGGGGAATACACACAAGGGTGGAGGCTGAAAATAGTTTTTTTCTCTTCTTAGTTGTGTAAGCCAAAAGAACTCTATATATGGGTCTCAAACCAAAGACAACTAACTAAGGTGGCATACTAACTGAGCCACGAACTAGAGTAGATAAGGATAGCTATCATGTAGCTATTATTCATGGGCGGTGTACCAACCGCATCTGCAACTGACACGTCGGTGACATAAATGCACAACGGTCACCCTGGCATATCACGAGTGGAGCTCCATATCTCAACAGTGGGTTCGTCGGCCATGAACATTCCGTTGTGAGGTAGACTCAAGAAACCCTAGGTGACAAACCCCATTAAATTCCATGGGAGTGCCGGGCAGCATCGCTTAGATTCCTCTCTCAGTGGACCGCTAAAAATGTGCCTTGATATCCGATAGGCAGGCATGTCACATCTTGCTAGGGCTTTTGTGAGGGGTTGTGGGCTCTTGGTTGTAAAAATTACATGGTGCAGCAAATAGAATCTGAGAAAGAGATAGAGATAGAGAGTACACAATAGATAAGAGGAGAATTAGAAAATTTATTTACCTCCAAACAACTGATACAAAGATGTCTCTGTCCACCTGTGCACTTCCCTTATGAAGCTTAGATGGCGATCTAGACAGAAGATAGGTGAAGAGCTTAAGGCTAGTTGGAACAACTCTGACTGGGTGAAAGATAGGTGATCGATGGCTATGAAGGGATTTAGCTTTTATAGACCGCGAAGGCAATTAGGTCGGCATGACCAACCTACCATATGAGTCTCCAATAGTCGGCCATGGAATATTTCCTTTACCATCGGACCAAGGGCGCTGCCCTCAGACCCCCGCCAGGGGGGCTGCTGGCCCCCCTAGGGCCCCCTTTAACTCCCTTACCCTGCAACTCGATGCAGTGTGCCTCGAGTTGCTACCAGCTTAACTACTCAGTCCAACCCAAAGATTAGACCCACAATGGTCACCTTTTTTCCATCCGGTCACATAGACCTCATCTGATATACAAGTCAAGACTCAACCAATATCCGGGCTCACATTTGGCTTCTCCTCATAATGGGGGCCTTACAACTTTGAGCACCATAGATCATTGGTCGCACCTTATGAGGGTGGGGCATTGAGCATATCTAACACCCCCCCTCAATGTCCACCCATAGGTGAACTATCTCCTCGGCCCAATGCCTAGTCTCTAAAGATAAACTTAAAGCAGATCCTTCGTAAGTGCCTTGGTGAAGATATCCACTCGATTCTCTTCTGTTGGACAGTAGACCGGTTCCATTATCCCATCCTCCATCAAATCACACACATAGTGATAATGGATCTCTATATGTTTGGTGCATGCATGAAACACTAGATTTTTGGCAATGGCGATGCAACTCTGATTGTCACATCTCAGCATAGTTGGTTCTTCATCCTACACTCCCATATGTCATAGGATCCTTCTTAACCATATTGCTTCACATGCAGCAAAACAAGCTGCCTTGTGCTCTGCTTCGGTAGAAGACAATGCCACTGTTGGCTGCTAATCCAAGAGAAATTTCCTGAACCCAAAGAGAAACAATAACCAAAAATTGACTTCCTAGAATCACTATCTCCTACCCAATCTGAGTCACAATTCCTCACAAGAGAAGTTCCAGAGTATGTGATACCATGGTCAAGAGTTTTCTTCAAGCATTTGAGCACCCGCATCTCAGCCTTCCAATGACTCTCATGAGATTTGTTTGAGAACCTGCTCAAAACACCAACAACAAAACTGATATCTAGTCTGGTGTTATACAAGTACATCAGACTATCGACCATCCTCTTGTACCTCCCAATGTCTGCCAGTGATGATGTATCCTCACGGATAACTTTGCATTCACCTCCATAGGTGTAGCTATCTCCTTGCACTCGGTCATGCCAAATGCCTTCAAGATCTCCCATGCATACTTCTTCTGAGAGATGAAGATCTTTCCTGGCTCTTGCTAGACTTCAATTCCCAAACAATGGTGCAGCAAGCCCAAGTCTGTCACTTCAATCTCAGAACTCGAAGCCTTTCGAGTTTGGTTGATCATACTTTCATAGTCACCTATAATAAGAAGGTCGTCCACATATAGGACAATCACTACAGACTTTTCACCATCCCTGTAAATATACAAGTTAGCATCTGAGGCACATCTTTTGAAGTTTAAGCTTTAAAACAACTTATCTATTTGCTGGTACCATGCTCTGGGGGCTTGTTTCAGCCCATACAATGCCTTCTTTAGCTTATACACTTTGTTCTCATAATGGGGGGCCTCAAACCCTAGTGGTTGAGCCACGTACACCTCCTCCTTGAGGTCACCATTTAAGAATGTTGACTTAACATCCATTTGGTAAACTGGCCACTGCTTGTGGGCGGCCACTGCAAGTACTATGCAAATAGTGGTGATTCTGGAAGTTGGGGCAAATGACTCTTGAAAATCAAACCCTTCAACTTGTGAAAATCCTTGTGCAACCAGTCTAGCTTTGTACTTTTCTAAGGTACCATCAGCCTTGTACTTTACCTTCGAGAGCCACTTGCTGCCAATAACCTTCTACTTTACTAGCCGATCCACTAGCATAACTGACTTCCATGTTGGATCTGCAAGTGCTTCTTCTAAGTCAATTGGCTCCTTTACTTCTTTCATAATCTTAGCCATCAAGGCTAGATTGACTATGTGAGCAGAAGCCCTCCTTTGCTCCTATATTCTCTGAGACCTCCTTGTTCCGTCGGGCCTTCTCCTCAACAGATATGGGCATAGGATTATTGTGGTCATAGAGCTGCTTCACCCAACACGGAAATGGCTTTTCAGGTTGGGTGATGTCATGTTGGTAAACTTTTTCCTCATTATTTGAAGATGATGCTTCCTCCTCCTTAAGGATAGGGACATCTCTCGAGACAAATTCATAGTGGACTACTTCGCTTGATGATAAAGTGGAAGAACTTGCCTTCTCCTCCTCCACAGTATGTAGCTGCTCCTTGAACACCACATCATGGCTCGCAATGATATTCTTTGCCTCTTGGTCATATAATTTGTAAGCCTTCTGCTATCACTATAACCCAAGAAGATACATTTTCTGCTTTTTGGTTGTAACTTGTTTCTCTTCTCATCTGGAATATGTGCATAACATTCACATCCAAAAATTCTGAAGTGTGAGACACATGGTTTCTTACCAGTGTAAGCCTCATGAGGTGTTTTTTCCTTGAGAGCCTTTGTGTAGCTCTGATTTAAAATGTAGACTGTAGTATTAATAGCTTCAGCCCAAAAATGGTTAGGCAATCCCTTGCCCTTTAGCATGCATCTTGCCATCTCCACAATGGTATGATTCCTGCATTCCACAACACCATTCTGCTGAGGTGTGTGAGGCATCGTCAATTGACGCTTGATCCCTTTGCTCTTGCAAAAGTCTTCAAACTCCTTTGAGTTGAACTCACCACCACCATCTGTTCTAAATTTCTTCACACTTTTCCTTGTTTCATTCTCAACAAGTTTTAGCCATTCTTTAAACTTACCAAAAGCTTGAGCCTTATCATGAAGGAAGTACACCCATATCTTCCTACTGTAGTTGTCGACAATCAACATAAAATAAGAAGATAACCCCAAGGCCCGTGTAGGCACCTTTCCGCACAAGTCAACATGCACCAACTCTAGAGAAGCCTGTGCTCTATTCTTGCTTTCTTGTGGAAATGCCTTTCTCTATTGCTTGCCCATCATACAAGCTTCACATGGTTTCTTCAATTTAGTCATTGCAGGTAGGGGAGCAGCCATACCTTGCTTGTGCATCTCCTTCAACACTACAAATCCAATGTGTCCAAACCTTTCATGCCAAAGCTTACTTGTGCCCACTCCAACGGTGGCTGTAAGAGCACTTAGCTCATACAGGTTGTTCCTTCTTTCTCCTTTGCCAACAACTTTGCCAACAACCTTTCTTGTTGGTCATGTGATGGGAGGCCCCACTATCCAACACCCATGAGTCAGTGGTACATTCTTCTTGCATTGACGAGCATACCTCCTCAATGGTCACCATGAACAACTCCAACCTTGCTTCAGTCGTATTGGCTGTCTCTTTCCCTTTACTTTTAAGGGTACCATTATTTTCATCTTCCTTCTTGACACGACAATCTACGACTGCATGTCTTTTCTTCTTGCAATAGAAGCACTCTCCTTGAAACTTCTTCTTATAGCCCTTCTTCTTTTTGTCACCATCATTTTTGGTGGAGGAACCACATTTGCCTTTTGCATTTGCAGAGAATGCAGCATCTCCATTGTTGCTTCCTTCTCAGGCTTTTAGCCTCAACTCCTCCTCTAGCAATAATGTACAAAACTCCTCAAAACTCAAAGCTTGAGGTCTCACCTGAGTATTAAGGGCAGTTACTAGTCCATTAAACTTTTGTGGATAAATCTGAAGACACCTCCGAGCTAGCTCCTCACTAGTCTTTTGTATCCCAGCACCAGCCATCTGGTTGCGCAAATTCTTAATCCGGGTGATGAATGCTTCAGCTTTCTCTCCTTCAGCAAACTTCTCTACTGCTAGTTGATTCTCCAAGTTTTGAACCCTAATTTGGTTTCGCGTTTCATACTCACTCCTTGGTACTTTCCAAGCCTATGATGCTTTGGTTGCATGCTGAATCAAAGTTAGAACAGCTTGTAACTAAGGCACACAATTCATCTACATTCCTTGGTTTCCAAGCTCGTAGCAGATCTACATTCGGAGGAATCATGACAATAGGATTTTATGGGTCGGGGATAGGTTGTGGTTCTACATCAGCCCCCAACATAGTCTCCAAAAGCTCATAAGAATCAAGGATAGTTGTAATTTTGAACTTCCACAAGGTATAGTTTGTACCATCTAACTTGCCTGCGTTGAAGGTTGGTGGACGAATCCTCAGTGTTTGAATAGCTGGTATAGCAGCAACACCTCCTGTACCACTTCTAGAAGATGACATTGTTCCTCTTTGCTGTTGAAGCCTTTGCCTCTTGCGCACTCTTCGATCCCTAGAGCCCCCCGGGCTCTGATACCATATAAAAATTACACGGCACAGCGAACAAAAAACTGAGAAAGAGATAGAGATAGAGAGTACACAACAGATAAGAGGAGAATTAGAAAATTTCTTTAGCTCCAAACAATTGATACAGAGATGGCTTTGTCCACCCGTGCGCTTCCACTATGAAGCTTAGATGGTGGTCTAGACAGAAGATAGGTGAAGAGCTTAAGGCTAGATGGAACAACTTTAACTGGGTGAAAGATAGATGATCGATGGTTGTGAAGGGGTTTAGCTTTTATAGCCCACGAAGGCGGTTAGGTTGGCGTGACCGACCTACCATATGAGCCTCCACTAGTCGACCAGGGAATATTCTAGGGAATATTCCCTTTAATGTTAGGCCGAGGGTGGTGCCCTTGTACCCCGCCAGGGGGGACCCCCCCAGCCAAGGGCCTCTTCTGTGGCCCTCGGACCCCAAACTAGGGGCCCCTTTTAACTCCCTTACCTCGCAACTCAATGCAATGTGCCTTGAATTGCTACCAGCTTAACTACTCAGTCCAACCCAAAGATTAGACCCACAATGGTCACCTTTTTGCTAGTTCGGTCACATAGACCTCATCTGATATACAAGTCAGGACTCAACCAATATCCGGGCTCACATTTGGCTTCTCCTCATAATGGGGGACCTTAAAATTTTGAGCACCATGGATCATTGGTTCTCACCTTATGAGGGTGGGGCATTGAGCATATATAACATTGGTCTACTAGAAATTGTTATCATTTAATGTTGCTTTGGATGGTCTTATGGATCTCAATTTCATATTCTCTATCTCAATTTGATGTTGCTTTGGATGGTCTTATGGATCTCAATTTCATATTCTCTATCTCAAATCAATAGAAGTCATTTTGGTGGCTTGTGTGCCAATTATTTAGTTTTATAATAAGCTTTTGTGTTTATTTCAATGACAGAAATGTGATTGGATTGTGGTGAGGTCAAAACTCTTACTTATGGAGGTAACAAAATTGGTCTATGGGCTCATGGATAATTGTGATTAGTTATTGCAAGAAGTTGTGATGAAGCTTGCCATATTTCTTGTGATTTGTTTATGATATTTTGGGGCTTTATAATCCCTAAGGGTGTCTCCCCTACACAAGATGCACCTATTGTATACTAAGAATTTTCTTATCATTCTAGTAAGGATATATATCATATGATTGAAGTCAAGTGGGGTAACACATGCAAATATATTTCTTTTGTCTTTCTAACACTCACCCATAGCGGGAGTCGAGTTGATAAACGGAAATCCCAAGTGGTATCATGCATGTTCGACACGTGGTTGAGATATTTTAGTTTTGAGACACGCGCTTCATGCAGGAAGAGGAAAAAATGTATTCTCATTTCTGATTTTGAGTCCTCGAGTGGAATTTTACATGGCAAGGGGCATGTTTGCCATTTAGCAATTGAGGGGAAGCAAGGGGCAACTTGAAAATTAAGGGGGGGGAAAAATGTGAGTAGCTCTTTTTGGGCAAAAAGAGAAGAGAAGTGTTCGACACAATACAACATAACGAGCGTAAGAGAGAGAGAGAGAGAGAGAGAGAGAGAGAGAGAGAGAGAGAGAGAGAGAGAGAGAGAGAGAGAGAGAGAGAGAGAGAGAGAGAGAGAGAGAGAGAGAGAGAGAGAGAGAGAGAGAAGAAGAATCTTGGAGGCTGAAGAAGGGAGAAATCTGAAGCTTAGAAGAAGAAGAACAAATTGTCTGAAGAAAGAGACCATGAAGTTGAAGTTATTGGAGCTGAGAAGTAGGATGGCAAAGCTGCGGAAGTCAATGGGCTGATGCAAGTTCTCAATTCTCAGATGACAGTAATAAGAGTCTCCTTTTTGTCTTGTTTTCTTCTACTGCTTTGTGGGGCAGAGAGTTTGCATATCAATTCTGGTGTATGGATATGAGTGAAAGATAGCAAGGAATATATATTATGGTTGAATGTTGAATGCACGAGCTCAAGTTATTGGAAAATCTGAAAGGATTTGCAGCCAAGAAGATAATGGATTAGAGCTTGTAAAGTTCAAAGCTCCTGCGACTCTTCATCAATGCAAGATTGTGCTTTTGGAACAAAGAAGTTGTGTTTGCTGCATAAAGCGTGTAGAAATTTATGATTGCAGACTGTGCAGAGTTGTTTCAGGGAAGCAGAT
Source organism: Lygodium microphyllum (assembly GCF_053477565.2). Classification (NCBI taxonomy): domain Eukaryota; kingdom Viridiplantae; phylum Streptophyta; class Polypodiopsida; order Schizaeales; family Lygodiaceae; genus Lygodium; species Lygodium microphyllum. The sequence goes on along the minus strand of NC_141150.1, from coordinate 100,980,702 downwards.
CAAGGAATTGGACTCTGATTTGTTCTGAAGAATTGTGGATTGAAAAGAGAGCTACAACTTTCCTTTTTAAAGCTTCGGGATCTGAGGTCTGGTTAGAAAGTTATGATCTGTTCTGTGTGTAATGCTCTATGAAGCAGTTTCTATGCTTTATGAGGCAATTTCCATGCTTTATGAGGAAACATGTGAATTCAACAGCTTCTACAACACCAACTTGGTTTCCAGTGGAATTCATCATGCTTATCCATTGATATATCAATGCAAAATTGGTTTTGATGCAATAATGGAATGTCTATAGCTGTGAAATGCTTGTAGCAATTGAATGGGTATGAAAATTTGCCATATAAAGCTTTGATTCCCTGAGTATTTGGTTTGTACTTATGTGTGCTTTGAAGGAAGAATGACAGAGAGGTTCTACAACTGATTTTGTACTACTTGAAGCGATCATGCTTTGTGGAGCAGTTTGCTGCGTGGGATTGCTATCTCTAAAAAATAGGAGTTGTGTGAATCTGAAAGCTCTTGTTGTCAAAGTCTATGCCATGGTTGTTTCTGCATCAGATCTTCTTTAAAAGTGGTAAAATATGAGCTTGAAATTTTGAACTGTTTAAGTGTTGAGTTGAAGTCTTAGTAAGGAGAAAGTGATTAGGAATTTTTGATCATGTGTTCAATGGAGTCGTCTCGTGGTTTTGTTGAGGGAAGATCCTCGATCTTTATCCTGTGGTGTTATCTTGGGGGTTGTTAGAGGCCAACTACCCAATTCACCTACCATAGATTGGTGCCCCCACTGAGGATCTCCCATGTTGAAGATCTCTTGTTGATCTTATCAGTTGGGAACTGTAAGGTTTGGAAACCAACCTGTACACAAACTCAAGCATGGCGGCTTTTGGATATGAACCCTTCTTTGGTACTAAAAATGAGGATGCTAATCAGTTTATCAACAAATTGGAGTGGATGGCTTACCAAGATCGAAGAGACACTGATGCAGATAAGCTTCGAATGATCAGCATGCTGCTTGAAGGTTCTGCAAGATTATGGTGGAACTCACTGAATGAAGAGACAAGGGTGAATTGGAATGAAGTCAAAAATGAGTTCCTTACAAAGTTTGCAACTAAGAAAACTCCTGAAAGTTTATGGAAATCTTTGGAGAAGATGTTTCACAGGGAGAAAATGAGGAAGTGTCTAAATTTGCAGCGAGATTTGAAGCAAAGTGGATAGAAGTTGCACAGAGTATGGAGAAACCTCCCATGATGTTCTTGAAAAAGGACAAGTTTATTTCATTGCTCAAACCTAAAATTAGAGAAAAAATTATGATCAAAGACCTTGATACATATGAAGATGCAGTCAAAATAGCCAAGGAAAAGCAAAGGAAAATAGAATTGAGGCCGGATCAATCAAGAGGTATTGCTGTGCATACATTTTTACGGCCTCATCAAGCTGACAATGTTGTAGGAAATGCAGGATAGCAAGCTGTAAATCTTCATGGGACATTTGAAAGAGCGGAGAATAGGACTCAACAAGGTCATAGGAAACCTGATGATGATGTGATTATAAAATTGCAAGAACAGTTGGAAAATCTGAATTTAAATATGAGCCTATTGCAGGCAAGGCAACCTCAAATGTAAGCTAGATTTAGAGGACCAAGGAATATATGGGAAAACTTTGAATGCTTTGATTGCAGGGAGAGAGGCCATATTGCTCATGATTGCCCTTATCCAAGAAGAACAGGAGGGGAGATATATCCCATGCCACAAGGGAATGCTAGGCAAGATGCTAGACCTCAATAGGAACAAATGCCACTTGAACCAGCTAGGCAACAGTTGGAAAGAAGACCTAATGAAGGCACATCGGGTATGAATCTGATTGAAACCACTGTGTCTGATGATGGGGCAGCAATAATTAAAAAGGGAAAACAGGTTATAGATGATCCAGAAACTAGCAAGAAAGCTAGATAATATAGGAAGATTCAAATGGGGAACTTTGCTTTGGGAGTCAATCAAGTTCCTTACAACCAGCTTGAGGATTTAAAAGGTAAAAAGGCTGATGTTACATATGGTCAGCTACTACAGATGAACTCATCTTTGAGGAGGCAATGGCATGGTTTGGTTAGCATCAGGAAAAGAAAAACCCAAACTGGGCATATTGGAGTGGTATACCTATCAGATGTTAAAGAAATTATACGTGTCATGGATGCATGGATACATGGAAGGAAAATTAATCAAGTTTATGTTGATGGTGGTACGCAAGTTTATGTAATCACTGAAGAAGCAGTGTTGTAAATGCATCTTAAAATGACAGGGAAGTCACTCTTTAAGGTTAAAATGGCAAATAGCCCAAAAGTAAAATGCTTGGGAGTCATTGAGAACTTGGAGATCAACATTGAAGGCCAAATAGCATGTTTGGATTTCCATGTCATGCCTGCAAAACTTGGGGCATATCCTTTCATTTTGGGACGATTGTGGTTGATTGGTATGAGATCCAGACAAGACTGGTATAGAGGTCAATTGGAACTCTATCTAGATAAGCCTATTCATAAGAGGGTGATCTTTGACATGAAAACAGGGTCCATCATTCAAAGTGGACATGAAAGTGATGTTGGAGGTGATGAAAGTAGTGATTCAAAAAATTCCAGCCTTGATGAGGATGATAGAGAATGGGAAGCTAGCCTACTCTTTAGGGATGTTGATCTCTTTGGGTTGTCAATCCAGGGTTCAAAAAAAGAGGAAAAAGTGGTAAATATTGCTGCAGGAAGTGCAGAATTCTTGAAGGAAACATGTGATCAGCAACCTAAAATGAATGTTGGACTGCCTAAGCTTATGAATATGTTGGGAAATGATTTGACTAATGATGAAAGAGATGAATATTCAGCCATTTTTCAAAAATACCCAAAACTGTTTGCTATAGAATACCACCAACTGAGGGGTACTAATAATAGATTTATGCGCCATATCAAATTGAAAGAAGGGTGTAAACCAGTGGCTCAAAAACTTAGAAGACTTGGTACAATTTAGAAAAATGTACTTAAAGCTGAAATTCAGAAGTTGCTTGATGTTGAATTTATCTAGCTTGTTGATGATGTAGAATGGGTGTCTCCTATTGTAATCAGACCAAAGAAGAATGGAAAGTGGAGAGTATGTGTTGATTTCAAGCCTCTTAATGCAACTACTAAGAGGGACTATTGTCCTCTTCCGTTTCAAGATGAGATCTTGGATCAAGTGGTTGGTCATGAATTTTACAGTGCGTGCGATGGATACTCTGGATATTTCCAAATCAGAATAGCAAAAGATGTTCATTACCCCATGGGGATGCTTCTGTTATGGAGTCATGCCTTTTGATCTGATGAATGCATACGCTAGAGTTTCAAGATGGGTTAGTTGGGTATTTGCCCCTTTCATTGGGAAATCTTTGCAGGTATTTATGGATGACTTTTGTGTGTACAGCTCAAGGGCCTTACACTCTAAAAAGCTTGATGAATTTTTTTGCAGACTTGATGAGGATGGTGGTCAGTTGAACCCTGATAAATGTAAGATAGCAAGAACTAGAGTGATACTCTTGGGTCATGAAGTGTCTGCTAATGGTATTTCACTTGAGCCTAGTAAATTGGAGGCTTTACTTCTTATGGACTCTCCCAAAACTGTAAAAGAACTTATGAGCTTTGTTCAAAATTTGAGGTATCTATCAAGGTCATTCCATATGCTGGTTGAATATGTATATCCTTTACAGAAAGCAACTCAAAGGGATCCTTTAGTTTGGACGCAAGCTGAAGAGGATGCATTCTTGTAGATTAAGCACTTTGCTAGTTCTTATGTCTCCAAACTAGGACGAACCTTTCTTCATTAGCATTAGTGTTGGAAAAAATGTAGTGGGAGCCGTTTTAATGCAAAAGGAAAAAGGGATGTCTTATATGAGACCGGTGTTTTATATAAGTAGATCCATTGGAATGATTGAAAAAGCTTGGATGGAAGAAGAATTGTTGGTATGGGGGCTAGTATATGTAGTTAAAAGATGGAAATCATACTTGATTCAAAAAACATTTGTAGTACTTAGTGGTTCCCAGTTGCTTCCACGAGTTTTGCGATTTGCTGAAAATGCTCCAAGAGTTACTAAGTGGCAGTTGGCTTTGCAAGAATTTGAATTTACATGTTTGAAGGAGGATACTATAAGAGCTAGCTTGGCTGATATCTTGAATTATAAAGAACTTGTTGAAAGTGCAGCCGTTATAAGACGCAAATTGATTCTGCATCTGCAAATTCATGAGGAGATGAAGGATAAAGAAGCTACCTTAGTTTTTTATGGAAGTTACAGAAGAGTGCTGAAAAAGGGAGGATTGGGTTTTGTCATTATGGATGCTGAAAATCAAGAAGTCTTTTTTGGAAGTCAAGAGAGTAAAGAGATACAAAGTAACAATGAAGCTGAATATGCAAGTTTACAGGCTGGTCTAAAACAGTATATTCAGCTGGGATACAGAAAGATAGTTGCAAAAGAAGATGCTATGTTGGTGGTTTGACAGGTTCAAAATGTTTGGAAAGCCAATAAAGATATTTTGAAGGACTAGTTGTTTAAGATAAAAGGCCTCATGAGGCACTTGCAAAATTTGAAATTTGGCATGTTGGTAGGAAAAACAACCGTAGAGCTCATGAATTGGCTGAAAATGCTCTTTCTCGGTATGTTGTTGCCATGAGGGTAGATAATCCTAGATATGAGGATAGGGAAAGCCTTCACCTCATTGAAGAGTTTCTAAAAACTGGGGAGTTAAAGTCATTGGCTGATAAATACAAAAGATATGCCATTATCAAAAAGGCCAGGGCATATGTGCTCATAAATGATCAGTTGTACATGAAGAGGATTGATAATGTACTGAGAAGGGTGCTAGATAGTTCTGAGATTCCTGCTTGTTTATCTTCCTATCATGACAAAGCATGTGGTGGTCATTTTGATTTTGAGCTTACCAAAAGGAAAATTCTACTAGCAAGACTTACTTGGCCTAGTCTAACTGCTGATGTTGCTCATTGGAGTAAAAGTTGTCATGCTTGCCAGTCATATGCAAAAATCGTACTAATTCCAAAACATGCTAAAGCCATTGTTTCCTATGGACCGTTTGAGAAGTGGGGTTTAGATTTTATTGGACATTTGCCTGGTACAAAAATAGGAAAGCCTTACATCATTACTACAGTTTATTATACGACCAAATGGCCTGAAGCTAAGGCTACAAGGAATTGCAAGAAAGAGGATGTAACTCAATTCCTCATAGAGGATATATGCTGCGGATTTGGGATACCACTAGAAATAGTGACAAATCAAGGTCCTGGCTTTAGAAATAAGCTATTGAGAGAGTTAACAAGGAAACTAGACTTGAAACATAGATTTGCTACTCCTTGTTACCCTGAGTGCAATGGATTGGTGGAAACATTCAATGGAACGTTACAGAAGATTCTCTTTAAGTTGGTGGAAAATCATCCTAAAGATTGGGACAATTATCTACATCAAGCTTTGTGGCTTGTAGAATAATGCAGAAGACAAGTACAAGATGCACCCCTTTTCAGTTAGTATATGGTCAAGATGCTTTATTACCTATGAATGTCATGTTTCCTACGATGGAGTTTGTAAGAAAGCATCAGTTAGATCAGACAAAATTGGGAATTGAGAGAGGACTGAACTTGCATACCCTATAGTTGGATAGGCAACAAGCAATGAATTGTTATGAAAAACAGATTGTGAAGAGAAAGGAATGGTTTAATACATACTTGAAGAAGAAGAATCTTACAGAGGGAATGCTAGTTATGAGATATGACAGTAGCTTGGACTCTACTTTTCAAACCAAGTTTTGAGTTAGATGGGAAGGACCTTTCCTCATAAAGTAGAAGTTTGAAAATGGCACTTACTTGCTACAAGATTTAGATGGGATTGTTCACAACAGTAGAATCAATGGGTTCCGTCTAAAGAAATATATATGCAGGATCATGCAACTCAAGGGGATGTAAGTAACGTACATACTGTACATAAAGTAGGTTGCTTCCAGTTTACTGTTTGGGGCAGATTCAGTTTTCTAAAATCTAGTGTTGATTAGATAGTTGTAAATGATGGACAGCATATTAAAAGTGTGCCTTGGCACCTACTAAAGGTATCTGTCAAGCTTGGTGTTGATCCGAGCGAGAATGCAAGAGTTATGGTTTGTGGAAGGTTGATGTCTGAAGTGGATTGCATGCAGGAATTTAGGACTGTAGACTGTGAAAAGCTGTTTCAGGACAGCAGACCAAGGAATTTGACTCTAAGTTATTCTGAAGAGTTGTGGATTGGAAAGAGAGCTACAACTTTCCTTTTTGAAGCTTGGCAATCCAAGATCTGGTTAGAAAGTTATGAGCTATTCTGTGCTATGCTCTATGAAGCATATTTTCAGAAAAAAGGTGTTTGTCTTTGTTAGATATTTTTGAAGCTTTTAATAAAGGTTTGTTCACACTTTGTATTCCAAACCAAGGGGTGGCTAATCATGGTGAGTGAAAATGAGCAACCAGGGACATGATGCTTCATGAAGTCAAGTGGGGTAACACATGCAAATATCATTTTTTTATCTTTCTACGTAGCGGGAGTCGAGTTGATAAACGGAAATCCCAAGTGGTATCATGCATGTTCGACACGTGGTTGAGATATTTGAGTTTTGAGACATGCGCTTCATGCAGGAAGAGGAAAAAATGTGTTCTCATTTCCGATTTTGAGTCCGCGAGTGGAATTTTACATGGGAAGGGGCATGTTTGCCATTTAGCAATTGAGGGGAAGCAAGGGGCAACTTGAAAATTAAGGGGGGAAAAAACGTGAGTAGCTCTTTTTGGGAAAAAAGAGAAGAGAAGTGTTCGACACAATACAACACAATAAGCATGAGAGAGAGAGAGAGAGAGAGAGAGAGAGAGAGAGAGAGAGGGGGAGGGAGGGAGGGAGGGAGGGAGGGAGGGAGGGAGGGAGGGAGAGAGAGAGAGAGAGAGAGAGAGAGAGAGAGAGAGAGAGAGAGAGAGGGAGAAGAAGAATCTTGGAGGCTAAAGAAGGGAGAAATCTAAAGCTTGGAAGAAGAAGAACAAACTGTCAGAAGAAAGAGACCGTGAAGTTGAAGTTATTGGAGTTGAGAAGTAGGATGGCAGAGCTGCTAAAGTCAATGGGCTGATGCGAGTTCTCAGTTCTCAGATGACGGTAATAAGAGTCTCCTTTTTGTCTTGTTTTCTTCTACTGCTTTGTGGGATAGAGAGTTTGCATATCAATTCTGGTTTATGGATATGAGTGAAAGACAGCAGAGGGTTGTGCTTCTTCATGATGAGAGTGATGTTTGCTAGTCATTGAGTGAGGCTCCTCCTTGTCAGTAGAGAAGAATGGAAGTGAAAGGTCTCTACATCTGGAACTGGGTATGTAACAAGGAATATGTATTATGATCGAATGTTGAATGCACGAGCTCGAGTTATTGGAAAATCTGAAAGGATTTGTAGCCAAGAAGATAATGGATTAGAGTTTGTAAAGTTCAAAGCTCTCCCGACTCTTCATCAATGCAAGATCATGCTTTTGGAATAGAGAAGTTGTGTTTGCTGTATAAAGCGTGCAAAATTTTATGATTACAGACTGTGCAGAGTTATTTCAGGGCAGCAGATCAAGGAGTTTGACACTGACTTGTTCTGAAGAATTGTGGATTGAAAAGAGAGCTACAACTTTCCTTTTTGAAGCTTGGTGATGATCGGAGGTTTGGCTAGAAAGTTATGAGCTGTTCTGTGTGTAATGCTCTATGAAGCAGTTTCTGTGCTTTATGAGGCAATTTCCATGCTTTATGAGGAAATAGTTGAATTCAACAGCTTCTACAACACCAACTTGGTTTCCCATGGAAGTCATTATGCTTATCCATTGATATATCAATGCAAAACTTAGTTTTGATGCAATAATGGAATGTCTATAGCTGTGAAATGCTTGTAGCAGTTGAATGGGCATGAAAATTTGTTGTATAAAGCTTTGATTTCCTAAGTATTTGGTTTGCGTTTATGTGTGCTTTGAAGAAGAATGATAGAGAGGGTCTACAACTGATTTTGTACTGCTTGAAGCGATCATGCTTTGTGGAGCAGTTTGTTGCATGGGGTTGCCATTTCTAAAAAATAGGAGTTGTGTGAATCTGAAAGCTCTTGTTGTTAGAGTCTATGCCATGGTTGTTTCCGCGTCAAATCTTCTCTAAAAGTGGTAAAATTTGAGCTTGAAAGTTTGAGCTATTTAAGTGTTGAGTTGAAGTCTCAGTAAGGAGAAAGTGATTGGGAATTTTCGATCATGTGTTCAGTGGAGTCATCTTGTGGGTTTTGCTAAGGGAAGATCCTCGGTCTTTATCCTGTGGTGTTGTCTTGGGGGTTGTTAGAGGCCAACTACCCAATTCACCTAACAACATGCCTTTATAAAGGCATTACAACTAGTGGTTTTGGAAGGTGCTTTTAGTATCTCCAATCACACCTAAATAGTTGTCCCTAGTTAAATGTAGCAGGTGAAAAGTGAGTTCCTATCTACACTTGTTATAGAGAGACTCTCCCTTTATTCATGCATAAAAAGTATAGAATAGAACATAATTATTCCTAATAGCTATGGCCTATCTACAATCCCCTCATTGCATATCATGTGTTTGGATTTTAAATCCCCCCCCCCCCCCCCAAATTTAAACTCATGATGTAGACAATTTTATGCATGACCATCTTTTGCAATAGCTCGGTTACCACATTACTTGCAAGGAACATGTGTGCCTCAGAGATATAAATGGTTTAGTAGACTTGTGCTTCTAGATAAGATAATTTCAGCCAAGGCTTATATATGTAAAGTTACAAGGTGTTTATAATTATGATTTGTGAGAATTAAAAAAGAGATTCCACACTTTCTTAAGTACTCCTTCATATGTAGAAATATCAAAAGGAGCCTTCTTTCTCTCTTTTTATTAAAATTCATGGAAAGGGCTTTGTGGTGGGCCCTAACTTTGTCATACCATAGGAAATTTCAAAAGTTTGTTATGGGGGTTGGTTTAATGAATAAACAAACTAAGTACCCCAACAAACTAACCACTTCTTGGTTGTTAGTAACTAACTCATGTATTTAAGCATGGATTGGCTAAAGAAGGGAGGGATGGAATGATGAGAGTTGAAGCTCTATTTGATGTATCTTTCTTTTTCCAGTAATTGATCTATTCCCGTTCGAAGACAATATAATGTGTGTTGTCAAGAGCTTGTTGGATAGGAATTTTATACATAGTTATTGGTGGTGACAACATGCATCACTCGTCATGTTTGGTAATTTGAGAGATGAAATTATGATTTCTTATGAATTTTCCTTTGTACAACCTTCTAGCCTAGATTCCCTATTGCAATCTTACATTGTAGCATTGCAAAAACTATCTACAACCAACCAACAAATTTCTACTAATCAAGCCATTCTATCTTTGTTAGCCAATCAAGATACCTCTTCTTCTTCTTCTTCTTCTTCTTCTTCTTCTTCTTCTTCTTCTTCTTCTTCTTCTTCTTCTTCTTCTTCTTCTTCTTCTTCAAACCAATATAGGAAGGTTCACCCAGAATCGTTTTCTGTTCTACAAGCTGTAGACATATTATCTTGGTTAGATCCCTTTAAAAATGTTGTAGATTATCATCAATGCTGGCAAGAAGGAGAAATTTTCAATGAGCTACAAATTTTTTTTGGAAGGAGTTGCATCCACATGGTATATTCAACAACTTGATGAGGTAAAACATAATTGGAATTCTTTCAAGCTAGCTGTAGGATGATATTTTCTCATGACATGTAGCCAAAAGGGCTCTCCAACAGCTTAATGAGTGTGAACGAAAGGAGCATGAAACAATTTCTCAACTTGTTGTGCATTTGAAGAAAATTGTGATGAGATTTGATATAAAAATTATAGAGAACATGAAGTTATTTTTTTAATGGCCTAGACTAAGACATGATCTTCGTAGAGGGTTAAGGTCAAGGTCTTTGACTTTTGTAGATGATATTTAGCTCAAAGAATTGAAGAAAACCTTCTCAATGAAGGAAGAATATATTTTCAACAAGAATAAAAAAAGATAGAGCCAACCTTGATGGTCATTAATCTCCAAAATGCTCAAAGACGATTACTTGCTAAAGATACCCAGGGATAGACAAAGTGTTTCAATTGTAATGTGTGTGATCACATATCTAAGAATTGTTGGAAGCCACAAAGACCAAGAAATGTAATAAAGAAAGTACGTACAAGATGTTCAACTTGAAGAGATTTCATTATCAAAAAAGTCCTAGGTAAATGGATGCAAGAAGCAAACCATTTGTACATTCAAGCCTTAACATGAAGTTCTCAAAAGTGAATTGTAAGCACAATTAGTGTGAAAATTTGTAATATTTCCGTACGAAATATTAATGATCCTAGACCCTGCACATCCTGTGCAAGAGCAACTTAAAGCAATCTCCCGCAACAATAAAAATTTGGGCTAAGTGCTCCCTCCGCATGCACTAGCAAACTCCAACCCGCATTGTGCATAAGAGGCCGTGGCTCAAAAGCCGTAGTTCCACGCGGGAACACCCCTTCAAGGGGGAAAAAGGGATAAGAGATAAATTTTTGGCAAATTTTTTTATGGATAAACTCCCCTCCCCTTCAGCCGTTGCATGGTGGGGAAGAGGGAGTGTGAGAGGAGTGGGTGTGGAGTAGGAGAGCATGGGGGGGAGGAGGCATGCAACTAGCCACGTGTGTGGCTATTCCCCCCCCCCCCCAGTGCTATATGAACCCCCCCCTCTCTCAAGCTTGAGGGGGAGGAAAGAGAGGGAGGATCATTCCGTTGCTGCTACCGCCACGCTACCTTCACACCGCCAGGGCTGCCGCCCCATTGCTGCCTCCGTCCTCACCACCATCACCATCATAATTATCATTGTCGTCATCCTCACCTCCATCCCCATCATTTTCCCAATCATCAATTTCTCTCTCCACGTCATCTGCTGTGGACAGAGGCTTAGAAGCTTCTATTAGAAGCTTCCATTAAAGCTTCCATAAGCCTTGTTTACCTGTGCTTTCCCGGGTTTCTAAAACCGTGTCCTGCAAGGCTTGTGTACTATGCGGAGGAGGGGATATCGAAGAGAAGTGACTTCGTAATGCGTAAGAGAGCCAAGAGGAAGTTTTCTGAGTCGAGATCTATGTCATCGATGGCTCCTAAGCAAAAGTCGTGAGGCGCACATGCGGGAGCTTCCAACCCGAGTACGCGAGTAGACAATGCCCCGATTCTTAATGCCCAGGTTCTGATAACATTCCGACATGAAAGGACGCATTAAGCATGTCTTTAAATTCACGTAGGCAAGTTTGAATACATTGGAAATTTTATATACTCGCATTGAATTACCAAGTTAAGTTGCATGACGATTACTTACATGGTCTTGGTAGTTGCATTCTTGAATGCATATTGCTTAAGTTAAAAGGTGGATTGGTCTAAAGGCATCCTTGTTGCCTCACAAAAAGAACAACGCATATAACACATAATGCACTTAGGTAATAATTTCCTAGTTGTGACTCGTGTATGAGATAATCTTAGACTCTCATTGAACAATGGTCCAAATAGTCGCAATGCATGGAAAGGAAATTATGAACTTTGCACATTGCATGCGAAGATAGTTACATTTTAGGTCAGGTTAAGTGATAGAAGGAAGGATTAAATCAAGGATGGACTCATGGCATTCGCTCATGCATGGATTTTACTTATCAAAGTTTGAATGCATCTTCATTTAAAATATTAAAGCTTTGATTTCATTGCATCAATATAGGGTTTATAAGAGTTAGCTCTGAACTGTCAATCATTATAGTTCAGGGCAAGGAAAAGTAACGATCATTGTAGATCTTATAGCTACATAGAAGGAAAAGGTCTATGGTCTTGAAATCGCATATTTGCATGAAATGATGCATCTCACCTATCTTCTAGTTACTTACATATTTTAGGGGAAAGTACTTGCAAATCTAGAAGAAAGTATTTACATCTTTAAAAGGAAAGATCATCTTAAATCATGGGTTGATCAAACTAAGTAATTCGGGTATAATTAAATAGCTTACATGAGAATCATAAAGGTACAATTAGATTGCTTATGACGATCACCTCAAAGTGCTAGGTAGGGTTAAGTTACATTAAAAATTCTGCCTAGTATCGCACTTAGGATGCCAACCTAATATTTACGATCCCAAAGGTCCTACCCACATTACGGAATGTTAGGGTTAGCTAAACGCCCATGCAAGAATGATCTAGGGTTTTCACCCTAAGGTTCAATTGACCAAATACTAGACTTCCATATGAATTTAGGAACCCTAGGGCCAAAGCGTTATCGGCCTAGTAGGGTTAGGGTTGGGTTGGGTCAAGAGGACTCCCAAACCCTACATCTTGACCAAAGGTATTCTTGACCAGGGAATACCATGCAACACTTATCTCGTGCAACAAGTTGCAACGTCGCATGGTTTGTGTCTAAATCACAAAATAGTATTACCACTCCTTAGAACAAGGTTGGCGAGTTCTAAGTACAAGTCTAATTTTCTAGAGGATAAGTAGTCATCTTGCTACACCACTCTTCCTTGGACTTATTTGCCAAGTTAGGGGAGATACGAATTTTCCAAGAAAGCAGTTAACCAACCAAGTTACGGCGATGAGCTTGCCCAGGATTTATTGTCTATAACTTAAGGAAATCTAAGGTGAAAACAATTTGGGTCAAAAGGGTATAAACCCTAACCCAAGGATAAAGGGTAAACAAGCAACTTAGCTTACGAAACCCTTGGGATCTTGCCAAGTTGCAATTGATCCCGGATCGAATGCTGGATGTATTCGGAGAGAAGGATTCACACCTTAGCAGTTGGCCGTATAAACAACCACTGGAGTGCTTGTGTTGTATACTTAGGAGCATTGTTTATTCTTCTTTGCTCAAGGAACTAATGCTGGAAAATAACTAATGCTTCAGGTTGAAAGCCTGGAGGGAGAGGCAGCATCAGTTACCCCTGACTATCTACCTGACCCTATCCAAGGGGGTTGTTAGCCGCGCTGGGTACGTGGACCGAACCCGCCACGAGAGGTCTCTCCGTGGGTGCTACTTGGAGCAAGAGGACGCCTGGGTGCCAGGGGGGCTTTGGCCATAAATCCTTGCCTCTGGATCCTGCACAAGAGGCCAATGTGACTTAAGATGGGATCTCGAGGCCCGCATACTAGTCATCGGGTGGAACTTGGAATAGCGATCCCTAAGGATTGCTGGAATCGCCTTCCGACGGATTATGGAATAGCCTTCGGGCAGGATTATATGATGTATTCCAAAGACTGATAAATAAAGATCAAATGTTTAAAAGGAACTTGCTTGACATTGTTTTTCTATATTAGTGCCTAAGTTACATGAAGGAACCAATGATTAATTGGTTAATTAAGGAAGCTATTTTTTTCTTGTCAAACTAAATGTGGTAGGTAATTAGATAACTAAAGCAACCTAAGGAAAGTGCGGTGGATGTGACCCTGGGTCCGTCCTACGAAAGGGTGGTCCTGGTTGGCTGGAAACTTTTCTCAAAGGAATTGACAGCGACGAAAATAATGACCTAGAATCTATAAAGCTAGAGTCCCGATTTATGTTGTTTTAGGGGAACGGAATGGGACTATGCCTTATGGGCAGATAGGTTTAGCTTTATATCCCTCTCATTTCCCATTCTCCTTGAACCAAGTGCAGTATAAATCCGCTTCGACCCTGACATTTCTACGTAAAGTAGTTACCTTCTAGGAACTTGACCATTAGGAAAACCCTGATTCAGGTCGGTCCTAAGTGGGAACGGCCAGAATGCTTCCGCTTCATGGCAGACTCAGGAAGACCTAGATCGCAAACCCTGTGACATTCCTTGGGAGTGTCGAGCGGCACTTTCTAGACTCTCTTCCCGATGGGCTGCTAAGACGTGTCCTGCAAGTGGACAGGGGGACACATTACAAAATTAATGGTTTGAATGTAGAAGTATTGTTGGATTCTTGATGTTCTTTTTCTTTTATCAGTTCTAATTTATCAAGCACAATCAATCCTTATTGATAGCATGTTCAAGAAATTTCAATAACTTTTGGTGACAATAAACATGTTTATCATTCATTTGAAGTTTATAATTTTTGGCAATAAACATGTTTATAATACATTTGAAGTTCTCCATGCCCCCTTTGAAGTAAAAGTGGAAATTTTTCAACATCCCTATAATATCATTCGGTGTCAAGTGTTTTCAATGACTTTGGGATCTGATTGGCTCATCACGAGGTGCCCATTTGAATTTTAAAGATATGACATTGGATATTCCAATAGGATTGAAACTTCGTTTCTTGCAGTTGGGTACTTGGGACCATTTTCAAAATTTACAAACTAATGAGTTAGCAAGGATGGCACTGCAAGATCAACAACAACAACAAATTATAGAGGATTTGCAACTATCTCTTTTTGCATTATTGTAGCTTTCTCTTCCTCATCACTGGCGTTCCATCACTGGTGTGTGCGAACATCATCTTCCCATCTTTTAATTGCAAGTGTTGCAGGGTGACAGAGTTCTGTTACCTCTAGAACGACACTTGATATCTTCCACTCTAAACCCTTTTCAATCACAACTAATATAGTTTTATGCTTTGTGTTGACATCCTAATGATGAGCATGGACCTCATGCAACTCAAATATCACTATTGTAACAATATTGAGTCACTCTTATGTGCTTACATCCAAGATAAGTATCATGACATGTATCCAATTTCCAATGCTTTCTTTGTGAGCACCAATGAGTCCAAAAGCCAGCATTGGTCCCTCTCAGGCTGCCAACTTCCTTGAATCCTCCATGGCTCCAATCCCTACTCCAGATCCAGCAAGGTATATTGGGCACCCTCTTGTTTCATGGCTCTTCCACAGTCATGTCAAACATCATGTTGCAGTCCACATTGCACTTTTACATTATCATGAACAAATAACACAATAAGAAATTGTGTCAAGTTGACTTGTTTTTTTATTGAAGTAATTGACCCTTTCTTCCTCCATAAGGCCCCCCAGTCACACTAGGGCATGCACGGCCAAGAAAGGGAAAGCGGGGCATAAGCAAAAATTAGCTTCCCTTGCTAAATTTGGGGTCACACTAGGGTGTGCAGAGGCAAGGGGACCCACAATGCTCTTAAATATTAAAAAGTCTCAAACAAAAAAAAAAGTTACCTACTCTACTCTATGTATCGAGATTATCTTCTCCCAGCATACTTCGTCTTCTTCAGGCTCTCCTTCATGCCCTTTTCTCTGTGATAGTCGCATGGTCTACTACAACCTCTCTCTCTCTTTTTGCATTGTGCCAAATTATAGCAATTAACAAGGCTTGTGCAATCAGCATTTCCACACCACCTATACCAATGGAGCAACATAGAAAAAAAGGCCAAGCAAAACTTGCTACACCTTGATGCAGCAACCTACACTAAGAAATCATATATTGTGTCTGTAAAGGCTGCCCCATCGACCTACATTGTTCTACCATATACTTGCACATCGCTGCAAGAGAAAACAAACCAAACATCAAATAGTCTTAGTGTCTAGCATCATGGAGTAGGTTCCATATAGAAGGTACTAATTGTTCTCGTAAATATAGCACATCTAAGAAAAATTTTCCCAACTAATGAAGATGGTTTAGTAGGGTCTATGATGCACCTTCAATCATTGATTCTATGTAGTCCACCTCACAATACTCGCTAAAGGAAGTTCAACATACCTATAATCACAAAACTCCAATCAGGCTGCCCCAAAGATCTGCAACAAGTCTAGTTACATGTGCTTCAACCCTCACCCAGATGCTAGGATTTAAATTTTTGCCTTATTCTTTATTGCAATTTATGCACTCTACTACAATCATAGCAATTAAAAAGGCATGTGTAATTAACATTACCACACCACTTGTACGAGTGGAGCAATAGAAAAAAAAGGCAAGGCAAAACCTACTTCTCGACATAGCAACTTGCACTAAAAAAGCCCATCATGCGTTCACGATGATTGCCCCTTATATTTGCATTGTTTCACCCCATACATGCGCTCACTCTACAAGGAGAAAAAAAACAGGCATCAAATCATTTGAGTGTCTAGCATGGAGTAGGTTTCATATAAAAGGTATTATGGGCATGTGATGTGCCTTTAATTGTCAATTCTATGTGGTCCACCTCATCGTGCTCGTTGAAGGAAGCTCAACATACCTGTAATCATAAAACTCCATCTAGGCTACCCCAAAGATCCGCAACAAGTCTAGTTACCTACACATCTACTTTTAATCCCCCCACTAAGATGAGATTCTGTGGCTATTTATTTTGGTTCCATTTCTCATAGATGATGGGGTTTAAGTTACTACACTGTTATTTACTACAATCATTGGAGCCCCAAGAGAGACACCAAGGAAAAAGGGATTCTACTGCAAGAAAATCTATCTTGTAACATCAACAAGATTTTATTTCATTCTTTTGATGACCAAAACAAAGAAAACAACAATTCTTCACGCAGCATCATATTATATATCTCCCACGGATTTGATAGGACCATAATCTTCAACATCTTCATAGAATCCATCAATAGAACAAGGAACACAAAATACTACACCACTTTTGAATGGAAATTAATCACATAGTATTCATCTTCAATGTCTTCATAGTTTTGTCTCTCAATCTCTCATATACAAATACACTGTTTTGATAGAATTGGCTATCTTTGGCTCTCTCTCTCTCTCTCTCTCTCTCTCAATAGTACATCATCTCCTCACTAAAATACTCAATAATGACTCTCAATAATCCTTCTTAGGTCGTGGATGCACCTTCCAAGATGTATGTCTGATGTGAAGAGGCACCAGAGCCACTACAGTGTCTCTTCATAGCTCACTACTGTCACTATCACTTCAGTCTTCAGCAGTTGCTTCTTCCATTTTTTTTAGCTCTTTTGAACTTAGATTCATACTTTCCAAAAGTTAGAAAACTTTTCCAAAGTCACATATACATTCTACAGAACACTTACAGAAGATCTACATAATAGAACAGAACAGGAACAGAGCAGATATAGAACAGAGACAGAATAGATACAGAGGGTTACAGAAGGTCATTAGAGACAATAGATCCTCATAAATCATGCTAAAACCATTCCAAACTATCAAAAACTATTCAATAAAATTCCAAAATATTTCAACCTCCATCAATCATAAATCCATGCTTCATAAATAAGAAAATCATAACAAAACAGAAGCTATACAGAAGGTATTGGAACCAATCACAATCTCAACAGAACCTATCAGAACATCACAGAGCCTCGTATTTCTACTAAAAATCATCATAGACTTCCAAAAAATAATCAATATCGTCCAAAACACTCTCAAACACTTCCATTAACAATCATACATCACTCTAAATCCATCCAAAAATCAATCATTCAGACCTTAAAAACAATAAAAATCAATCAAAAATTCAGTCTTTTTCCACTCTCAACATTTACACCAAGGAAAAGGGGATTCTACTGCAAGAAAATCTATCTTGTAACATCAACAAGCTTTTATTTCATTCTTTTGATTACCAAAATAAAGAAAACAGCAAATCTTCACGTAGCATCATAGTAAATATCTCCTACGGATTTGATAGAATCAACCATAATCTTCAACATCTTCATAGAATCCATCAATAGAACAAGGAACATAAAAGAATACAACATTTTTGAATGGAAATCAATCACATAGTATTCATCTTCAATGTCTTCATAGTTTTCTCTCTCAATCTCTCATATATAGATACACTGTTTTGATAGAATTGGCTATCTCTGGCTCTCTCTCTCTCTCTCTCTCTCTCTCTCTCTCTCTCTCTCTCTCTCTCTCTCTCTCTCAATAGTACATCATCTCCTCACTACAATACTAAATAATGACTCTCAATAATCCTTCTTAGGTCATGGATGCACCTCCCAAGAGCTATGTCTGATGTGAAGAGGCACCTGAGCCACTACAATGTCTCTTCATAGCTCACTACTGTCACTGTCACTTCAGTCTTCTCTTTAGTCTTCAACAATTGCTTCTTCCATTTTTTTTAGTTATTTTGAACTTAGATTTATCCTTTCCAAAAGTTAGAAAACTTTTCCAAAGTCACACATACATTCTACAGAACACTTACAGAAGATCTATAGAACAGAACAGAACAAGAACAGAGCACATACAGAACAGAGACATAACAGATACAGAGGCTCTACAGAAGGTTTACAGAGGGTTATAGAAGGTCATCAGAGAACAATAGATCCTCATAAATCATACTAAAACCATTCCAAACTATCAAAAACTATTCAATAAACTTTCAAAATATTTCAATCTCCAACAATCATCAATCCATGCTTCATATAGAAGAAAATCAGAACAACAAAATAATACACCACTTTTGTTCAATGGAAATCAATCACATAGTATTCATCTTCAATGTCTTCATAGTTTTCTCTCTCAATCTCTCATATAAAAATGCACTGTTTTGATAGAATTGGCTATCTCTGGCTCTCTCTCTCTCTCTCTCTCTCTCAATAGTACATCATATCCTCACTACAATACTCAATAATGACTCTCAATAATCCTTCTTAGGTCGTGGATGCACCTCCCAAGAGATATGTCTGATGTAAAGAGGCACGAGAGCCACTACAGTGTCTCTTCATAGCTCACTACTGTCACTCACTCCAGTCTTCTCTTTAGTCTTCATTAGCTGCTTCTTCCATTTATTTTAGCTCTTTTGAACTTAGATTCATCATTTCCACAAGCTAGAAAACTTTTCCAAAGTCACACATACATTCTACAAAACACTTACAGAAGATCTATAGAACAGAACATAACAGGAATAGAGCAGATACAAAACAGAGACAGAACAGATACAGAGGCTCTACAGAAGGTTTACAGAGGATTACAAAAGGTTATCAAAGAACAATAGATCCTCATAAATCACATTAAACCATTCCAAACTATCAAAAACTATTCAATAAACTTCCAAAATATTTCAACCTCCATCAATCATCAATGCATGCTTCATATATAAGAAAACCAGAACAAAACAGAAGCTATACAGAAGGTATCAGAACCAATCAGAACCTCAACACAACCTACAGAACATCACAGAGCCTCGTATTTTTACCAAAAATCATCATAGACTTCCAAAACATAATCAATATCATCCAAAAACTCTCAAATACTTCCATTAACAATCATACATCACTCTAAATCCATCCAAAAATCAATCATTCAGACCTTAAAAAAACAAAAATCAATCAAAAATTCAGTCTTTTTCCACTCTCAACATATCCCCACACTTAGAAAGGAAGCGTCCTCACGACCTAAGGAAAAGAAGAATATAAGTTCAGTAAAGAGCTCAATTTGATCTTCTTTAATATCTTCAATAATCACCCCAAACCACGATCCCAACTTATCACCTGTATCTCTAGAAAATAATACTACTAAAGGAAAACTTTGTTATTCATTAACACATCTAATAAACAATAAAAAGTCATGAAAAATTTATAAAGGATATAAGAAGTTCTTCAACTTTCCAGCGTAGACTTGCCATCCACCATCACCATCAATAGTTGAAAAGAGAGCTCTCGAACAAATCATTCCACCAGCACGAACTCATCACATACAAATTATTACAACACACACACAAACACAACCATCTGAATGGCACCTCCAAAAAATGTCTCATTAAGAAGCACAAAAGATACATCCAGGGGTATCAATGAAGATGATCCCTCTTGAAGGCTTGATGATTTTGAAAGTGATCTAGGGATAACGACTCATCTACAAAGGATTTTGGAGGATTTTGAAAGAACTAAAGGCAGCACATCTGTTCTAGCAAAATAAGATATCTGCTAGGTAGACAAAGGGCATGAAAATATAGGACATCCAACTGTTGGGAATCAATGTTCACATTGACATTCGTACAAAGCTTTGGAATGGCCTTTTGATCGTTATAGAAATGCCTATGCATATATGCTAAGTACGAAGCAAAATGGGCTGTCAATCTCACTGAAGGATCTAGAGATTGTGAATATTGTTGAGAAAAATGGATGTAATTTTGGTATGCTTGACTAGCAGTTGTCCAGTCCCTTGGAATTAAGGGCCAATTAATATGTGGTCCCATGAGAGAATCAGTTAGGCTCCATCCTCTTCTTCTCGAAATCTGCTGATCAAATCCTTCGTGCCCACTAACCAACTGAGGGGGTTGAGAAATAGAAGTGACAGGAGATGGAAGTGGAATAAGTAAAAGAGGATGAAGAGATGGGAATGCAAAATCATAAAATGAGGAATAAGCTAAAGAAGGAGTGGCTGAAAATTTAAGTGAATCAGTTAGGAAATGTATCAATTGATAAGCAAAAAAAGTAGAAGGTATATGGATAGATGGAGAAGGACATGGCGAATATGGGGAAAAGACTTGATCTTCAATGAAATAACAATAGGTAAAGATTGGAATTTGAGGAAAACCTTGAGGTTGAAAAAGGAGAGGTAAGATAGCTATTGAGTTGGATTTGTTGATAGTACAATAAGCTCGGAATAGAGGGACCTAAAATAGATCGTCGATGGTAGGCATCAAAGAATGATGAATAAAATTATTGATTCTTGGAAAGATAAGCTAGGTGATCCACCCTCAGTTGGTTAGTGCTTTGCACATAAGTAGAAGCTGTATTCTGGCATTGGTTCAGGACTACAGAATCAATCATTGAATGCCATGAAGTGTCATGGCAAGTAGCCACTTTAGAAGAATAGCACTAGAACATGTCATCTATCCTCAACTCCAAATAGTTGACATATAAGGCAGCTTGTAAGGCCACATCCCCCACATACCAAGCCATATCTACATCATCTAAAATTAATAGATCACCTTGTAGATACATGTAAGACACCAACATGGTATCCGTCATCACAGAATCCTCAAAGACCATATGGACAATGTCTGTCAGCAAATCAGAAGACCAAGCCCCACTTCAACCATCCTCTAGAAGAGGGAGATCCATCATTGAGAGCATAATATAGAAGGCCAACTTCTGCAACTGATAGTGGACAAAAAAGGAATGGTCCGGAGGAACATACTCCTGAAATTGCTCAAATGTAGACCATAATAAATCCATCCTGGACTACAATCTTTCCACTTTATCTTGAAACAATGGACATAATGTGGCCTGTCTCTGGAGAACTGCCAAGTCCTGCTGAGATATAGAAGGAATCATAGGAATACTGGGACTTGGAGGAATGGACCGTGACTGCGCCAGTTGGTCCTGCAATTGCTTAATCTAGGAAGCCTGGGATTCCAATGTATTATGAGTAGTCAGCAAAGTTGACAGTTTCACATCAAAAAGAGTCTTAAACTCTTAAGCTTCTTTGGACATTTTCTCTTTTTCTTTCGAAACTCTAGTGACCTCTGACTGAGCCTCTACTAACTGAGTTTTCAAAGAAGATATTTCTTCTATTTGAGTCTCAATCATTTGTTTCTGCTGCTCCATATGCTTAAACAGATTAGCAAGAGTGTCTTTGGCGGAGGCTCACTCTGTGGTTGCCTTATGCAACTCGTCTTTGGATTGCATTAATTCTTCATAGAAAGAAGCATATAGCTGTTGAGCACAAGTTGTCACTGAGAGTTCAATAGAACTATGGATGTCGTTACAAAGGAAAGGAATGGCATCCCCTGACACTAAACTGTTCAGCGAAGGAACTGATATTTCCAAAGAACCCTCTTGATGTGCCCTGAATAAGTTATTGCATGTGACGTAGGCAGGAAGGTCACTTCTAGAGGTAGCAAGAACTGACACTGAAGGAATGATTGGTGGAACTTTATCTGCCACACGCTTCAAGCGCTTCTGCTGAATGACCAATGGAGGAGGGGAATCAAGATCCTCTATGTCAATGGGTTCTGAATCCTCTAAAGGTGGAGAGGGAGGTACTGGATCATATGGAGAAGGGGGTAGTACACCCTTCTTAAGGCTTGAATATGTCAAGAAAGCATATAGATATGAACCATAAGTTACATTGGTAACATTCTCTCTAGTCACTTTGAAAAAATGTTGGTCCATCTTTGTAAGAAGGTAAGTACTCCAGTCAATGGCAACCCCTTTTAATACCATCCTGGAAGTTGTGAAGAGCTCCTAGGACGAATAGTGGGATGGTGTTTTGGCAAGCATGAACTTGTCTTAGAGAAATTGGCAGACTAGCTTCCAGAGAGGATTAGTGATCATTGAGAAAGGCACTCCTGAATTGTTAATCACCTTCTTGACATCGAGGACCTCTTTAGTCTGCTTCTGTAATAGCTTGAGAATCTCGTCATTTGAGAATAACTGTATGGCTGTAACAAAGGGTTCTCCTTTATAGGAAACAGACAAAGCCTTCCCTAACCCTCTTGGTGTCAAAACCATGGAAGTACCACGAACCAAGCCCAATTTCTTACTGTATGATGCAAGAAACTCATCACACAGGGCTAGATCATCTGGAATCAAAGGGAGTGAAGCAACCACAAAAGTTGCAAGGCTAGCTTTCACGATAGGCTCAAAAGTCAATAGGGAAGAATAATCCCTACTTATCAATGGGACATACTGAACAGGAGGAGGAGCTTGAGGCGCCATTTAGATGGAATACTGGAGCCCCAAGAGGAACACCAAGGAAAAGGGAATTCTCTTGCAAGAAATTCTATCTTGTAACATCAATAAGCTTTTATTTCCTTCTTTTGATAATCAAAACAAAGGAAACATCAAATCTTCACGCAGCATCATAGTAGATATCTCGCACGGATTTGATAGAATCAACCATAATCTTCAACATCTTCATAAAATCCATCAATATAACAAAGAACACAAAATAATACACTATCTTTAAATGGAAATCAATCACATAGTATTCATCTTCAATGTCTTCATAGTTCTCTCTCTCAATCTCTCATATACAGTTACACTGTTTTGATAGAATTGGCTATCTCTGGCTCTCTCTCTCTCTCTATCAATAGTACATCATATCCTCACTACAATACTCTCATAATAACTCTCAATAAACCTTCTTAGGTCGTGGATGCACCTCCCAAGAGGTATGACTGATATGAAGAGTCACCAGAGCCACTACAGTGTCTTTTCATAGCTCACTACTGTCACTGTCACTCAGTCTTATCTTCAGTCTTCAGCAGTTGCTTCTTCCACTTGTTTTAGCTCTTTTGAACTTGGATTCATCCTTTCCAAAAGTTAGAAAAATTTCCCAAAGTCACACATACTTTCTACAGAACACTTACAGAAGGTTTACAGAACAGTTATAGTACAGTACCAGAGCAGCTACAGTACAGTTACAGTACAGAGACAGAGCAAAGACAGAGGCTCTACAAAAGGTCTACAGAGGGTTACAAAAGGTCATCAGAACCTCATAACTCATACTCAAACCATTCCATACTATCAAAAACTATTCAATAAGCATAAAAAAATATCTCAATCTTCATCAATCATCAATCCATGCTTCATACAGAAGACAATCAGAACAAAACAGAAGCTATACAGAAGGTATACAGAACCAATTAGAAGCTTAACACCCTTTTGACATAGGATAGCACCTAGCCCTTCAACTGATGCATCTGTGTGCACATGGAATTCCTTCATCCAGTCATGAGGCTAAAAAATAGGCTCTTGAATGAGGCACTGTTTTAGGGTATTAAAGACTTCTTCACAGTCATCAGTCCAAAGGAAATCCGCATCTTTCCTTAGGAGCTTGTGTAGAGGGGTTTCCTTGGTTGCAAAATGTGCAATAAATCTTCTGTAGTAGCCCACATGGCCCAGAAATCCTCTCAATTGCTTGAGGTTTGTCAGTGCTATTAAAGCGGAAACCTTTTCAATCTTTGCAGGGTCTGTTGCAATCCCTTGTGCAGAGACAATATGGCCCAGGAGAACTCTTGATGAGATGCCAAAGACACATTTGTCGGGGTTGAGAGAAATCCCATACTCTCGGCATCTGTCAAAACATTGCTCTAGGTGTCCCTAGTGCTCACGGATCAAGCTATAGACACAAAAGTCATCAAGATACACCTCAATGAAATCATGCAGATGATTCTGGAAGGCACCCATCATTACTCATTGGAAGGTGGCAGGAGCATTATAGAGCCCAAATGGCATCACTCTATAGGCATAGGTCCCCCATTCTATGGTGAAGGTTGTTTTAGATTGGTCCTCTTCTGCGATTTGGACTTGGTTATATCCATTGAATCCATCCAAGAGGGAATATAGCTCATGGCCTACCACTGTGTCCAACAGTTGGTCGATAAAAGGGATATGGAAATGATCCTTCTTCGTCTTCAAATTTAGCTTTTGGAAGTCCATACATATTCGAAGTTTCCCGTTCTTCTTGGGTACTATCACAATGGGCATAACCCATTCCCTGTTAACCACAGAATAAATGAACTCTGCTTCAAGAAGTTTCAATAATTCAGCTTTTACCAGAGCAGAGCAATTAGAATTCATACGCCTTTGTCTTTGCCTTACAGGTTTGGCATCAAGCTCTAGGTCAATATGATGTTGGCATACCGTGGGATCAATTCCCTTTAGGTCTTTGTACGACCAAGCACACACATCTAAATTCTCCTTTAGTAGATCTCACAAGACCACTAGTTCTTCTTTTGGAAGATTGAGACCCACCTTCAGGTGTCATTCAGTACCGTCAGTATCCAAGAACGTTACTCGTCTTTCACCTTCCACTTCGCAGATGAATGTCCCACAGATTGCTTCTGGATAAAGGTCTAACTCTTTCAAGAGAGTAGTATCCTCATCTGACGTTCCACTAGAACCAGTGTCCTCCTTCTGAACAGATGACTCATTCATCTATTGAGGTTGCTGGAAGGGTATCAAAGCTTTGTTTGCTTCTGTGTGAGTGGCAATTTCTTCTCGACTTAGGTATTCATCTTCAGAGGATGCGTCCAGGAATGTCACATAGCACGGACCTTCTAGGGACCGTGGCTCTAATGGCTTTAGCTTCTGTTGGCAAGGGGCATCATCATCATCTTTTCTCTGGACTGAACAGTTAGGACGACAGGAGCCACTGGTGAACTTAATTTTTATGCTTTTAATCCATTGCTTATACAGATTCTGAATACTTTGTGGTCCATTGATCAACCCAAATGGAACCATGGTCATTCCATCCAGCACTCGGAGATCTTCGGCCTCTGAGGTCTCTATAGGGACATCAACAAGATCATCCGCTATCAGAGGAAATTATTCATCTGCACTTTCATAACCTGATTCATTTTCTTCCTCATCATTTTCCTTCTCTTCCTTTGGAGGCTCTGTCTCTGCTTCTGTAGAGGCTCTGTAGGAGAAGAACATATCTTCTACCTTTGCATCTACTTTTGCTTCTGTCATTTCCTTTGACTCTGCTTCTGCCTCTGACTCTGGCTCTGGCTCTCTGTTTGTTACTGTCTCTGTATCTGCTGCTCTGTATCTGTTCTCTCTCTGCTTTGTAATTGTAGTCTCTGTACTGTCTCTGCTCTGTATCTACTCTGTAACTGTTCTGCCTCTGCTCTATTTCTGCGACTGTCATGTAATAGGGAGAACAGTACATCCATGCTTCTATTTCATTGTCAGAGGTGATTTCAGAAGTTAATTCTAGTTGAGGCAGGAGATATTATCTCATGGACAAGGATTTAACTTTTCTTGACAGTTGGCTTACAGTGCCCACTGTTAGGGACTGTGCCTCTGTTTTCTAAGGAAAGATCTGCTTAATAGCCTCTTCATCTCCCGATGTACCATCTATTATCTCGTTGGAGGAGTTAGTTATGACTTTGATGGATGTGGATCCATTGCCTTTTTGCGATCCATACAGCTTTAACACCACTTTGTTGGGTCCTCTGCCTAGGGTTAGGGTTCCTTTGAACCAGTCAGTCCTGGCTCTTGCTTCAAAAGGCCAAGGTCTTTCCAATAGCAAAGGGTATGAGGTTCCATAAGAATTTGGTTTGACCACCAGATATGTCAGCCAATAGTCTCTTCCTGGAAGGGTTTTTTTTACGTATGGGAGTATGCCCAACGATTTGACTCTGCTTTGGTCCACCAATCTGATAAGCCACTGTGTATGTTGAATTCCTTGCAACCCTAAGTCCTTCATTGTCACATCCATCATTATGTTTACTGATGAGTCTCCACTAATCAATGCATCTGAAATAAAGCATCCTTCTATCCATACACTAATCTCTGGGATTCCAGGATCTAGGAAGGCATTAGCCACATCTACTTCCTTTACAGGCTCCGAGGCCTTATTGGTCTTAGTCGCTATTGAAGGAGTGATCCTTAGCCCACGTCTTCTTGTCAAGATGCTTTTGAATTTCTTTCGACAGCATTAGCAACTGCCGGAATGTTAAGTTTGGTTTAAAAGTGTCTAGGTCTTTGACCAAGTCATAATCTTTGATAGGATCCACAGGCTTCTCCAGCTTGCTGGGGAATGGGGCTACACCCATTTTCATCTTTCCTTTTTCTTCTAATAATTGTAGCATCGGCACTTCTTCTGTTTCTGGAGGTGCTTCTGTCTCATCTATCTCCTGGACCTCTGGTCCTGTCTCTGGGACTGTCTCTGTAACTCTGTGGCACTACAATGCTCTGTACTGCACTGTTCTGTCCTGTACTGCTCTGTCCCTCTATTGGAAAGTTGGACTTCACAGTCTTGGTAGGAGAATTATTTTCGTTCTGAACAATTGGTTCCTTCTTCTTGGTGCACGTGACAGCAGCAACTTCCAACTCTAGCAAATTGGAGGCAGGCTCTTGTACCTTCTATTGGCTATCAATGCCATTGGCCTTTACAGGGGCTGGACTTGGACAGTCCTTTGCAGTGTGGCCTTCTCCTTTGCATCGGCTGCATAAGGGCTTGTAATCCATAGATCGTCTAGGGTTTGGACAATTTGGGGAGATATGTCCCTTTTCTCCACACATGTAACATTCCACGTCTGATCTCTGACCACCGCCAGACTGTCATCCTCTGTAACTTTGAGAGGGAAACCTCCTTGGACCGAAATTAGGACCAAATTCTCTAGGCTTTGATCCAATATCTTGTGTTGTCATTTTGGATTCCAGCAAGTTGAATCTTGCATTTTCATCATTCTGTCTTCGTTCATGCATCTCTTTCAGAGAGCAAATATCCTCTGTATGGTTCTTCCGCAAACAGTAGGAACAGAAGGCCCTAGGAATGGTTGGTTTTCGGGTACATTCAATGGCTAAATGTCCTGCTTGATGACACTTTTTACACCATGTATTAGAGCGCATCACATCTCTTCCAGCTCCCACAGGAGTGGATATATTGGCAGTATTCACATTCAGCGTCTATAGCTGCTCTGTAATCACATCTACAAGCTCTTTCTTGATACTTGTAACTGAGTTGGATAAGTAGTCCTTCAGATTTTTATCTCCTGAAGTACTTGTAGTAGGATTTTGGGAAGCTTCTGTAATTACTGCATACACTGGTTGGGTCGATCCAGAAGGTCCTCTGTTCTGCCTCTGATTCAGAGCTCCTACTGAGACTTGGGGTTGTTGATTCCAGTTGGTAGGGTTCCACTGTTGTTGAGTTGCCATTGGAGGAACTATTTAAGGCCATTGTTGTTGTGGTTGAACCATCATTTGAGGCACTGACATCCGACCATAGTGGATTAGGTGCATTATACTGTGAAATTATTTGCATCTGGGGATAAGGGTAGGGAACTGTCCCTGGGAGTGCATTTGGTGGATATACCATTCTTGGTATGGGAGGAGGTAAGACTCCTCTTCCTGGAGTCATTGACATCCTTGCTTCAACTTCGTCATACAATCTTGTACCTTCCACTACAGCTTGCAAATTGACTGGTCTTCTCAATACCACGAACTTGAGAACTTCTGGTTGTAGACCCCTAAGGAACGCTCCTTTCTAGATTCCTTCGTCCAAATGATGGTTAGTCCATTTCTTCAGGATGGATTCCATTCGCGAGACATAAGATTCTACTCTTTCTCCAGAGGACTAACTTAGGTTCATGAACTCCTCTCGCATCCACTCTTCAAAACCTTCATGCCTGAGTTTAGTGAGGAACGCCAACTTCAAATCATCCCAAGTGCCAAAAGTTCCTGCTGCTTGTCTCTCATACCACTGAAACGCCACGCCCTTGAAAGTGGCGGGGAATATTGCTAATCAATGCTCAGGAGTTCTGGCATTGTTAGCCACACATGCTACCATAAATTCTGCTACATGAAGATCAGGGTTTTCATTCTGCTCTCCCTTAAAAACTGGCAATGGGACTATGTTTGCTGGCCTATCATCAATATTTCCAAGACGAATCTGACTAGGAAGGGGACCTTGAGTCGCCATGGGGACTTTTGTAAAGAGTTATTTTAGGGTGTCAAAGGAGGCTTCTACTGCAAGCTCGTTCTCAGCTTTGATTTTTGCCTTCTGTCTTCTCACGTACCTCTGGACTCGTTCTAACGCTTGCCTCTTTATTGCGTCATTCATCAAGGGGTTGGCTCCAACTAGTTGGTCTATAATCAACATGATAGTATCAGAGAGGGCTTCATTGTGGGAAGAAAGGACACATAAGGCCACAGTGTCATGACCTATGCAATGAAAGGCGCAAAGACAAGGGAAAAGAGAAAGTGTAAGATAAGTCTTCTGATTGCAAAATAGTATCTACTAAGTCAAGTGTTAAGATTGAAGAGATCAACGTTATGCAGCCCAAGGATTTTGATGGGGATTTTATC
Organism: Lygodium microphyllum; assembly: GCF_053477565.2. Taxonomy (NCBI): domain Eukaryota; kingdom Viridiplantae; phylum Streptophyta; class Polypodiopsida; order Schizaeales; family Lygodiaceae; genus Lygodium; species Lygodium microphyllum. The sequence goes on along the minus strand of NC_141150.1, from coordinate 100,951,995 downwards.
CTTGTACAAGATTCATCTAGTTCTTTGCAGATGACAAAGATACACTTTATGTATGCACAGTGATGGCTCTTGGATTCAGGTGCATCCTTTCAAGTCACACATTGCTGAGAGTGGTTCCATTCATATAATTCTGTTTTGGATTCTCTACACTTGGGTGATGACAGGTCTCTTGAGATTGTCGGCATTGGTGATGTTAGGTTGCAATGTCCTTCTGATAGAAGTTTTGTTATGCATGATGTACATCATGTACCTGCATTGACACATAGTCTCATGCCTGTTGGACAACTTGATGACACAGGATATCATGTATCTTTTGGAGACTCTGCATGGAAGATTACTCGTGGCAGGCTTGTGCTTGCGAGAGGTGCCAAGGCTGGCAGCCTCTACCCCTTAGTTGTTTCTAGATCTATGATTGATCATGCTTTATCTATGGGGTCTTTACCTCATGTATCTCTTTGGCATGCCCGTGTGGGGCACATGTCTATTAAGGGAATGAAAATGCTTTTTGGTCTGCAGTAATTACCACCCCTTGACTATTCTCATTTTGATTCTTGTGATCATTGTCTTTATGGCGTGCAAACTAGGTCTACACATAAGAAGTCTAGTATGTCATGCATGAGTGAGCCCTTGGCTTTGGTTCATTATGATGTCTATGGGCACATGCCCTGTCAGTCTATGGGTGGTGCAAAATATTTTGTTACTTTCATAGATGATTTTTCACGTAGGATATGGGCTTATCCCATAAAGCAGAAGCCCGGATAAGCCCGATGTCTTGGCAGCTTTTCAGAGATGACTTGCTTTGGTAGAAACCCAGTCTGAGAATAGGCTGAAATGCCTTAGGATAGATAATGGGGATGAATATGTATCACGTGCTTTTGAGCAATTACGTGATGAGAGGGGTATAAAGCATCAGTTGACCACCCCCTAACACCCCTCCCTAGAATGGTATGGCTAAGTCGATTAATAGGACAATCCAGGAAAGGGTTCGTAGTATGTTTAGCCATGCAGGCCTACCCTAGCACTTTTGGATTGAGGCAATTACAACTGCCATTGGATGTCAAGATAGCTTTCTTAAATGGGGACTTGCATGATGAGATTTACATGGAGCAGCCTAAGGGCTTTGCAGAGCCTGGCATGGAGTACCTAGTGTACAAGTTGAAGAAAAGTCTTTATGGATTGAAGTAGGCACCTAGGGAATGGTATCATAAGTTTGATTCCTTTATGCAATCACAAGGCTACAACCATAGTGCTATGGATCGGTACTTGTATTTTAGTACTCTATGTGGATGACATGCTATTAGTAGGGAAATCTCATGATGAGCTAGATGCTCTTAAGGCTCAACTCAAGGGGACAAACCTCTCACATACTTGGTATGCACATTAGACATGACATGCATCAAGGACTCATCTACTTGTCGTAGGAGTACATTCATAAAGTCTTTGAGCGCTTCTGCATGCACGATGTGAAGCCTATTGGCTATCCATTGCATTCTTATGTAAAGGTATCATAGGTTGATTGTATGAAGGTAGATGAGCAGAGGAATGAGGTGGCCAAGATTCCCTATCCATCTATAATAGGCAGTCTTATGTTTGCCATGATAGCCACTCATCTAAATATTACCTTTGCAGTTGGTGTTGTGGCACACTATATGGCTACAGCTAGCAAGAAGCATTGGGATGTCGTGAAGGGTATCATGAGATACCTGAAGGGCACTACAGATATGCACATATGCTATGGCAGCCAAGATACAGGAGTCATTGGGTACATTGACTTTGATTATGTAGGACATGCAGATAGTAGGAAGTCCACTACTGGCTATGTGTTCGCTTATGCTAGAGGTGTGGTTTCATGGATGTCCAGGGTGCAGAAATGCACGGCCCTTTCTCCTATAAAGGCCGAGTATGTTGCAACCACTGAGGCTTGCAAGTAGGCCATTTGGTTGGGTTGTTTGGTTCATGATCTTTGTATTGATACTATCCCTACCCTGCATTCGGATTCTATGAGTGCTATGACGTCTTTCCTCATCCTGTTATACATGTGTACATGTTGTATTGTCTTTTATTTTTCTTTACACTCCTCACCAGGACAAATTTTTCTTTAAGTGGAAGGTTATTGGTGTTAAAGATGCCTCTGCCTAGCCGCCTGTGTATTATTACACTGACAATACCTATCACTACACACTGCAGGTGGTAGGCACCCATCACTGTCACACATTCTTTATTCTTTCAGTAACCTTTGAATGAAGGAAAGGTTGGTCACACATTGTGACTGTTGGAGTTCCCACATTGTGACTCTCTCTCTCTCTCTCTCTCTCTTTGAGAGGAACAGAGTCATCAGATAGGAGATACGGCATATTTATATACAGAGGACATGGGTCAGCTCTGCACAGCCACTGCCATCGAAGATGGCACATTATTATACACAGTTCTTGAGGATATCAGAGCAGGGATTCATAGAGATTCCGAGATATATGCAGATCTATATGCCACATCGATTGAGAGCTCTTATTGGACAGCTCAGGGTATCATCACATCAGCTTATGATTGAGAGTGGCAGAGCCAGTGGCATCCCACGGGAGGAGAGGATATGCCCCCTTTAAAAATCAGAGGTGGAGAGTGAGGAGAATTTTGTTCTCAGATGCCCGGCATACTCAGAGTTGAGATCTAGATACACATTGAGCAGCTCACTTTAGGGATGTATGACTGATATGGATCAGAGATCATTTGGCCGTTTTCTGGGAGAGGCATGGCACATCAGAGAGCAGAGCACATAGCGGGTCCCAGTCAGAGAGGGGCCCACCCAGACGACTATTACACAGTTCTTTCAGACAGACAGAGTGAGAGCTACTGTACCAGCCTCCAGCCAGACCTCCGGGCTCACACTACAGCAGGCTGAGGACCAGCGTACCCGACGCCGCACGAGGATCCGTGGGTTTCGGACCCCACAGCCACACCGACAGGAGATCCGGAGGATTCTTGATCTACATCGGCAGCAGACTGAGATCCGACGACACTCGACACATTGGATCTCAGATCTCCAATTTGCTCTTTCTCCACCGCCGATGTACCACATCTTGCATCCAGGAGGGATCACCTACTATTAGCGACTTCGACGACTGCTACTACATCCCAGGATAGTATATCTCCCTGCATCTATTACATATACACATCGCACCACTTTATCACAGCCGACAGTTGTTCCCCTATCACAGCTGACATTTGTTCCCCTTTTGTAGCCATTATCTGGAGTACCAGAGCTATATACGCACATACACATACACGACACTTATCACACTCACAGCACCATATTTTCAGTTTTCAGTTTTTAGCTTTTCATTCAGCACTTTTATTTTGGATAGCTGGACCTCATCAGTTGTATCACAGTTTGTCTCATAGGCCAGTTTTGGTCTTTAGAAGACGTTAATATAACTTTCTTTCTCTCTCTCTCTCTCTCTCTCTCTCTCTCTCTCTCTCTCTCTCTCTCTCTCTCTCTTTAGCTCTTACTCTCCTGCCATAGCTCTCACCATGCAAATCCCTTAAGTTTCTCCATGTGTATCTCTTCCTTTAATTTCCCATTAAGAAAAGCAGTTTTCACATCCATTTGATGAACTTCCGAATCAAACTCAACAACAAAAACTAACAAGACCTGAATACTAGTAATAGGATCAATAGGTGAGAAAGTTTCTCGACAATCAACTCCTGCAATTTGTAAAAAACGTTTGGCAACTAGCCTTGCTTCAAAATTTTCAAATGTTTCATTTGCTTTTGTTTTAGTTTTATAAACCCACTTGAATTTAATAGTAGTACATCCAAGTGGTAACTCAGTTAGAACCCATGTACCTTTACAGAGAAGAGATTAATACTCAATTTCCATAGCCTCTTGCCATTGTTCCTTTTGTGGGGATGACATGGCATCACTGTAGGAGGCAAGGTCTTCACAAATATTGAGAGCATTCTCAAGAATATCAACATCATAAACATGATAGGTACCATGTAAATTTTCAATTGGGAGATCAATATAAACATCAATGCCAAGGTCATCATTACCAATAATAGGTACAGGATGTGAATCCTAATTTGAAGAGTCAATATTATCCAGTGAAGAAGGTTCATCATCATATAGAAAAGGAAAAGTAGTGAGTAATGACTTTTTGTCATCAATATTCTCCAATGACCACGTCCTCCTAGCATCCTCTTGAGACCATGTGTTGCCCATAAGTTGCTCATTGAAAATAGCACTATGACTTATGATTATTTGCTTGGAGGATGGATCATAAAACTTTTATTCCTTAGAAAAATAAGAATATGTAATGAAAATAACTTTCAAACTAGAATGGTCAAGTTTTCTAGGAGTCTCTTTGGGTACTTGAATATAAGCAATGCATCTAAAGGTTCAAAAATATGAAACAGAAGGAGTTTTCCCTATCCAAGTAGCAATCAGTATTTTACAAGGATCAGTCATAGAAAGATAATTTTGTACAAATACTATTGTTAAGATTGCTTCAGCCCAAAAGTATCAAGATAAGCTAGAATGAATGAGCATACATCACATGTCATTGAGGATAGTATTGTTTTTACATTCAACAATACCATTCTATTGAGGAGAGTAGGGAACCATATATTCATGATGAATACCTTGATTATTATAATAATCATCAAAATATTTTGAAATGTATTCTCCACCATTATCACTACAAAGTTTCTTAATGTGACAACCAATATGAAGTTTGACAACTTTTTGATATTGCTTAAAAGACAATAAGGCTTCTAGTTTGTGTCACAAGAGAAAAACAATGGTGTATCTTGAAAAGTCATCAATAAAAGTCATGAAATATTGATCTTGAGATTTTGATGGAGAAAAAGATCCACAAATATTAGTGCAAATCAGATCAAGAAAACCTTTGGAATGAGTTGTGGTGGAAATGGAAAAGGGTTTGTAAAAATTCTTTCTAAGTGTACAATATTCACAAATACCCATGTGAGGACTAGCTTTGAATTCCATACCTTGAGCAAGGTCACACCAATAAAGATCGACAAGCTTAGAAAAATTAGAATGATCAAAGCGATGATGCTATATTTTACTGTTAAGATCACCAAGACGCTCTATTACAATCTGAATCAAAATGCCTCTTTAAACATAGATGGGTTGATGATAAGGAGAATAATCTCTAGATAAACATGGTTGTTTATTTGTAATACCATATTCTTCATCATATTGTTTTGCCTACTAGCAATCATCTGATACTGTGATCATTTCTACCACAATAAGAACAACATCTGTTAGGAAACTTGAGATGAGAGAAGTCACCACTATATGTAAAGCATGGAAAGGAATGCCTTTGAGCAAATAAAGCTTGATTGATTTGTTCTGACTATGTCCTATTGTGAAATCATAGCGATTTCTTGATTTGTGTGTTGTCATTCATGTTGTTGTGAATATTCAATCAAATATATACAATCTTGATCCAAATTGATCCCATCTTTGTCAGATAATATGGTAACAATATTATCATAAGCAAGATCCTTTACACTGTCAAGAAGCTATGTCACCAATTGTTTTCGTGCAATGGCATCACCAACAGAGGCATCAAGCTAATTGATAATATTCTTAAATGATTTGATATGTGTTGTCATAGAAGTTCCGATGTTGTATTGTAACTCAATGAGATGAATACAAAGATAAAGTATCCCTGTGATAGTTTTATTCTCAAAATTTGTTATCAAATACTCCCATATAGCTTGTGAGTTAGAAGTTTACATACATCAAGCATAAGAGATTCTTGAAGAGTAAAAAGAATATACTAATGAGCTACTTTATTGCCTCTGACGTACTCATTATAAATAGTTTTCCATTATTCAAAGATAGGTCCTTTAGCTACAAGGATATTATCACAAGTAAAACCTTAGCTTTATAGGCTGAAGCCATTGCATCCTTTAGGAGGCTATTTTTGGGAACACAAAGAGAATAGATGCATGTAGTAGTAGAAAAGAAAGGGGAAAGCTAAGGCTCATATTGCATGTGAAAAAAGCAATGTTAGAGAGAAAGAGAGCTTTATGGAAAGAAGTGTCAATTAAGGTAGTCAAAGGGAGAGCGACTAATCGTATAAGCAATGAAGTGGGCATGTTTTATGTTTGTAGATGATACTCATCATCAATCTAAGGAAACTCGGATTGCTATTGCATTGCATATGGTGGATTTAGAAAAAGCTCTGATGTATGAAGCACTAAATGGGGACAATGCTATAATTGGATGATGGAATCAGCGGGCATGGAAGAAGAATGAATCCACCATCCCCAACAATATACTTGGGGAATATAAGACCATGATAATCAAAGAGAGTGCCTATCAATTTTTGTCAAACTTGGTAGTGGCAATAAAACCCAAAGTTTTTCAAAAGCTTGCAGACATTAGTAAAACATGGACACCCAACATTCACATCAAGGGATTTCATGTTGATGTCACATATGTCTTGAATTATCATGATGTTCATGTAGTAGCGATGAAACCAAAGGCTCATTTGGAGGAAAAATCATATTAATATGAGTGCAATCTAGGGCCCCCTAGCAATCGGAGAGGCCTTGGTGAGATCTAGATCCATCCTTAACTTTCTCCAGTGGAAGGCCACTACATGGAGTGGGTCCCACACTACATGTTGGCATCCACCACCTCTTAAGGTGGAGCAAGTGTAGCCAAATGTGTAACTTGGCTATGTGATCATGGATGTTGTTATAAGTAAGCAATATCACAACAATGGCAACTTTCTTCTCCACTAATAATATGTGTCTAGGCATGCCTCGAAAGCAAACATGTATCTCTCCATGTGCTGTAAGTCTAGATGCAAGAGGTCACACAAAGGTATGGAAAATGGATATGACAATTTTAATAGCTCCCTCTAGTGGTCATCGTCCTCCCTTGTGTAGAAAAATAAGTGATTCCACCAATGGATGGAGGACCACAACTTAATGTACCATGGTGGAATGTCTTCATTGTACCTAATGGAAAATGGGGACCGCCTTTGAACGAATTGGAGTGAATGCACACCAAAGCAAAGGAAGGTACTACAACCATGAATGAAGAGCTCTGAAGAGTTTCCCAAGTAGTCATTAGTTGATAAATATCTATTTTAATGAGAGGGGAAAGACACCATATTTGGGCTCTCATTTGCCTATGACATGCCTCAACATCACCCAACAAGGAGGCTTGAGACCAATGGAGTTGATAACTTCTCATTTCCTACATGATTTATATGTTAAAATAATAAAAAGACAAGACTCTCACTTAACTCTAATAAAGAAAATAGACAATTAAGATGATGAATGTGATCAAACCAAGCTTCAAATACATGATTGTTGAGAGTGGAAAAAGACTAAATTTTTTATAGATTTTTGTTATTTTTGAGGTCTGAATGATTGATTTTTGGATGGATTTAGAGTGATGTATGGTTGATAATGGAAGTGTTTGAGAGTGTTTTGGATGATATTGATTATGTTTTGGAAGTCTATGATTATTTTTAGTAAAAATACGAGGCTATGTTATGTCCTGATAGGTTTTGTTGAGGTTCTGATTGGTTCTGATACCTTCTGTATAGCTTCTGTTTTGTTCTGATTTTCCTTTGCATGAAGCATAGATTGATTTTTTATGGAGGTTGAAATATTTTGGAAGTTTATTGAATAGTTTTTGATAGTTTGTAATGGTTTTAGTATGATTTATGAGGATCTATTGTTCTCTGATGACCTTATGTAACCCTCTGTAAACCTTCTGTAGAGCCTCTGTATCTATTCTATCTCTGTTCTATATCTACTCTGTTCCTGTTTTGTTCTATTATGTAGATCTTTGTTCTGTAGAATGTATGTGTGATTTTGGAAAAGGTTTCTTAACTTTTGTAAAGGATGAATCTAAGTTCAAAAGAGCTAAAACAAATGGAAGAACCAGCTGCTGAAGACTAAAGAGAAGACTGAAGTGACAGTGACACTAGTGCGCTATGAAGAGACACTATAGTGGCTCTGGTGCCTCTTCACATTAGACATACCTCTTGGGATATGCATCCACGACCTAATAAGGATTATTGAGAGTCATTATTGAATATTGTAGTGAGGAGATGATGTACTATTGAGAGAGAGAGAGAGAGAGGGAGCCAGAGATAGCCAATTCTATCAAAATAGTGTATTTGTATATGAGAGATTGAGAGAGAAAACTATGAAGACATTGAAGATGAATACTATGTGATTGATTTCCATTCAAAATTGGTGTATTCTTTTGTGTTCCTTGTTCTATTGATGGATTCTATGAAGATGTTGAAGATTATGGTTGATCCTATCAAATCCGTGGGAGATATCTACTATGATGATGCATGAAGAATTGTTGTTTTCTTTGTTTTGGTCATCAAAAGAATGAAATAAAAGCTTGTTAATGTTACAAGATAGATTTTCTTGCAGTAGAATCCCTTTTTCCTTGGTGTCTCTCTTGGGGCTCCATGTTTTTGGTGCACAGCTGGAGAAACTTGCCATCAACAAGCATCAGAAGAGGCTGAAAATGAAGGAAGTGGCATTGCCAAGAAGAGGAGAATTCAATGGATGTTTGTAAAGTTCCTTCTTCCATTGAAGAGTTAGAGATTCTTATTGCCAAAGCCACTTTCCACAAAAAGTTCATCCCACAATGGTGGAAACATATTACCATCATGATGCATACTCCATGTGGTAGACTATTTCCTCTTCCTATTGAAGTAGCAGAAATTTGCATCTTGGTGGCAAGTTGTTTGGGAACAAACTGAAGAGCAGCAACAGAGAGAATGACTATCCATGGAAGATTTGGTATTCATTGAGAAGTTTCCAGACATCATCAAGTGGGAGATCGTGAAGAATCTTCAGGAGTCATGGTCTGTGGAGGTTCACGAAAACATGAAGGAAAAGAGTTGGAATTTGTTTATGGATGCTCAACAGCAAGATACATGGGATGCTTGGTGCACTGACAATCTTCTGTTTGTCGAATTAGCAACCCACTGGAAGTTGGTAGACAGAGTGTTTTTCACAACATAGACTGTTGAAACCCTCAGAAGCTGGCATTATTATAATGATGGCACAACAAAAATCCTAAGAAGAATGAGTTTTGATACTTTCAGAATGGAATATCTCCCTCTCTGTAGTGGTTTGAAAGCCAAATTCAAATATGTTGAAAAGAAGGAAGTAGAAGAGATGTTGGCTAGAGAATCCCCTAGAGATTGAAGCCTTCTCTGATACTATTCTGTTGAGTATATGCCAACTGGTTGGAGCCAACCCCCTAATGAATGATGCAATCAAGAGGCAGGCGTTAGAACGAGTCCAGAGGTTCGTGAGAAGAGAGAAGGCAAGAATCAAGGTTGAGAACGAGATCGCATCAGCAGAAGCCTCCTTTGACGCCCTAAAAGCACTCTTTATAGAAGTCCCCATGGCAACTCAAGGTCCCCTTCCTAGTCAGATTTGTCCTGGAAATATTGATGGCAGGCCAGCAAATGTAGTCCCATTGCCAATTTTTAAGGGAGAGTACAATAAAGACCCTGATCTTCATGTAGTAGAATTTATGGTAGCATGTGTAGCTAACAATGCCAGAACCCCTGAGCATTGGTTAGTGATATTCCCGACCACCTTCAAAGGCGCGGCTTTCAATGGTATGAGAGACAAGCAGCATGAACTTTTGGCACATGGGATGACCTAAAGTTTGTCTTCCTCACTAAATTCAGGCATGAAGGTTTTGAAGAGTGGATGCGAGAGGAGTTCATGAACCTAAGTCAGTCCTCTAGAGAAAGAGTAGAAGCTTATGTCTCGTGAAGGGAATCCATCCTGAAGAGATGGACTAACCATCATTTGGACGAAGGCATTCAGAAAGGAGTATTGCTTAGAGGCCTACAACCAGAAGTTCGCAAGTTTGTGGAATTGAGAAGACCAGTCAATCTGCAAGATGGAGTGGAAGGTGCAAGATTGTATGACGAAGTTGAAGCAAGGCTGTCAATGACTCCAGGAAGAGGAGTCTTGCCTCCTCCCATGGCAAGAATGGTATACCCACCAAATGCACTCCCAGGGACAGTTCCCTACCCCTATCCCCAGATGCAAACAATGCCACAACATAATGCACCTAATCCACTGTGGTCACTGCAAACAACAGTGCCTCAAATGATGGTTCAACCACAACAACAGTGGCGTCAAACAGTTCCTCCTATGGAGACTCAACAATAGTGGAACCCTACCAACTAGAATCAACAACCCCAAGTCTCAACAGGAGCTCTGAATCAAAACCAGAACAGAGGACCCTCTCGATCGACCCAACCAGTGTATGTAGTAATTACAGAAGCTTCCCAAAACTCTACTACAAGTACTTCAGGAGGTGAAAATCTGAAGGACTACTTATCCAACTCAGTTGCAAGTATCAAGAAAGAGCTTATGGATGTGATTATAGAGCAGCTACAGACGCTGAAGGTGAATACCGCCAATATATCCACTCCTATGGGAGCTGGGAGAGATGTGATGCGTTCTAATACATGGTGTGGAAAGTCTCATCAAGCAGGACATTTAGCCATTGAATGTACCCGAAAACCAACCATTCCTGGAGCCTTCTGTTCCTACTGTTTGGGAAGAACCATACAGAGGATATTTGCTCTCTGAAAGAGATGCATGAACGAAGACAGAAAGATGAAAATGCAAGATTCAACTTGCTAGAATCCAAAATGACAACACAGGATATTGGACCAAAGCCTAGGGAATTTGGTCCTAATTTCAGTCCAAGGAGGTTTCCATCTGAAAGTTACATAGGACGATAGTTTGGCGGTGGTTAGAGATCAGAAGTGGAATGTTACAAGTGTGGAGAAAAGGGTCATATCTCCCCCAATTGTCCAAGCCCTAGACGATCTGTGGATTACAAGCCCTTATGCAGTCGATGCAAAGGAGAAGGCCACACTACAAAGGACTGTCCAAGTCTAGCCTCTGTAAAGGCCAATGGCACTGATAGCCAACAGAAGGTACAAGAGCCTGCCTCCAATTTGGTAGAGTTGGAAGTTGTTACTGTCATGCGCACCAAGAAGAAGGAACCAGTTGTTCAGAACGAAAATAATTCTCCTACCAAGACTGTGAAGTTCAACCTGCCAACAGAGGGACAGGATAGTATAGGACAGAATAGTGCAGTACAGAGCACTGTAGTGCCATAGAGAGTTACAGAGACAGTCCCAGAGACAAGGCTAGAGGTCCCGGAGATAGATGAGACAAAGGCACCTCCAGAAATAGAAGAAGTGCCGATGCTACAATTATTGGAAGCAAAAGGAAAGATGAAAATGGGTGTAGCCCCATTCCCCAGCAGGCTGGAGAAGCCTGTGGATCCTATCAAAGATTATGACTTGGTAAAAGACCGTTGGGTATCCTCCCATACGTAAAAACAACCCTTGCAGAAAGAGACTATTGGCTAATGTATTTGGTGGTCAAACCAAATTCTTATGGGACCTCATACCCTCTGTTGTTGGGAAGACCTTGGATTTTTGAAGCAAGAGCCAAGACGGACTGGTTCAAAGGAACCCTAACCCTAGGCAGAGGACCAAACAAAGTGGTGTTGAAATTGTATGGATCACAAAAAGGCAATGGATCCACACATAATTGACTCCTCCAATGAGGTAACAGATGGTACATCAGGAGATGAAGATGCTGTTAAACAGATCTTTCCCAAGAAAACAGAGGCACAGTCCCTAACAATGGGCACTGTAAGTCAACTACCAAGGGAAGCAAAGTCCTTGTCCATGGGTGAATACCTCCTGTCTCAACTAGAATTGACTTTTGAAATCACCTTTGACAGTGAAATAGAAGCATGGATGTATTGTTCTCCCTGTTACATGGCAGTCGCAGAGACAGCAGTAAAGATAGAGCCAGAGAAAAAAGCAGAAGCAAAAACAGACACAGAGGTAGAAGATCTGTTCTTCTCCTAAGAGAGCCTCTATAGAAGCAGAGACAAAGCCTCTAGAGGAAGAGGATGAAAATGATGAGGAAGGAAACGAAGCAGGTTATGAAAGTGTAGAGGAAAAATTTCATATGATAGTAGATGATCTTTTTGATGTCCCTATAGAGACCTCAGAGTCCGAAGATCTCAAGATGTTGGAGGAAATGACCATGGTTCCATTTGGGTTGACCAATGGACCACAAAGTATGCAGAATCTACATAAGCAATGGATCAAAGGCATAAAAATTAAGTTCAACAGTGGCTCTTCTCACCCTGACTATTCAGTCTAGAGAAAAGATGATGATGATGTTCCCTGCCAAAAGAAGCCAGAGCTATCAAAGCCTCGGCTTCTAGAAGGTCCGTGCTATGTGACATTCCTGGACACATCCTCTGAAGATGAATCCCTAAGTCTAGAAGAGATCACCACTCACACAGAAGCAAACAAAGCTCTGATACCCTTCCAGTAATCTCAACGGAAAAATGAGTCATCTGTTCAAAAGGAGGACACTAGTTCTAGTGGAACATTAGAGAGGACACTACTCCCTTGAAAGAGTCAGACCTCTATCCAGAAGCAATCCGTGGGACATTTATCCGTGAAGTGGAAGGTGAAAGACAAGTGACGTTGCTAGATACTAACAGTACTGAACGTCACCTAAAAGTGGGTCTCAATCTTCCAGCAAAAGAACTAGTGGTCTTGCAAGATCTACTAAAGGAGAACTTAGACGTGTTTGCTTGGTCATATAAAGACCTAAAGGGGATTGATCCCATAGTATGCCAACATCACATTGACCTAGAGCCTGATGCCAAACCTGTAAGGAAAAGACAAAGGCATATGAATCCTAATTATTTTGCTCTGGTGAAGGCCGAATTATTGAAGCTCCTTGAAGTCGAGTTCATTTATCCTGTGGCTAATATTGAATGGGTTTCGCCCATTGCGGTACTACCCAAGAAGAATGGGAAACTTCGAATATGTGTAGACTTTTGAAAGCTCAATTCGAAGATGAAGAAGGATTATTTCCCTATCCCTTTTACAGACCAACTGTTGGACACAATGGCAGGCTATGAGCTGTATTCCCTCTTGGATGGATTCAACGAATATAACCAAGTCGAAATTGCAAAAGAGGACCAATCCAAAACAACCTTCACCACAAAATGGAGGACCTATGCCTATAGAGTGATGCCATTTGGGCTCTGTAATGCTCCTTCCACCTTCTAATGAGTAATGATGGTTGCCTTCCAGAATCATTTACATGATTTCATTGAGGTGTATCTTGATGACTTTTGTGTCCATAGTTTAATCCGTGAGCATTGGGGACACCTAGAGCGATGTTTTGACAGATGCTGAGAGTATGGGATTTCTCTCAACCCCAACAAATGTGTCTTTGGCATCTCATCAGGAGTTCTTTTGGGCCATATTGTCTCTGCAAAAGGAATTGGAACACACCCGGCGAAGATTGAGAAGATTGCCGCCTTGACAGCACCAACAAACCTCAAGCAATTAAGAGGATTTCTTGGCCATGTGGGCTACTAGAGAAGATTTATTGCACATTTTGCAACCAAGGCAGCCCCTCTACACAAGCTCCTAAGGAAAGATGTTGATTTTCTTTGGACTGATGACTGTGAAGAAGCCTTTAATACCCTAAAATAGTGCCTTATCCAAGCACCTATCTTACAGCCTCCTGATTGGATGAAGGAGTTTCATGTGCACACAGATGCATCAGTTGAAGGGCTAGGTGTTGTCCTATGTCAAAAAGGCCCCTCTAAATTAGATCAACCAATATATTATGCAAGCTGGAAGGTCACTGATAGGGAACGGAGCTACACAGTGAGACATAGCTTGAGTGCTTAGCAATGATGTTTGCACTGGAGAAGTTTCGACACTATTTATTGTCAACGCATTTTAAGTTCATGGATCATGAAGCCTTGTCCTTCCTAATGAACAAAGCAGATGTTAAAGGGCGACTAATGAGATGGTTTCTCCTATTCCAGGAGTTCGATTTTGAAGTGATCACTAAGCATGGCCATTCCCATGTCCTAGCCGATCATCTATCACAGATCCCTCAAATTGCAGAAGAGGAACAGGATGATCCAGACCTTCCTTATGCTTCCTTATTTCTAGTTAAAACAGTTACTCCCCGGTATGCAGACATAGCCAACCTCCTGGCAACTCAATAGTTTCGTCCTGGCATCTCAAGCCGTGAGAAGAAGAAGCTTCTGTTAGAATCAACCCCCTACACTTTGCTAGGCGGTGCATTGTAAAAGAGAGGCAAAGATGAAGTGTTGCAAAGATGTGTTGCAAGGGATGAAATCGACATAGTATTGAAAGCATGCCATGATGAACCATGTGGTGGACACTTTGCAGGAGAAGCGACAGCCAGGAAGGCTTTGTTAGCAGGATATTGGTGGCCGACCCTCCACAAGCATCCATATGACTATTGTAAGAGATGTGATGCTTGTCACTGAATGGGGAAACCCACTAAAACAAGTGCCATGCCAGTGCAACCTATTCTTCCCTCAAAGCTGTTCAAGAAGTGGGGGATTGATTTTGTGGGTCCCATTGATCCACCTACCAGACAGAGAGTAGAACATATTCATCTTAGTATGTACGGATTATGTCATAAAGTGGTGTGAAGCTAAAGCCCTGAAGCGAGACGATATAACAACGTAGCCCTATTCATGTACAAGAATATTATCATCTGTTTTGGCAGTCCTCTCGAGCTAGTAAGTGACAGAGGTACTCATTTCCTTAACAAAATCATGGAGGAGCTGATGGAGCTGTATAAGATTTGCCATCGCAAGTCCACTCCTTACTACCCCAGAGCCACCAATCGCATCCTCTGATCGATCCTGACAAGAAAGATTGTCGCATATCGTCGCAACTGGGACGATCGACTTATAGAGGCCCTTTGGGCATACAGAACCTATCATAAGGTAGCTACACGAAAACCCCTTTCTAGCTAGTGTATAGTACAGAAGACGTCTTCCCTGTTGAACTAGAATTGCCCTCTTTGCGAGTGGCAGTTAAAGAATGCTTGGGAGATGATGAATCACTGCAATGCCACCTCCTGCACTTGGAATTCTTGGATGAGATATGGTAGATGGCCCTACAATGCATGGAAACCACTCAAGCACGATGCAAGGCCTATCATGATAGTTTCATCAAGCAGAAGGAGTTCAAAGAAGGTGAGCTTGTCCTAGCCTATGATTCGAGATTTGACAAGTTTTCTGGCAAGCTTCAACAACAATGGATGGGCCCATACAAGGTACTTGCTGTCAATCCTAATGGCTCTGTTCAGGTGCAAACCGTTGATGCCTCTGATGATCCTTTCCTGATCAATGGCTATCGTCTGAAGAAGTACTTCCCTCCTTGGGAATCTTGATAATCACGGTCGACCTACCCTCTCCCTTTTGGGCATTGCACTGTCATTCTCTTCGTGCTTCTGATAGCCCTTATGATTCTTCTCATGAGGCAATCTCATTCTGTTAGCCCCTCTCACAGATACCTCTCAACCCGACCTTGTTCTCTTCTCGTCTGATACAACAACGATGGCGAGGTTGGTCCTGACACATGGTATTTCTACCATTCTCTTTCTTAACGAAAAAGAAAGAAGGAAAAAAAAAGAAGAAAAAGAAAAAGAAAAAGAACAAAGAAAATTGTTATGGGAGAAAAGGAAGAAATTCCCTGTCATAACAAGCCTCGTTCCAAGAAAAGGTGGAAACACTCTTGGGCGGGAAGCTGACTGCGGAAAAGTTGGTAACGCCCCGCAATTCAGGATAGCTGACTCACCAGCAGAACCTTTCCAACAAGTAATTTGAATCCACCTCCCTTGGCTCGCTGTCTCTGCAATATCAGTTTGTCTATCCTTCTTAATAGACGACCTTTCTTACAAATCATTAATGTATGAGACTTGTTGGCTGCCTCCCTAGGTACACCTCTTCTTCAAGATCCTGATGATAATAACCAACATGATCTTCATCACCAACCCCTTGAGTGATGTGAGCTTTCATCCTAATAGGATGGGGATGTGAGTATGGGCTGCCCTCTGTATCTATCAATGAGTGTGACACAGAGGGTGGGGTGAGTGACCAGTTTTTCCCTTCAAATCAAATGAGAGGTGAGATGTGTGAACGGAGTGTTGCACGCACGGAATGGGCCTCTCAATGCACAATGCACGATCTGTTCTTGTGCACTGCACCATAAGGCTCCCTAGCTTTCCTTCTTGCACTATATACCGGCACAGGGCGGGATGCATTAATGCACCATCAAATGCGCACAAGACATACAACCTCTGCACAAGTGACAATGAGGATTACATCAATGGGTTTAAGGAACGGGTTGCCCTCTTGGATCTTTCAACAGAGAGTGAGACAGAGGGTGGACTGAATGTGATAAACTTTTCTTCAATCAATTATTGAGAGGTGCGGATTGAGGGACATTACGACAATTGGAGTCAGGTACGTTTCTGTTTCCCTATGCACCCACGGGATGGGTCTCTGCTATCAGCATAGGACACATCACTCTGTTCTGTACACGGTACTGCAAGGCTCCCTGGCCTTTCTACTTGCACCTATGCCAAACGGGGTTGGGCGCACTAATGCACCATCAATTGTGCACCCTCGCATTCCTAAACCAGATGTGAGATCTGGGTTTCCATCAATATTTGAGTGATGTAAGTTATGGGGCGATTGACTATTCTCTCATTCCATTTGAGTGCCAGTGAGTTGAATGACTATCCTTCGTCTACGACCCCTCCCCCAATGGACTTCATCAACCAGCTACCTGCCTGGGTGCTGCTGCATGGTCCTTGCCATGCTGGTTGAATGTTGGAGTGAGACGTGGTACCTCTCCTGCAGAGTCGACTCCAACCCTTCTGTAGCAGTGACGGTTCCTTTGACCATACGTGAAACGAGCTAAGTGTTCCTAACTCTACTTTTTTGTTTACAAGTGTATGTGATGTTTTAAGTGTGGGGATGCCAGCGTCCAGTCGGTTGATAAGTCTATAGCCGTGTCGATAAATCTACTCTATCCGTTAAGGTTTTAAGTGTGGGGACACGTCCCTACGCGTCTGATGTGCGTACCCCCTGCATATGCCTCAAGTTGATCATGCACGTATGACATGACCTCTTTCTGCCCTCATAGGGTCCCTTTCGCACCCCCGCCTAACTTTCCCCCACCCTTTGGGCCGTTCCTTCCTTATTTCCCTTTATCCCTTGTTTTGACGTTTTGCATGTGAACGCATCCTACATTCACCAAAATCCAAATCCAACCTTACAGCCCTGTTTGTCCCTTCGAACTACCCATTTTTCCATTTTAGCAACCCCTGTTTTGATAGATGGTTCTTGAGTTATTAATTTTTGACGCAATTTCCATAAATTGGACGGTTTTCCATGTGAACGTGCCTTTATTGCTTCAGAACTGTGATTCAACGTGCCCCCCTGGCAGCCCCCTTTCCCTTGATATTTTTTATTTTTACTCTGTGTCCTTCTGATACGCGGTTGGTCCTTTATTAATTTTTGCGAGTTTTCAGGCCCTTTTCGTGCCTATTTTTCACATTTTTTCATGTGAACATGCCCTATTTTCACTAGATTCCAGTTTAACTTGACTGTCGTGTCTCGCCAGCCTTTCCCCCACTTTTTTATTTTTCCTCCCCCCTCTTTCGATTGTTGGATTTCTAGTTATTAATTTTTCCATGTGTTTTCGGGTGTCTTTTTTGTGTTTTTTGCATATGAACCCCTCCTCCCTCTGTCAGCCGTGAGTTTTGACGTGACAGCCCTGTGTATTCCCTTCCTCCGAACATTTTTTATTTTTATTGTCCTCTATTCCGGTGCACGGATCATTCCATATTAATTTTTGAATCCCTTTTCGGATACGATTTTTTGGTTTTTTCCATGTGAACGCGTCCTCTTTTGGTCGAAACAGTGTGTCGACGTGATAGATTTGTCGAATAACTTGTTTGGCACATTTTTCCTTCTTTCCGCCTTGCATTTCGACGAGCGGATTTTTTTTTTCATATTAATCCTCGAATGTATTTTTAGAGCCATTTTTCGTGTTTTTTCCATGTGAACACCCTGCTTTTGCCCTGAAACTCGTGTCGCATTTTTTTATCATCTTCCCCTCGTCTCCCGGCACATTTTTTCTTTTTACGATTTTTCGATCCAGTGAATGTTTTGGGTTTTATTAATTTTTCGTCCTTTTTGTCGTGTGGCCGTGTCTCGCGTGTCGCGCGTGAACACGCCTGTTTTTGGTTTTAAGTGCCTCGAGATGCCCTCATGGCCTTTGTGCCTCGCGTGTCACCGTCCACGCCTCGTTTGATCCCGCCGATGAAATTTTTTTTACTCCCGCAATGCGCATGCGTGCAGGACGGAGGTGCGCTCACTTTTTAATGACAAAACACAAACAACACAAAAATTAACAAAAACAAAACTAACATTAGAAACAAACAACAAAAAAAACAATAATAAATAAATAGATAAATAAAATACAAACCACAAAAAGAAAAACCACACCCAACACACAACACAACAATAACTAACAACACCTAAATAAAATTTTCAAAAAAAAAAAACCAACAAAACACCAAATCACAAAAAAAAAAAACACAAAAAAAACAAATAATAACATACAAATTTTTAAAAATAATCATAACTCCACCAATTTTTTTAAAAATTAAAAAATAAAATAAAATAAAATAATACAAACAAAGAAAACACAAGAGAAAGAAACCCTTACTTGTTCGTTGTCCCGCGGCCTCTCTCCTTCCCCATGCGACATCTCCCTTTTCCTCCTCCTCGCGCTCTGAACCTCCTCCCTCCAGCCTCGTCGCGCCACCTGCCCCACCGGCTAGGGTGCTAAGATCACCGTCGCCACCGCCGGCTTGCCCTGCCTCAGCATCGTCACGACCCTCGGCGTCTCCTGCCTCTCCACCCTTGCCGACCGTGTCTGCTCTGATGCCAAGGAAGTCTGCTCCCTCCTCGGCTCCCACAGCCCCGTCCGCACTGCCCTGTATGACCTCTCCCGCGTCATTGTCGAGATCTTAGCCACCTTTGCTGCCACACACCTTCTCTCCTCCTCCTTCCTTCACCGCCTCCGCCGCCGCACACCTTCTCTCCTCCTCCTTCCCTCAGCCGCCTCCGCTGCCCGCCGTCTCCACCCCTCCTCCTCCTCCTCCTCCTGGTTAGGTTCCTTACTTAACCTAACTTAATTAAATTTATTAACTAATATAACTTAACTAACTCACTTAATCACCCTACCTAACCTAACTAACTTAATTCACCTGATTAACCTAATTAACTTAATTCACCTAATTTACTTAACTCAACTAAGTTACTCAACCTAACCTAACGCACTTAGATCTCCTAATTAACTAACCTCTACTAACCCCAATTTCCCATGTTTTAGCCCCCTTTCCTACCCCTTCTCCACTCTACCCCCACTCTCCATACGCAGCGCGCAGCACTGGTGTTCGGGTGTTCCTGTGCGTACGGGAGTGGCCAGTAAGTGTTCACGCGCGAGGACGCTCGTTTGATCTTCTTCGTGTGATGGTGCATGTCGTCCCTGAGCACACACAACTGTTCACACGCAATCCGTGTATTTTTTTTATTTTCTACAAACCCGAGAAAAATACTCTAAAAATACCTAAAAATATTAAAAAATCATAAAAAATCAATTAGAAAACAAAAAAATTATTGAAATTTTTCTTTCTAAATTGGGTGCTTTTTTGGTTGATCTTGTTGATTATAATGTAGAGAATTAATTGCAAACAATACTAACATTTAAAATCCTTTTAAAATTCACTAAAAATTGAGAAAAAATCATTAAAATCCCTAAAAATCAGGATTAAATTCAAAAAATCACAAAAAATTCCATCAATGCATTTGAATATTTTTGAAATATTTTAAAATAAAAATTATACCCAAAAAATAGAGAAATAAAACATAAAATATAAAATAAAAACACACCTAAATTAAAATTAAGAAAATACTAATAACAATCTCACCCACACATTAATGAACATTGTCTAAACCAAATGTGATCCCACTAACATTGCCTTGATATTTCTTTTGTCTTTTAAAAAAAAACCAAGGTGTTTTATTTTTTCCAATTAGTGGTTTTTACTTTTTTGTTGGATTCCTTGCATTTGGGACTACTGAGTGCGCCCTCAGTCTCTTGCATACACACCCCTACCAAGTATCTATTTTTCGTGCTTTATTTATTTTTGGTAATCCCTTAACTACAATTAATTATTAAAATAAACTTTATTTACCCACTTTTTCACGCACACTCACGCTAAACACACATTTTTCTAATAAATTAAAATCAACCCACCGTTCACTTTAAACGTGCTACGTGCACTTCAGAGGCACTTTAATTTTAAATAAAAACGAACCAGCCCTCATTTAAAAAAAAAATCCACGCGCTGAAAAAGAAGAGCGCTTCAGACACATTAAATTTTTAATCAATGAATATGCATTTAGAGACTTGAGTCTGGGGATCACAGTTTGGGTTTTGTTAAAAAGCACCGTTTCACATTAATAAATTGTAATAACAATTTAAAAGTGAACCGTCATTTTCTTATTAAGGTTTACAACCTAATAAAATTTCAACCATTGTTAATAATTTCTTAAAATAAACCCTTCACTAAAATCATTTCCCTCACTGCACTTTTTTTCCTTTTCAATAAATACCTTTGTGGGATGGGAACGTATAGTCTTTTAAGCTGACATTGTTTATCAAATTTCTAGTTATGTCGTAATTATGTTTTTGAGGTATTATGGTTTGATTATGTGATACGATTATGAGAGCGGTCTGTAGTTTGATTGTTGAGAGTGAAAAAAGACTGAATTTTTGACTGATTTTTGTTGTTTTTGAGGTTTGAATGATTGATTTTTGATGGATTTAGAGTGATGTATGGTTGATAATAGAAGTGTTTGAGAGTGTTTTGGATGATATTGATTATGTTTTGGAAGTTCATGATGATTCTCAGTGGAGATATGAAGCTCTATGATGTTCTGTTGAGCTTCTGATTGGTTCTGTATACCTTATGTATAGCTTCTGTTTTGTTTTGATTGTCTTCTGTATGAAGCATGGATTGATGATTGATGAAGATTGAGATCTTTTTGGAAGCTTATTGAATAGTTTTTGATAGTATGGAATGGTTTGAGTATGAGTTATGAGGTTCTGATGACCTTCTGTAACCCTCCGTAGACCTTCTGTAGAGCCTTTGTCTCTGCTCTGTCTTTGTACTATAACTGTACTGCAGTTGCTCTGGTACCATACTGTAACTATTCTGTAGACCTTCAGTAAGTGTTCTATAGAAAGTATGTGTGACTTTGGGAAAGTTTACTAACGTTTGGAAAGGATGAATCTAAGTTCAAAAGAGCTAAAACAAGTGGAAGAAGCAGTTGCTGAAGACTGAAGAGAAGACTGAGTGACAGTGACAGTAGTGAGCTGTGAAAAGACTCTGTAGTGGCTCTGGTGACTCTTCATATCAGACATACCTCTTGGGAGGTGCATCCACGACCTAAGAAGGATTATTTAGAGTTAGTATGAGAGTATTGTAGTGAGGATATGATGTACTATTGATAGAGAGAGAGAGAAAGAGAGAGAGAGCCAGAGATAGTCAATTCTATCAAAACAATGTAACTGTATATGAGAGATTGAGAGAGAGAACTATGAAGACATTGAAGATGAATACTATGTGATTGATTTCCATTCAAAGATGGTGTACTCTTTTGTGTTCTTTGTTATATTGATGGATTTTATGAAGATGTTGAAGATTATGGTTGATTCTATTAAATCCGTGGGAGATACCTACTATGATGCTACACGAAGATTTGCTATTTCCTTTGTTTTGATGATCAAAAGAATGAAATAAAAGCTTGTTGATGTTACAAGATAGATTTTCTTACAAGAGAATTCCCTTTTCCTTGGTGTTCCTCTTGGGGCTCCATGTTTTTGGTGCACAGCCGGGGAAGCTTGCCATCAACAAGTATCAAAAGAGGCTGAAAATGAAGAAAATGACATTGCCAAGAAGAGGAGAATTCAATGGAAGTTTGCAAAGTTCCTTCTTCCACTGAAGAATTGGAGATTCTTATTATCAAAGCCACTTTCTACAAGAAGTTCATCCCACAATGGCGGAAACATATCACCATCATTATGCATGCTCCATGTGGTGGACTATTTCCTCTTTCTGTTGAAGCAGCAGAAACTTGCATCTTGGTGTCAAATTGTTTGGGAACAAACTGAAGAGCAGAAGCAGAGAGAATGACCATCCATGGAAGATTTGGCATTCATTGACAAGTTTCCATACATCATCAAGTGGGAGATTGTGAAGAAGCTTCAGAAGTCGTGGTCTATGGAGGTTCACGAAAACAAGAAGGAAAAGAGTTGGAATTTGTTCATGGATGCTCAACAACAAGATACGTGGGATGCTTGGTGTACTAATTATCTTCTGTTTGTAAAATAACGATTACTAATTAGACATGTGAAACTCCTTCTATTTCATATTTTTGAACCTTTGGATGTATTGCTTATATTTATGTACCCAAAGAGACTCATAGAAAACTTGATTCCATTGGATATTCAAATTTTCCTAAGGGGTACAAGTTTTATGATCCATTCTCCAAGAAAGTTATCATAAGTCGTGATGCTATTTTCAATGAGAAACTTATGGGCAACACATGGGGGTCTCATGAGGACACTGGGAGGACATGGTCATTAGAGGACGTTGATGAAAAAAAGTTGTTACTCATTGCTTTTCCTTTTCTATATGATGATGAACCTCCTTCACAAGATAATATTGACTCTTCAAATCACGATTCATAACTTGTACCTATTGTTGCTAATGATGACCGTAGCATTGATCTCTATGTTGATCTTCCAATTGATAATCTCAACTTCCTTCAACAAGTAAAGAAGGTTTTATCTTTTGCATTTGATATGGTGGATCTTGCAGACATGCACTCATGTCTTGGTATTCAAATTCAATCCTATTAAAAAAAGGGCATTTTAATACTATGTCAAACAAAGTTCATTGAAGATATTATTTATAAGTTTGGTTTGGATTCTGCACATCGTACTAGTACTCCTTGTCTTATGAGCTCTACCAAAAACTCGTACTTTCTGCACCAGACAACATCTTAGTTCTCAATGCCTTAAACATTGGACTGTAGCTAAATAATTTTTGAAGTATTTGAAAGGCACTAAAGATTTTGGGTTGGTTTATCGACACCAACAAAACTCTAATTCTATGCATTCAGTTCAACTTTTGGGTTATACAGATGTACATTGGGCAAGCTCTCACTTATCTATGCATTTTATAAGTGGGATTTGTTTCTTTATCAATGGTTGTCCTGTTTCTTAGACTAGCAAGAAAGAAAATTGTGTTATTGTTTCCACTACAAAGGCTGAATATGTAGCTCCATCTTTAGGCACAGCTCGAGAGTTAGTATGGCTTCAACAAGTTCTATCAGATATTGGCCATCGTCCTCTCTCCAGCATACCACTTCGATGTGATAACCAAAGTGCCATTAGTCTTGCTAAAGATTATGTTCAACATAACAAGTCTAAGCATATTGCAATGCATTATCATTATGTTTGGTATGAAGTAAAGAAAGGCATGATCATGATTGAACATTGTCCAAGTGATCAGAGGATTGCATATATATTCACTAAAGGACTCAATGAAGTACGCTTTACTCTGCTAGACTTGGAACTTGGAGTTGTCTCAACTTCAATATTTGGGAATTAATCTACTATGACATTGTAGTGCCATTGTACATACTCTTTGTAGACACCATACACTTCACACATGCATATACATCTCAGAACTCTTGGTCATCTTTGTAAATACATATTCAATTTCACTTCACATGCACAGATTCGCTTTACATCACACAATAATCCTTCTTGATCATGGTTGTAAATTTGTATCTAGGAGCTGGGGTTTTTCCCTTGTGCTCCCTAAGGGTTTTTTCATCTGCAACTGGAGACCTTTGTTTGAGTGGGGATATTGGAGCTATATATAGCTCACCCTATCTAGACTAGGTCTCACATATATATATGTAGATTGTGATTAATATGAAATAGTCTTCGGGAGTGTACATGGTGTGTTTCTTCTCTCCCTCTCGAGTCTCTACATATATTCTCTCTCTACATCTCAACAAAGACTACGATCATCATTATCATCTATTATTGGAGTAGTGATCAAAAGCTTTTGATTGTAAGACTTACAAACAAAAATTTAAGTACATAAATGAAGGTTTCAAAACATTTTATTCATTTTGAAAGCCTTTGACTAGTTTTTTCCCTTTCTGCTTCGCCTCCAGCTCAACTAATGGTAGTCCATAGGTACATTTTTAGGGATAATTTTATTTTAATTTTAGAATATTATTTAAAAAGCATTTTCTATTTTAAATACTTTTGTTGTGCTAGAGGTCTCCCTCATACTTTAAAAGTATTGTTAGAATTTTAGTCTCCCTTTGTATATGTGTGGATTAGAGGCATGCCTCACACTGTAGAAATAGGATATTAGGATTATTCATTTGTGTTATGTTGTATTAGAGGCTTGCACTTTCTTTCATAATACAAGCATACAATTTTCTTGGATTTGCTATTGCTAGTACTGAAGGCTTGCACTTGCATTCCAATAGTAAGTCTACGCTATAAAACATCCATTTTTATGTCTATTAAAGGCTTGCATCACATTCTACGAATGGATTTAAACTTTGTGGTATTGTGTACTTGTGTTGCATTGGAGAGAGAGAGAGAGAGAGAGAGAGGATTATTGCGTTCGTTATGTGG
Organism: Lygodium microphyllum; assembly: GCF_053477565.2. Lineage (NCBI taxonomy): Eukaryota > Viridiplantae > Streptophyta > Polypodiopsida > Schizaeales > Lygodiaceae > Lygodium > Lygodium microphyllum. The sequence goes on along the minus strand of NC_141150.1, from coordinate 100,927,243 downwards.
GATGATATGATGTCTTATCCTTGAACATTGTTGCATCCCGCGGATCCCACATGCAACGGCGCGTAATCCGAGCTTTGCTTATAAAGTGTGCGGAGAGGGGCGGCTCCCACTTCATCTGTCCCCGGTGGGCTCTCCTTGTTGCAGACCTCGAGTCGGTGGGGATACGATGCAACGGCCAGAGACGATGGCCGGGCCGAGTGAGCTCTCTCTCCATGCCACCCGTCGTCCGAGAGCGCTGTCTCTCGGCGGGGGGTAAGGCGTGGACGAGATGCTCCGGGAGGCTTGGGACGGCCCCCCTGCCCCCACCACCAACCACCTTACCACCTTAAAACCTTAACAACAACGAACGGAACAAAAACAACCAACCGCCGCAAGAAAGAAAGAAAGAAACTAAAAATAAATAATAAAGATAATAAAGCAAAAGAAAAGAAGAAAAAGTACCCTACCCGCCCGGCACGGCCATCGATCCACCCACCGTTTTTTGAGCTTAAAAAGAGAGAGCTTTAACCTTAGGTACATTATATTACATGCAACCCGTCCAAATGAGTGTCGGTGTATGCATTCGAATGCTTGTCTGTGTATTTTTAAAAAATTATTCTAATATGTTCGTCCGTACGTATTTCTGGACGGCTAGATATTTTGAAGATCCAGACATACTGATATGCTAGATATTTTGAGTGGCCGAAGTCAGCGGCACTATTCCTACATTTTGGTTTGCCTCATGAGATTGATTGTATAGATAATCTATAAGCTAGGTGAGTAAGGGCTCATGCATGAAGGGCCCAATGTTTTTTATGCTGAAACATGTGGCATTGTGTACAGCTACTATGAGTACATGCTTTTAGCATTGTTTTGGAGAATCTTTGCATCTTTGGAGGGAAAGAAGGAATGGATATCTTGAGAACACCTCCATGCATAATCCAATGGGCATAAGCTCAATGGCCATAAGTCTGGTCTAATATCTAGTGCGAATTCAAGTGTTGATGATATGTGTGCTGATTATCCTAATCAATCGGCATGATCAGAGCTAAATCTAAAGAAGGGTGGCATGCAAAGTGTTGGGCTACAGCAACACAACATGTTACACGTTGGCATTTTGGCTTGTAAGGCATGTTTGTAAGAAAGCACATATGGAATTGCAATTATGCTTGGCATAGTGATCAACTTAAGACAAACAAGCCTTAAGAAGTCCTATCAAGGGGCTCTTTCCACACTCAATCATCTGAACCTCATGATAGCTTGTGGCCTACCTCGATGGTGATCTTCTTCGACTACAAGGTTGGCTTTTAGCTATACTCCATTGGATTTATAAATTTGACTCTAAGAAGGCACCAACAAGCCGCGTCTCTCTCCATGCTTCCATGCTTAAGAAGACAATCGAGCAAAGGCAACATTGTTGCAAGTCCTACTCTCTCCTCATGAAAAGTACAAAATCCTTATCATGAGAGCTAGCACCGCCATCATTGAACTCCTTTAGTGTAGTCTATGGCTCCTCCCTACAACCATAAGGAGTTGAAAGCTCCTTGTTATCATAGCTATCATTCAACAATGGCATTTTATGGTGATCAAGGAACCTTAGAAAGAAATATGTGAAAACAAGAGAAGTGTATATCTACCAGTGCATGTCCTTTCAATATATCGATGTTGAGTCCAATATGAGATGCCATGACAAGGTTGTAGAATGGGGACTGTATGAATCATGAAGCTGACAAGGACTTTAAGAGGAATGTAGTAGGGAGTAGATGAAGTTAGTAGAAAAGTATGTACATGTAGTTATGCATGAAGATTTGGATATGGATTGTAGGGTATGAGTAGTTCAAATATTTATTGAGGTAGAACAAATACAGTTACTGTATCTAGTCATAGATATGCGAGAATAGGAAATTACTGAACAAAAGCCTGAGTAGACGGAGAATTTGGCAGTGGAAGCAATTCAACTGATTGTAGAGGAAGTGAGTCTATTTAATGGATAGGACATATGTAACCATATCAAAGATTTTGAAGAAAGGATGCAATAGTTTGATGTCCTAGAGGATTATAGGATTGAATGTTTAGAATGCATTGATGAAAGTAGTGTCGTGATGCTGCGCATCCACCACTACGAACATGAGGGTGGAGTTTTTCACCAGGAATTTGAAACCATTAGTCAACGTCATTAGGAATTTATTTTTTGTTGTTTGTGTGTTTTTATTTGCATTTTTGCATGACGCACGAGCACATGTGGATAGGCTAGGCACATTTTCTTCATTCCATTCATAAATTTTGTGTGGATCATCATTCGATTGGTTGCATAGCATGGATTCAATTTTGCATGTCCTCTTCAAATCACAAATGATTGAGCACGAAGTTCTATTTCAAAGCATATTTTCTTGCTAGGACACATTGTACAGCATTAAAGCAGCATGTATGTCTTGAAGGCAATGAGGATTAACCGTTTGATGAGAAAGCCTTGTGATGTGCCATATCAAATGCAAATGGGAAGTTTATTTTCAGTTCATTGCCTTGTGGACAGTACAAGCTTGTGCCTTATTACAAGGGAGAAATTACAGTCTTTGATGTTTCACCTACTTCCATTGAAGTAGCTGTTGGTCATGACAATGTTGTTATCACTGAGCCATTTCAAGTAATTGGGATCTCTATTGGTGGCCAAGTTGTAGACAGTTAAGGCACTGGTGTGAAGGGAGTGGAGATATTCGTAAATCATGCCCAAAAAGCCACAATTGATGTGAAAGGGTACTACAAACTTGGAGCTTCCACTTCTAGACATTGAAGTGATGTAGGATAATGCAGATACCGATACAAAGCTAGAGATTACTAATGATGTAGATATTCTTTCTAAGGATGATTTTTTACTATCTAACATGAAGGTGGATGCTATACTTATGAACATATTTCCTATAATTATAGAATCAAACATAGTGTTGGAGGGTTGTGATTATGTAGAGGTTTTGATTCATGATTTTGCTATGTTTTTACTATGCAGATTGATGCTTAAGATGGAGATGCATTGATAGATGTAATGCTAGAGGAGACTATTATAAGTGCTATGGTTGACAGATCTAACATTCTTAATGGGGATGTGATGATGGATCATATTGATGCTAATGTCCAAAGGATGGATGATGCTATCAGAGTTGAAGGTATGAAAGAAATATATGCTTTGGATGAATACACCAATGAGCTCAACCTTCATTCAAATATGCTTGATTGGTGAATGGTACTTGACTTGGAGAAAAAGCAAGAGAAGGAGAAAAATGAGTCTTTAATATATACTATCATGGATTGTGGGAAAAAAAGGAATTTTCATTGCATGCTTTCAAGAATGAAAAGGAGGGTGGGGGTGCAACATGCATTCTGGTAAAGGAGGATGTTCATGTAGGGCATTGGGGGAATACTTTTATGCACAAGAGTAGCCAATGTGTCTTCCCTCCTATTTTTCTTTTTGCGTATTCCCTAGACTACATTAGAACACACCTTGCTAAGGAGGCCAATGCTATAAAGAAAGGAGGGGAGCATCCGCACAATGGACTCTTGGTTGTCTACAAGAAGATTCTGAAGCTTAATGGCCTACCAAAGTTTTACTAGGGTTTCAATAGTTCCTGTGTTGAAATCATTGTGTATACCATGACCAATACTTTGGACTATATGACTCTCTAAAGCTAGATGTGCTTGTTGACAATCTTCATATTTTGGAGTCTCTTATAACTTTGACTCTATTGATGGATATCGACCGCCTACATGAAGAGGATGGTGTTCTCTTGTGTGGATCTATTGGGACCACTAGTGTGGTGACAATTCAACCTGTACAAGGCCTTCATGACAATTCAAGAGATGACTATAATAAGGCAGAAACTCATGAATTGTGGTCTAATATCTAGTGTGAATTGAAGTACTGATGATGCATATACTTATTATTCTAATCAATGGGGATGATCATAACTAAACCTAAAAATGGGTGGCATGCAAAGTGCCGAGTTGTAGTAGTAGAACATGTCACACATTGGGATTTTGTCTTGTAAGGAAAGTTTGTAAAAAAAAAAACATATGGATTTCCAATGATGCTTAGCATAATGATCAACTTAAGAGATACAAGCCTTAAGAAGTCCTATTAAGAGGCTCTTCTTATGCAATCATATGAAGATCATGATATCTTGTGGCCTACCTCCATGCCAATATTCTCCAACTATAACACTGCCTTCAAGCTATACTCCATTAGATTTATAAACTTGAATTCAAGGAGGCAGCAACTCGAGTCTCTCTCCATGCTTCAATGCTCTAGAAAAAAAATGAGTAAAGGCAACACTATTTCAAGTCCTACCCTCCCTTAACGAAAAGTACAAAAGCTAATCCTTTTGTTTGCCTTATCATGAGAGCTAGCTTTACCATGAACTCCTTCTATGTAGTCTATGCTCCATGCTACTACCATCAGGAGTTGAAAGTTCCTTGTTATCATAGCTACCATTCAGCAAGGACATCTTATCGACTGAGGAACCTTGGAAAGAAACAAGTGACAACAAGAGAAGCGTATACCTACCCTAAGAGGAAAATCATGCTACACTTAATTTGAATATGTTGGAGAAGTGGAGAAATTGATGTAGCTATCACAGTTCATCTTAACTTTGTTTATGTATGTGCTAGTCAATGCTTTATGGAAAGAATGCAATGAAGGAAGTTAGGCTTTATCTCATGTATGAAAACATACTTGAAGTTTTGAAGTGACTTAATAAGGGTTAACTATTGAGGCTTAGTCTTGATCACTCTTGAGAAATTTTATGCTCAGATGAAGTGGAGGGCTAAGAAGAGTTTGCGGTTAATGTCGACCACTCCTAATCCCTGGAAACACTTGGATGAAGTGGAGGGTTAACATTGAGGATATTCTCATATAAAATTGTGATTTGGGTTCAAATCTTTTGACTGGGATTGTAATATGGGTTTCTTATAGTGTTGTGCATAACATTGAAAGTATCTCTTCCTATTCAGCTAGTACTACCACACCTCCTCCTCTTTCCTAAATCTCTTGGTAGAGACCCCACCTCTTATTGGTCTACATCTGCATCCTTTCAACATGAGTGTTAAAACCCGATGTGAGATGCTGTGACAAGGTTGTAGGATAGGAGACTTAGGTTGAAATGACCATCATATGCATCTTGAACTCTTCCCAATCACGAAACTGCTGATTTTCTCTTTGAACGAATCTCCACCATGAAGCTGACAAGGACCTAACAAGGAATGTAGTACGGAGCAGATGCGGTTATTGAAAAAGTGTATACATGTAGTTAAGTGTAAAGATTTGGATATGGATGGTAGGATACATGTAATTCAAATATTTATATGGGAAGTACAAATGTAGTTACCATATCAAGTCATAGATATCCAGGAATAGGAAATTACTAATTAAGAACCTGAGAGGATAGAGGATTTGGCAATGGAAGCACTTCAAAAGATTATAGAGGAAGTGGGCCTATTTAATGGACAGGATGTATGTAGCTATGTCAAATTTTTTGATAAAAGGATGCAAGAATATGATATCTAAGAGGACTGTAGGATTGAATGTTTTGAATATGTTGATGAAAGCGGTGTTTAAGAAACAAGTTTAGGAGATTCCACATATGTATGGTATATCCTAGGATAAATACATGTATTTTCTTAAAGTATAGTGAGAACGTAAGTGTCCAAAGAGCTAAGATTTGTATGCAAAATCATGATTTGTCGATTGAACTATTTGAGATTCCATTGTTGCATGCTAAAGTTGCAAAGTATAACGCAAAACTAGAAATAAAGTCAATGATTACTGATATTGCATAGATTTTTTCTTGGGATTCTTTAAACTATCCGATGTGTAAGTTGATGCTACTATAATTGTAGAATCAAATGTATGCTGGAGAAATGTGAAGATGTAGAGGTTTTGATTGAGGATGTTGCTATGTTTTCTACTTATGTAGGTTGATGTTAAAGGTAGAGATGCATTGATTAATGCAATGCTAAAGGAGACTCTTGTGCACATCTACACTTAGCACTTTGATGGTTATTATGATCCTCACATGGTCAGTGACTTATCATTTATTATATTTAGTTTGTTGCACCTACTTTTATGACATAGTTATAGCACCAGTCTATTAGTATAGTTAGTTATATACTCTTGAACTTAGTATGTGACTTTTTTTAAATGTTTTATCTTATTTATACTTTGTATACATTGTATTATGTGTGGAAGAATAAGAAAAAAAAAAACGTTCTTGCCTCCATCTCTCTTGTGTTCTTGGGTGAGCTTCTCCTTATGTGTATGGTGTGTGTTTGGCACATCAACTCAAAAAACTTCCCCTATGACATGATTCTTGTCATGGTATTAGAGCACTAGCACTGAGAGAGGCTAGTTTTGAAGGCTAAAGTGAAGGAGAAGAAGTAAGGATTCAAGCAAGCCAATGAGGAGTAAGAAGCTCTCCCATTCTTCCGCTCTCTCTCTCTTAGATAGTGCATGTGGAGGCATGGAAGCAAGACATAGCAAAAATCTTAGATTGCTATGAGATTTTGTGTGAAACAAAGTATTGTATATTTTGCAAGATAGTCATCCTACTTTTGTTGGCCATTTGAGGCCATTTTGGGCCTCATTTTAGATCCGCAAGGTTCAAAATAATAGTTTCAGGATATATTGCAATTTTAGCTATGTCGATAAAAAATGGATACACAGGTTATAGATTTCAAATTTGTAAGCTTTAAGGTGTTTGCCAAGAATCAAACACAAGTTTTATCTACAAACAGGTTGCATACTCAATCTACTATTCAATAGTCAATTAAAAAGGCTACTTAATAGTGTATTGATGTGCACTTGTTTTGAAAGGTTGTAGAAGATTTGCTTTCTGTTCTGTATCAATCTTGTGATAATCATAAATATCAATGAAAATCCAATCATTGAGAAGCTGGATAAGAACAATTATCCATCATGGAAGTTTTGTGTGACGAACTTCCTTATTGGAAAGAGCCTTTATGAGTTTATTTCAAGTAAAAAAAGAGCCAGAGCTGAGTAACCTTATGACTGCAAATGAATTAAAAGCATAGAAAGAATGGAATGCAAAGGAGATTTTGAGATTTTGATGAGTTGGTCTCTCTCATGATCACCAAAGGGATCAATATGTGGGGTGAATTATATGAGAGAAGTTGTAAACAGGTTCAAGGATTTTACTCAAGTTTAGAAAGGAAATGTGGTAGATCCTCTTCAAGAGATCGTGGTATGGATGTATTGGTGATAACTAGCAAAACAAGTTAAATGAGCAATTTGGTGAAATGAATGTTTCAAGAGGCCATGAAAACTTTAGAGACAGGGGGGAGCTCTAGAGGAAGAGGTGAATGATAAAATGGTTCGAAAAGATAAAGGATTTAAAAAATCTAGGTTGTGTGGATGAGTAATGATTCATGCCAACCAATTTTACACATTGAAAAAAATCATTTATCCTTGCATGATGGCCAAACAAAGAGTCTGTCAAATGCATTACATGTGCCATCAATCACAAAGAATTGTGTCTGTTGGCCAAAAGATAAAGCAAGAGTTGCAGGTTTGATTTAATGCAAAAGGTTGTTTGGTAGAAGACATTAATGATAAGTGCAGGTTGATCGCAAAAGGAAGTAGTGTGCATGGTGTGTCTCTTATCTCCCTCTTACATCTCTACATATCTTCTCTCTCTATATCTCAGCATGGTATCAGAGCTATCAGGATCGACTACAACCAATTCCTTGAAGAAGACAATCAAGAAGTATATCTATGTAGTATCTCTTTGGTTCTTGATTCATGTTCTTTTCATGCTTAAATTTGATGCATTGTGTATGTTATGAGAATCTTATGTTATGAATTTTAAGCATAGAAGAAGTTCACTCGATCATCATTTAGATTGCATATATATTGAACTATAGATATTCCTTGCTTGTTGACACCCTAAAAATTTCTATTCAGGAAACTCTTAACGGAACGCCTTTCTCAAGAGAACTAGTTTTTGTGATGTGCTAAGACTCACAGGCTTTCTTCTAGTAAATCCGTACCCAATTTGGAGTTCCAGGTCAAAAGTTATATTAGTTTAGGTAAATTGGACTTGAAACATGAAAATAAATAGAACAACAACTTTTCATGCAGACTTCCATGACACAGGTCTCCTCACGATTATTCACTCTTGACTTTTTGCCAAAATTTTTCAGATCATCATCTATTCTTGGCCAAAAAGTGAAGCGATTATATTTTATCATCTACGTTGGGCAGGCTTATTCTCGCACACGTTTTGTCTATTATGGGTCACTTTATTCTAGCCCATCTTTCATCTGACTTGGGTCTCTTTCTTTTGGAGTATGATGTACCCGACGAGACTCATAGAAAACTTGATCCTCCTAGTTTAAAAGTCATTTTCATTGGATATTTAAATTTTTCTAAGGGATACAGGTTTTATGATCCATCCTCCAAGAAGGTAATCACAAGTCGTGATGTTATTTCCAATGAGCAACTTATGGGCAGCACATGGTCTCAAGAGGATGATGGGAGGACGTGGTCATTAAAGGATGTTCTTGGGTGAATGAGCGATCGGGGACATGATGCTGGGTGGATTCAAGTGAGACACATGCAAATATCATTTTTCTACATACATTCTCGATGTTACTTGAGCTAGTTAAAGAAGATGTTATATGGGTTGAAGTAAGTACTTAGAGCATAGTTTGACAAGATCAGAGAGTATCTTCTCAACATTGACTTTTATGTTTTTGATGTTAATCACTCACTTTATGTGAGAAAGGGAGATATAGGCTTGGTCACCATGGTCATCTATGTGGATGACTTGATTATTACATGTAACAATGATAGTGGGATTACTAAAGTTAAGGACCTTTTGATGAAGAAGTTTGAGATGAAGGATTTGGGTGAGTTGAGCTACTTTCTTGGTATTGAGGTGATCAGATGTGATGATGGTATATTGCTATCCCAAAGGCAATATGACTTGGATATATTATCCAAGTATGGTATGGCAGCATGTGCTTAAGCCTTTTTAGTGCGATTGGAGAAAAATGTGCAATTGAATGTTGATGTTGGGGATCAGATAGAAGATCCTACTATGTTCAAGAGGATAGTATGGAGTTTGATTTATATGACTATCACAAGGCCACACTTGAGTTATGCTATTGGCCTTGGTAGTCAATTTATGCAAATACCTAGAAAGACTCATTTAAATGCAGTTAGACACATTTTGAGGTATGTGAAGTCCACTTTGTATTATGGACCTTTTTCTGATGTAGGTAAGGATATACATGTGTTTGCATATGTAGATGTAGATTGGGTCGGTGACATGCTTAATAGAAGATCTACCATCAGACTCATGTTTTCCTTTGGTAGTGCAATGGCTACATAGACTAGCAAAAAGCAATCTATAATTGCTTTATCGAGTAGAGAGGTTGAGTATAGAGGTGTTACTGTGGTAGCATGGAGGTGGTATGGTTGCAAAAGTTATTAGATGATTTGAATGTGTAGGGAGATGTTCCAGTTGTCATTCATTGTGACAACATGAGCAACATACAACTAGCTAGGAACCCTTTGTTCCATGGTAGGAGAAGACTCATTGAGGTGCATTACCACTTTCTGAGAGAGAAGATACTTGTAGGAGAGATTGAATTGGTCACACAGGATCATATAGATGACATTTTCACAAAAGCATTAGGTGTAGAGAAGCTTCAAAAATTTCAAAGCTTAATTGGAGTTGTAGAGATACAGTTGAGCTTGAAGGGGAGTGTTGAGATGGCAAGCTCAACACGTGCAAACATTGATGATGGACTACTCAATTAGATGGGTCTCCACATCTACACTTAGCACATTGGTGGTCATCATGGTCCTCATATGGCCACTTCCTTATTACTTATTATATTTAATTTGTTGCACCTACCTACAACTAGCATAGTTATCGTGCAAGTCGATTAGTATAGTCAGTTATGCATTGTCTAACTCAGTATGCCACTTTGATTTATGATGTATCTTATCTATACTTTGTATACATCGTATTGTGGATGGAAGAAGAACAAAAAAGTAGCAAGAAAAACGTTTTTACCTCCATCTCTCTTCTTATGTTCTTGAGTGAGTTTTCTCTTGTGTGTATGGTGTGTGTTTAGTGCAACAACTCAACCAAGTCCCCCCACCACACGAATTTGACATGGCTATATGAACGAGGGATATCATGCGCTAAAAGTGCCTTATGATAAAGATGGATATTTAAATTTCTATGTGTGTTAGAAGATACTTGTGACTTGGGTGTTTTACTCTAGTGGGAAATCACTTATGCGCAATTTTTGTTGGGTAGGTTATGATCATATTGGTGTTTGATGCACATGGCTATATAGTGTGGCACATCATGAGGATATGCAAGTTTGGAGGGGGTGGATTGCACGATGCTATGCATCCACTCGTGAAAAACATAGGAAGAAGGCTAAAGCTTTCTACTCATGGTACTTTGAGCTTGAGGTAGAGACTCAGGTAGGTTACTCATGAATATATGTGTGCATCACGTGGGTTCAAAATAAGGTATTTTTAAAATACCATTTTAATACATTTTTTACATACAAAAGGGTGTAATATAAATTTATTTTTTATAGATTGAATAGAAAAGGTTATGTTTTATTCAGGAAAAATTCACAAACAAGGATATTTAGAAATAGGCATTGAACGCACATGATGTAGAGGATATACATATAGTAGCTTCCCCGAGGGTAGAGAAGGAACCCTTAGATGTTCTTGTTGAGTTGTTCCCATGCCTCAATGCGATCTAATGATGAGAAGGAAGCTATGTTTATCACTGATTTTTTATACATTGTCAAAACTTATGCTTGATGAAATGATATGAGTTTGTCTTTCTAAAACCTACCCGTAGCAAGAATCAGGTTGAAAGATGGAAATCCCAAGTGGTACCATGCATGTTCGACATGTGGTTGTGATATCTCAGTTTTGAGACACATGCCTCATGCAAGAAGAGATATCCTCATACCAGAATGTGTTCTCTCTTCCGATTTTGAGTCCCCTGAGTGGAATTTTATGTGGCAGGGGGCATGTTTGCTAGTAACTAAGGGGAAGCAAGAGGGCAGCTTGGTAAACCAGGGGAAAAAGCAAAAATATGAGGATTTTTTTAAAAAAATAAAGAAAAGAGAGGGAAAAGGGTTCTACACAAGACAATTAATGTATGAGAGAGAGAGAGAGAGAGAGAGAGAGAGAGAAGAGAGAGAGAGAGAGAGAGAGAGAGAGAGAGAGAGAGAGAGAGAGAGAGAGAGAGAAGAATCTTGCAATCTAAAGGGAAAGGAGAAATATGATGCTCAAAAAGAAGAACCAATTTTTAGAAGAAAGAGGCCATGTAGCTAAAGTTATCGGAGCCGTGGAGCATGATGGCAGGGCTCTTGAAGCCAATTGGTTGATGCCAGTTCTTAGTTTTCAGATGATGGCAATAAGAGTCTTCCTTTTGTCTTTTTTTCTTCTACTGCTATGTGGGGCACAATGTATGAAGATTTTTTCTAATGTATGGATATGAGTGAGAGACAGCAGAGGGATATTCTTCATCGTGTTGAGAGTGATGTATGTTAGTTATTTGCGTGAGACTTCCCATTCAGGAGAGAAGAATAGAAGTAAATGATCTCTACATCTGAAACTGGGTATGTGGTAGAGAATATGTATTATGGGCAAGAGTGAGTGATCAAAAATATTTAATCATTTGTTCAATGGTGTTGTTTAATGGGTTTTGTTGAGGGGAGATCCTCAATCTTTATCCTGTTGTGTTGTCTTGGGGGTTGTTAGAGGCCACCAACTCCCCAATTCACCTAGTGCCCCCGTTGAGGATCTCCTGTGTTGAAGATCTTTTGCTGATCTTATCAGTTAGGAAGTATAACGGTTTGGAAACCAACCGATACACAAACTCAATCATAGTGGCTTTTGGATATGAACCCTTCTTTGGTACTAAAAATGAGGATGTTCATCAATTTATCAAGAGATTGGAGTGGATGGTTTACCAAGATCAAAGGGACACTGATGCAGATAAGCTTTGAATGATCAACATCCTACTTGAAGGTTTTGCAAGATTATGGTGGAACTCACTAAATGAAGAGACAAGGGCAAATTGAAATGAAGTCAAAATGAGTTCCTTACAAGGTTTGCAGCTAAGCCAAATCTTGAGAGTTTATGGAAATCTTTGGAAAGGATGTTTCAGGGAGAAAATGAGGAAGTGTCTGAATTTGTTGCAAGATTTGAAGAAAAATGGATAGAAATTGCACAAAGTATGGAGCAACATCTAATGAAGTTCTTGAAAAAGGACAAGCTTGTTTCATTGCTTAGGCCTAAAATTAGAGAAAAGATTTTGATCAAAGACCCTGATACATATGAAGATGCAGTCAAAATAGCCAAAGAAAAGCAAAGGAAAAGTCATATTGCTCATGATTGCCCTTATCCAATAAGAATAGGAGGGGAGATGTATCCCATGCCACAATAGAATGCTAGGCAAGATGCTAGATCTCAATAAGAATAAAGGCCACTTGAACCAGCTAGGCAATTGTTGAAAAGAAGACCTGATGAAGGCACATCATGTATGAATCTGATCAAAACTAGCATGTCTGATGATGGGGAAAATGTTGATATTTTAGCTAACAAGAGATTCAAAGAGAAGGATACTAAAACTGAAACTCAAAGGGTAGCAAGGATTAAAAAGGGACAACAGATTGCAAACAATCCAGAAACTAGCAAGAAAGTTAAACAACAAATGAAGATTCAAGTGGGGGACTTTGCTTTGGGAGTCAATCAAGTTCCTTACAACTTGCTTGAGGATTCAAAAGGTGAGAAGGCTAATGTTACATACGGTCAGCCTACTATAGATGAACTCATATATGCGAAGGAAATGGCATGGGTTGGTTAGCATCAAGAAGAAAGGAAAGACCCGAACTGGGAATGTTAGAGTGGTATACTTATCAAATGTGATAGATATTATATCTGTCATGGATGCATGGATACACGGAAGGAAAATTGATCAAGTTTATGTTGATGGTGGTGCACAAGTTTGTGTAATCGCTGAAGAAGCAATGCTACAAATGCATCTTAAAATGACATAGAAGTCATTGTTTAAGGTTAAAATGGCAAATAGATCAGAAGTAAAATATTAGGGAGTCATCGAGAACTTGAAGATGAACATTGGAGGCCAAAGAGCATGTTTGGATTTTCATGTTATGCTTGCAAAACTTGGGGCATATCCTCTCATTTTGGAATGATCGTGGTTGATTGATATGAGGTCTAGAAAAGACTGGTATAGAGGTCAATTGGAACTCTATCTAGAGAAGCCAGCTCATAAGAGGGTGATCTTTGACATGAAAACAGGGTCCGTCATTCAAAATGGATATGAAACTGATGTTGGAGGTGATGAAAGTAGTGATTCAAAAAATTCCAACCTTGATGAGGAAGATAGAGAATGGGAAGCTAGCCTACTCTCTACGGATGTTGACCTCTTCTATTTGTCAATCCAGGGTCCAAAAAGAGAGGAAAAAGTTATAAATATTGCTGCAAGAAGTACAAAACTCATGCAGGATGTTCAAAGAGTAGAGAGAGAGAAAGGGAAAGACTCCATATCCATGAGCCTTCAGGCTCTCAAGCTCATTCCTTCATTTCCACACACTAAACTAAAAAGCACACACACACTACAAGATAAAGTGACCTAGTGTAAATGTAGACTAGACTGACTAACTCTAGTCAGGTCACTGACTGACTACTAACCCGACTTATTTAATGTAGTCACATGTAGACAACTGTACACACTAGCTGTCATAGATGTCGGTCATAGATGAAGACACATTGACGGTGAGCTTGATTTCTAACACTCCCCCTCAAGCTCAAAAACAAAACTCAAATCATCTGCATCACTCCAAGTAGCTGTCTAAAGTGAATGAACTTATCTTTACCAAGTGATTTGGTAAAGATGTCTGCTACGTGGTCTTCAGTCTTCACATGCTCCAAGTCAATCTGATCTGCTAAAACCATTTCCCTGATGAAATGGTAGTGAACCTCAATGTGTTTTGATCTTGCATGATAAACATGATTGCTTGCTAACATAACACAGCTCAAATTGTCACAGTACAGCTTGACTTTGCTGTCCAAGTGTACTCCCAAGTCATTCAGTAACTTCTGTAACCACTTAGCTTCACAGGCCGCTAAGGCCGCACCACGATACTCTGCTTCCGTACTGGATAATGCAACTGTAGGCTGTTTCTTACTCTGCCAACTGATCATGCTACTACCCAATACAAATGCATAGCCACTGGTTGACCTCCTGTCATATGTGCAACCAGCCCAGTCAGCATCAGTGTACCCCATCAAGTCAAGGGTTTTCCCATATGCATAAAATAGCCCATGATCTGTGGTACCCTTTACATATCTCAGAATTCTTCTGACTGCATCCAAGTGTGGTTTGCGAGGCTTCTGCATGAACTGACCGATCAGCCCCGCAGCATAACTCAAGTCAGGTCTAGTGATCATGAGATAGATCAAGCTGCCTACCATCTGTCTGTACATAGTAACATTCTCAATCTCTGTCCCAACATCAATCTGTAGCTTGACATTCTGCTCCAAAGGCGTATCCATAGGCTTGCAATTAGCCATACCATATTTCTGTAACATGTCATGAGCATACTGCTTCTGTAGCAGCCATATGCCTCGAGGTGTAGAGACAACCTCAATCCCCAAAAAATATTTCAGCTCTCCAAGATCCTTGACCTTAAACTCAACCTGTAAACATGTCTTTATTTCTGCAATCCCATTTTCACCATCTCCTGTAATGATTAAGTCATCAACATAGGCAACTAGAAAAACATAGCCACTATTTGTCTTCTTCGCAAATAGACTATGATCAGCATCTCCCAATCGGAAACCATGTTGCTGTAAATAACTACTGATGCGAGCATTCCATGCTCTGGGTGCCTGTTTCAACCCATATAATGCCTTTTTCAACCGACATACATGTGCTGGAAATTCTGGATGTACATAGCCTTCAGGCTGTTCCATGTAAACCTCTTCCTGTAATTCTCCATTGAGAAATGCATTCTTTACATCCATCTGCCATAGTTTCCAGCCTCTAGCTGCTGCCAAAGCAATCACAGTTCTAACTGTAGCCATCTTTGCTACAGGGCTGAAAGTCTCCTCATAATCAAGACCATACTGTTGCGCATACCCTTTTGCAACCAGCCTGGCCTTATATCTTTCCAACGATCCATCTGATTTATATTTTACCTTATACACCCACTTGCATCCAATAAGTGTTTTTCCCTCAGGCAACTGTACCAAATCCCATGTACAATTTTCAGCCAAAGCTGAATATTCCTCATCCATAGTAGCACGCCAATTCTCATCTGAAACTGCCTCATCAAACTTACTTGGTTCTCTAAAACCTGTTACTTTCATCATATGGTGCATAATGACGGGCTGAATATCCAGTGCAAGTATACCTATCAACAGGTTGTCTGACCCTCTCTGATCTCCTGAGCTGTGGCTCACTGTGAGATTGCCTCTCATGAGACGGCACATAACGGCTCTTTCTAGCACTTGGCGTCATAACAAACGGAATCCCCAATTCACTATCTAAGCTGTCACTGCTAGATGAATCATAACCTATAGTGAGTGGACCTGTTACATCTTCAAAAACCTTTTCTTTTCCCTTATTTGTTCTCCCCATCACTGACATATCCGTGTCAGTGGATGCAGTAGTGCGACTTCGTAATCGTCCTGTCCAAGGACTCACTGTAGATGATACATCACCTGTCTGACCAGTCATGGAAGTACTCTCTGCAGGAGTATTTTCAGCATGACTCATACTGGGTGAGCCATCAATAGGCACTGCAACAGGATTCCCATACCAAGATGCTAACTCATCAAATACCACATCTCTGCTTATGAGTGTCTCATGAGTATGCCGCTGAAGGTATTTGTACATATCACCTCGATCAGTGCCGATCCTTCGTTTCCCCCTTCTTCGTCTTCACAATCAAGTTCTTTTCAAAATTTTCGATCTCCCTCAGTTTGCATCTGCACTTCAGGAATTGAACTCCCCTCTGCATCCAATAAAGATACACAATTGTTCCCTCCTTTTCTTCGTGTGTAGCATCGGAGCTCCAGAATCAGATCATCATTCTGATTCCGAGTAGCAGAACCAGTTGGAGTAGGGAAAAGAGATGACGGAAAAGGAAGAGCAAACTCGCGTGTTGCCCGTCAAAGTGATCGTCCGTGATGCCCAAATGGCTTTGCATGAAGTGGCCTTTTTGCCAGATTGAAGACCGCCCCCCTCAGCTACTTCGTCGAATCCTCTTCTGTAGTCGATGCTTTTTCGTTGAAGCCTCCTCCTCCACAGTTGATGCCGTCCTCCCTAATCCATTCACCCTGCTTTTTTTATGTTTCCTTTCCCTCCCTCCGAATACTCTGTTTTTTTTTCCTAGATTAGTCTTCACCTCTTTTTCTGTCCCGCCCTCTTTAGCTTTTTAAAATTCCCCTCTTTTACCTGCGTCATAAACCAAAAAAAACCCACTTATTTAGCCACACTTTCCTCTCTTACACACACAGAAAAGCAGCATCGTTTCCTCTTCACATTGCATGTCCCTTCAACTCTAGGTCTTTTGCTTTGCTTCAAGCTTGGTAAAGTACGAACACAAAGCATCTCACAAGAGCATCTGCACTCCCCATTGCAAAGCACCTCCCAGTCAGATCAATGGCAAAACAATAACAACCTGCTGTGTGAGCATCAAGTGTGTATAATGTAGAAAGAGATGGATAAACAAGATATC
Source organism: Lygodium microphyllum (assembly GCF_053477565.2). Lineage (NCBI taxonomy): Eukaryota > Viridiplantae > Streptophyta > Polypodiopsida > Schizaeales > Lygodiaceae > Lygodium > Lygodium microphyllum. The sequence continues at coordinate 100,910,440 of NC_141150.1, read as the reverse complement.
CACCGTTCCATTCTCAGTTGTGAGGAAAAATAGTTCACCTCTTAAGGAAACTTACGCTTGTTTCTTCTGTAAAGTTGAATATGAACCAACTGAAAGAAAAATGTTCAAGCAAAGCAAAGCACAACGTCTACATCAAAATATGTACAAAGTAACAAATCTCATGCACAACTTTTGGGTGGTTTTCACACCTCGAATGCGCAGCAATACGACATCCACCCCCTCTAATCCTGCGCATCCTCCGGATGGGCCAACTACCCATGATCGTTATCATCAAGATCCACAAACAAATCAATCTCTTCGCTATGCATTTTCGGTAGATCAACAAGATTATCTGTCATATCATCTGTCTCTTCCATTGGAGTTTCTTCTCGTTGCTCTTCTCTTGCAAATTCTTCCAATGCATAATCTTCATCATCCCTTTTCTTGAAAATCTTGATTCTTTTTCCAGCAATAGGCACTCTAAGCACTGTTCCATCCAACTCTGTCAGCTCATATGTTGCATTATCAAAGACATGTCTGACTATGTATGACCCAAACCATCTTTTCACCATCTTCCGAAGTGCAGTATGCTGATTTTCAAGGCTGCTATCAAAGACCAATACCCAATCTCCCTCTTCTATTGCTCTAGGCCGCAAGCGATGCCTGCTGTCAAACCTGTCCTTATTCCTTAGTCTAGCAACCTTCAACCTGTCAATAGCTAGCTGAATATCCCAGGTCTCCTCTCCAACTGTCGAATCCGAAGAGCTAAGAGCTCCTCTCTCGTCAAATCCTCCTGCCAAGGTAAAACTGACCAAGTCAAAGCACAAGTCTCAATCGGCATAACAGGTTTCTGACCATACATCAACTCTGCAGGCATATATCCTGTGGTAACACTATGAGTCGTATGATCAGCCCATAAAGCAAATGGTAGAAGTCTTGGCCATTCTCCAATCCGTCCTCTGCATGCTTTGGCTAATGCTTTCACTATCGGCGGATGCCCTCTTTCACTCTTTCCATTTCCCTCTGGATTATATGCTGTGGTTAGAGCCAACTTGATTCCTAGCTGAGAGAAAAACTCCCTAGCTTCATCTGCATCTAATTCACCACGATCCGCAGTGATCTTACCCACACAACCATACCTGCAGAAAATTTCCTCCAATAAGAACTTACACACTGCACTAGTGGTTTTTGTTCTCAAAGATTTGCCCTCAACATGATTGGTAAGATCCTCTCTAGCCAAAAAAATGTACCTCATCTGCCATAGACCCATAGGCATGGTAACCAAATCAACTACCCACTTATAATGAATGCATAGCGGATAGGTCGGATGAAGCTCATCTCGATGACGCACTACTGAATACATCTGGCAGTCTCTGCAAGTCTCAACAAAGTGAGAAACATCTCTATACATGCCTTTCCACCAATATTTCTCCTTGATTTTCTCATAAGTAGCCCATACTCCTCTATGACCAGCCCAAGGACTCTCATGAAACTCCCTCATCACCTGTAACAGTGTTTCTCTATCGCAGACAACCCGCAAAGGTAATCCACCTCTTTTCTTCGGATGCTTCCAAAGAAATCCGTCCTTGAGAAAATAACCATAAGCTTTCCTTCTGATCTTCTTGAACTCTTCATCCGTCCATTCATCTCTTTTGTTTAGTGTACTAAGGTACCTGCCAATCTGCAACCAATCTCCAACATAAAGTTCTTCTATGAAAGCCACAATATCATAGACATGACAAACATGATCAACCATAGTGGCTGAAATTTCTGCATCATCCTCTTCTGCAAGTAGAGTCTCCTCATCATCATATCTGGCTCTAGACAACATATCTGCCACTGGATTATCCTTCCCTGCTATGTGTTTAAATTCCGGATTTAATGACTTGATGTATGCAATCCATCTCAACATAGCTATATCCGGAGTAGAGCAACTCGTAATCATACCAATCAATGGCAAGCAATCTGTCTCTACCACAACTGAAGCTCCAATAAAATACTCCTTGTCACATTTGAGAGCCGTGACAATCCCCAATAACTCCCTCTTGATTTGCGGATATCTCCTCTGTCTCTCGTTTAGGACTTTCGCCCCAAACCGAATAGCATACCTATTTCCATCTGCATCATCTTGACCCACAGCCCAACCTATGCCAATTGGACTAGTGTCAACTGTCAATACAATAGGCCTATCACAATTATAATCCGCTTTCCTGAGAGTAGGAGCATTCTGCAATAACTTCTTCAATTTCTGCATGGATTTAGTGTGGCTCTCATCCCAATAGAATTTCTGCCCCTTTCGAAGCAGCTGATACAAACAATCTGCTATGTGTGCAAAATGAGGTATCCAAATCATATAAAACACACAAGCACCAATGAATCTCCGTACCTCTGAAGTAGTAGAACAATACTCTGCAATCTTGCCTATAGCATTCACCTTATCAGGTGAGGGTTTCCTGCCATAATATCCACACATATGCCCAACAATAACAACCTCATTCACTCCAAAAACAGATTTTTGCCCTGAAAGTGTCAAGTTCACTTCTTCTAACCTGGCCAAAATCTTCTCACATGCTGAAATATGATCAGCCACAAAGTATCTGCATCCCTGCTCATTTAGGCTCTCATTCTTCTCTTCTTCTGCACACCCCTTAATGGGCACATCATCCAAGAAAGGCATAGTAAGCTGAGGTATGTAATCATGAAGGACCTTATGCATGGCATTCATCATATGCGCAATAGAATTAGTGGCACCTTGAGGCAAGGTACACATCCTAACAAGCCCAATAGGAGTTCTCATGGTGGTTATGTCCCTGCTTTCCAAAGCCAGCTGAAACTGATCATATCCTGAATACAAATCACCCAAAGAATAGATGGCACGTCCAGCAAATGCCTCTGCAAACTCATCCACAATTGGACCTATACCAGCATTCCTGATAGTAACTCTGTTCACTAGCTGCATGTCCTAAATAAATCGAAGAGTACCATTCTTCTTTGGAACTGTAAACCACCTGTTTGAGTATGGTGCAGATGAAGGCTCAAGGATACCCATCCTGATTTTCTCATTCAATAAATCAATCAGCTTTGGCAAGTGTGCTTTAGGCACTGGAATAGGTCGGAGATTCCATGGAATATGAAGAATAGTAAAAATGACCATAGGAGCAACAATATCAGGATTCACACATCCAATCTCATGTGGGAAAAAAGCAAATCCCCTTCCATGACGCTCAAGCATATCCTGAAAGCATTGCTTCTCTATGGGTAGCAAGAAATCACCATTTCCAATTTTCAATTCAGCAAGTGTTTCTGCTGAAAATTTATGACCATTATGCTCCGGATTCCTCAAAATTTGCTGTTTAGCAGCCCTCTCTATTTGCTGATCACTGTCAGGTGGAAGCGGTACAGCAACCGGCTTCACCTTCTTATCCACAGTTTTGTATTTCGTGTCAACCCTGGCTTCATTATGCTCTTCTGCATTACATAAACCTTGCTGTAAATCAGCAATTCTGCACTCCAATGGCTGAATATTCTCAGCCCTCTGCTCTATGGACTGCATAGAAATAGCCCCAAACTCTGAATGCTGAAATATTTCAGCAGTAAACTCTGTTGGCTGAAAATTTTCAGCCCTCTGTCTCTCTGAAAGCTGATCATAACCAGCTGGAAACTCTGTTTGCTAAATTTCTTCAGCACTCAACACTTTTTGCTGAGTTACCTCAGCCTCTGACTCAATCTATGACATAAAATCTGCAATTTCATGAAACATGTCCAGGGACTGCACTAATACATTACCATGACAATTCAGCATATCAGTTTTCAGCATATCTCCCATCTCTGTCATCGTATCTGCACAAATCACACTGTCATACATACCATCTATGTGCTCATCATCCTCCAAAATTCTTGCATTTTTCAAAATTTTCTCCTTCCTGCATATATACTGCCTGGCAGCTCTAGACAACCTAGAAGTCTTCTGATAACTCATCGAACTGTTTGCTGAAATTCCAACATAACTGAAGGAGGAAACACTACTGCCAGGAGGCGAGAACTCCAATCTCCTCTCCTCTGTACCACCGTCGTCTCGTGAAACGGCGGTACCTAATGAAAACCCGAATCCCTCACAGTGGGCAAAGGTGCATCTCTGAGAGTATCTCTGTTTCTAACATGGTTCACACATACAGTCATAAACTGAACTGCTCTCATACCATCTTTACTGCGAATCCGTGCATAAGCAGATCCATCATCCATGACCTTTGTTTCCATGCGCATCTCTGTAATGAATGGCTGACCAAGAATTATGGGATAAGAGCATGAATCCTGCACAAATAAATGAAAATCCTCCTCTACATCACCAATAGATACCCTAACACTAGGACAGGCAGCATACAAATCACCTGCAGTGTTATTGGCGGCTCTCATATGCCACCCATGCTCTACATCCATAGGCCATCTGTTACTCTCATAAACTCCACGAACTATGAGATTAATCTCTGAACCATGATCAACCAATGCAACATAAGGCACCTGTTTCTCTCCAATCTTTACCATCGTCTCTGTAGTTGTCCTAGCCCAATGGCTCCGCGAAAAGTGACTACGCGGTATCATGACAGGTTCATCAATTTCAGCATAATGCATAGGCTGAACCTGTCAAGATTGTGGGAGAGAAGGAGGGAGTCTCACTTGTAGCTTTCTTGCTTGCACAATGGGGGAATACACACAAGGGTGGAGGCTGAAAACAGTTTTCCTCTTCTTAGTTGTGTAAGCCAAAAAGAACTCTCATACAAAGAAATAGAAGAACCCTATATATGGGTCTCAAACCAAACTCAACTAACTAAGGTGGCATACTAACCAAGCCACGAACTAGAGTAGATAAGGATAGCTATCATGTAGCTATTATTCATGGGCGGTGTACCAACCGCGTCTGCAACTGACAAGTCGGTGACATAAATACACAACGGTCACCCTGGCGTATCACGAGTGGAGCTCGATATCTCAACACTCCCCCTCGAGCTCAATCCCAATTCCTGCACACCAAGCAGGTCTCTGAACTTGCGCAGCTTCTCTGCGCCCAATGCCTTCGTGAATATGTCAGCTACCTGATCCTCTGTGCTGACATAAACTAGATCAATAAGACCTAGTAAAACCCTCTCTCGCACATAGTGATAATGCACCTCAATGTGCTTTGTTCTAGCATGATAGACTGGGTTATTTGCCAAGTGTATACTACTCATATTGTCACAGTAAATGACAACTGGCCCATTTGTAGACTGATGCATATCATAAAGTAGCTTATGCAACCAAGCTACCTCACATGCAGCCATTGCTGCACCCCTATACTCAGCCTCTGTGCTCGACAAGGCAACTGTAGGCTGTTTCTTGCTGCTCCAAGTGACTGCAGCACTCCCAAAAGAGAACACATATCCACTGGTAGATCGTCTATCAGAAATACTACCAGCCCAATCAGCATCAGTGTATCCATGCAATTGTATCTGAACCCCAGTCTCATAAAATAGTCCATACTGCAATGTGGACTTCACATACCTGAGTATGCGTCTAGCCACATCCAAATGTGGTTTCCTTGGAGCCTGCATAAACTGACTTACCAATCCAACAGCATAGCTCAAATCTGGCCTGGTAATAGTCATATAAATCAAGCTTCCTACTATGCGTCTGTACATAGTAGGGTCTTCCAGAAGCTCACCTGCATCTGCGCTCAGCTTCACATTCTGCTCCAAAGGAACTGAAATAGGCTTACAGCCTGTCATCCCATATTTGGACAGCATGTCCAATCCATATTGCCTCTGCAAGAGCTGTATCCCACTTGGTGATCTAATCACCTCAATGCCCAAGAAATAACGCAGCTCTCCCAAATCCTTCATCTCAAACTTCTGCTTCAATAGCATTTTCACATGAAGGATATCTTCATCACTGTCACCTGTCATAATCAAATCATCAACATAAATGACAAGCAGCATAATACATTTCTCTGTTTTTCTCACATAAAGTGAGAAATCTGCCTTGGAAATCTGAAAGCCAATAGTGACAAGATACTGTCCTATCTTGTCAGACCATGCTCTAGGTGCTTGCTTCAAGCCATACAAGGCTTTCTTCAACCTGCAAACAAACTCACGATGAACAGCATGCACATAACCTGGTGGCTGCTCCATATAGACCTCTTCTTGCAAATCACCATGCAAGAAGGCATTCTTTACATCCAGCTGATGTAAAGACCATCCCTTTGATGCAGCCATAGCAATGACTGCTCTTACGGTTGCCATCCTTGCAACCGGACTGAATGTTTCTTCATAGTCAATGCCATATGTTTGTGCATACCCCTTGACTACTAATCTTGCCTTGTATCTATTCACAGAACCATCTGCATTGTGCTTCACCTTATAAACCCACTTACAGCCAATTGCATTCTTACCTTTAGGCAAAGGTACTAACTCCCATGTAGCATTTGCTTCCAAGGCATCCATTTCTTCATCCATGGCTTTCTCCCATTTTTCTTTTCCCATGGCTTGCTCAAAAGAAGTGGGTTCTGGTTCCTGTATCACTTTGACCATATATGCATAGTGAATGGCTGTAAATCCATCATATTTCAGCCTATCCACAGGATACCTAACTCTCGTAGACCTACGCAAAGTAGGTTCACTCCCAGGTGCTCTCAAAACATCCCTGGTCTTCCTTACTCCTGGTGTAACAATAGAAGGAATACCCAACTCATCATCAATGCTCTGTTCTGAGCCACTGGATTCACCATCCACATAAGAGTGACCTGCATTCACATCAAACATGGGCTGATCAACCTTCTTTTTTCCTTTTCGTGATACCTGCATACCACTATCTGCATTACTTTGAGAAGATTCTCCTGATCTCAATCTGCCTGTCCATGGCGAAGAATGTGAACCACTGCTAGAGGACGCTCCAGGTCCACTAATATTTTGTGACTGCTGCTGTGAATTCTGTGCAGCATTACCATTTTGTGCATCTACATCATCAATCACATTTACTGGTTTATACCAGCTACTCATCTCATCAAAAACAACATCTCTGCTCACTGTAAACTTACGAGTAGAAGGGTTATAGCATCTATACCCTTTTTGCTGCAGAGAGTAACCAATAAAGATGCACTTCTCAGCTTTTGGATCCAACTTGGATCTCAACTCATCTGGCACATGTACATAGGCAATGCAACCAAAAATTTTCAAATGAGAAATATCTGGTTTCCTACCAGTATACCTCTCCTCTAGAGTCATTCCATGTATTGCTGCAGTGGGAGTCCTGTTCATTATGTAGACTGCTGTAGCAACTGCTTCAGCCCAATAAAAATCTGGTAGGTCTTTTTCATTGAGCATGGCACGAGACACCTCTCCAATATGTCTGTTTTTTCTTTCTGCAATTCCATTTTGCTGTGGGGTATGACTGCATGAATATTGCTGCTTTATGCCATGCTCCTGCAGGAACCTTGCAAACTCATTTGAGAGGTACTCTCCCCCTCCATTTGACCTTAGGCATTTTACTTGCAGACCTGTTTCTTTTTCAACCATAGCTTTAAGAGTTTTGAAATGACCAAAAACTTCACTTTTCTTTTTCATAAAATACACCCAAACTTTTCTGCTATAGTCATCAATAAAACTGACAAAATAATGACAGCCTCCAAGAGATGCATCTTTAGTAGTCCACACATCAGAGTGGATTAATTCCAATGGCTTCTTACTCTCTTGAACATGTCTAGGAAATGGTTTCCTTGCATGTTTTCCAAACTGACAGGCTTCACATACCTTATGCATTTCTGCAACCTTGAATTTTGGCAATCCTGCAATAATATTTTGGGCCTGCATTGATTTAAGTCGCTGTACATTAACATGACCAATGCGTTTATGCCAGATATCAATATCTGCAACTACACCGGTCCCATGTGCAAACATTGCTGCACTCAATTCAGACATGTCTGCATCCAACGTAAACATTCTGCCCTTCTTTTTTCCTTTTGCTATCAAGCGACCTTTATTTTTCATATCCTCAACAAAGCATCCATGAGGATTAAATCTGACCTGCAAGCCCTGTTCAACCATTTGACCAACAGAGACCAGATTCTTGGTGATATTGGGGACATGAAATACATCGGACAGGTATTTATTTTTCCCATCCTGCATAGACAAAGGAATTTTTCCAATCTGCACAATCGGATGTGTAGTATCATCACCAGTCTCCACAAATCCTGGTTTTTCCATTTTCCTTGCATCCTCCATCCATTCTGCATGACCTGTCATGTGGTTTGATGCACCTGAGTCAACATACCACACATCGTTGCTTTCTTCTGCATTTGTCACAGAATTGTTCATATGCTGCACCATAAACAAATGCTCATTTCTGTCATCACCCTGTCTACTAGAAGATGCATAATTTCCTTGTTGCAGTTTTCCATTCATGATGTCATTCTGCTTTTTATAGCAGTCTTTAGCCATATGACCCATTTTACCACAATAGTAACATTCAACATTACTGTTTGCATTTTGGCCTCTCTGCCATCCACCACGACCTCTTTGGCTCCCCCTGCCTCTAGAGTTACCACGTCCTCCTCCATAGGACTGGTTTTCTTGAGTTTGCTGCATATTCTGATTTCTACCACGGCCTCCAAATCGGCCTCCTCTACCTCTGCCTCTACCTCTTCCAGCATTTGAGTAGAAGACAGCTTCTTTTGAAGTTCCTCCTGAAGAAGATGCACCACCATTTCTCTGCTCCTCAGAAATTAGAAGAGCAATCAACTCCTCAAAATCAGGAAATCTTTCACGAACTGAAATGGATGTCCGAAACTGCGCATAATCCTTTCCTAGACCATTCAAGGTCACAGAAACTAAATCATCATCTTCCACTGGCGACCCAATGGAAGCAAGTGCATCTGCAATCTTCTTCACTTTCATGTGGTAGTCATTGATGCTCATACTTTCTCTTTGCACATTATGCAACTCTTGCTTGAGCTGCATTTTCCTGGCTTGCGTATTTGTGCTATACATTTTTGACAAAGTATCCCATGCCTCCTTTGGCGTACTTGCATCCTGAATATGCACAATCATAGAGTCTGAAATACTGATAGACAGCCAGTACATAACTTTCCTGGCTCTCTCATGCCATGCTTTGAATGCCTGCATTTGCTGTTGATTGGGAACATCAGGAAGAACTGGTTCTTCTTCATTTCCTGCAACAAATTCCCAATATCCTTTTCCCATAAGGAAATTCGTCATTCTAAACTTCCATGCCTGGAAGTTGTTCTTGTCAAGCTTTTCAGTGACAATCTGTGAGAGAGAATCAGACGCCATTACAGAATACTGCAAAAAGTTCTGTCACTGCAAAGAACACAGCTTCAGCCTCACAAGGGCAAATTTGCAAAACTGGCGAAAGTGGTATTTGACCACACAGTCACTTCCTAGTGACGATTTTGCATAAACAGGAACCAAGGATGATTCTGTAACTCCCAATGTCTCTGCACATAAGCATACGATGCAATTTCTACAGTAACTTTTCACCGACCTGTAGAACAGTGGCTGCACAGCATAAAACTGGGCTTTTTCCTGAGTGCGTGCAGAAAACTTCCGCCTCCAAAACAGGCCCCGAAATGGCCTCAAATCAAAAAAACAAGGTCGCCATGGGCTAAAGCCCTCTCCCGCAGCATATACTGCCCTCTTGCTTCACCGCGAATGGCGTCTCAACCTGAGACAATGCACTCCTGCACTTTCCAGCTGTGCTACCTGCACAGATCTGCTCCCAAAACAGAAAATGAAAGCAACACTGCTCCTCTTACCAGAACACCGCGAGCTTGGCTTGCTTTCTTGAGCTCCTTACCACGAACAAGGCTCTGATACCATGTCAAGATTGTGGGAGAGAAGGAAGGAGTCTCACTTGTAGCTTTCTTGCTTGCACAATGGGGGAATACACACAAGGATGGAGGCTGAAAACAGTTTTCCTCTTCTTAGTTGTGTAAGCCAAAAAGAACTCTCATACAAAGAAATAGAAGAACCCTATATATGGGTCTCAAACCAAACTCAACTAACTAAGGTGGCATACTAACCAAGCCACGAACTAGAGTAGATAAGGATCGCTATCATGTAGCTATTATTCATGGGCGGTGTACCAACCGCGTCTGCAACTGACAAGTTGGTGACATAAATACACAACGGTCACCCTGGCGTATCACGAGTGGAGCTCGATATCTCAACAACCCTCTTCTCTACCTGTGGCAAAAGAGAAGCATTATCAACCATAACCTCATCATCATCCTCATCCAACTCTCCAATCAAAACTCGCTGTGTATCAGTGGTAGCCAATGCATGTCTTTTCCTCTTCAGGACCTCCTGAAACTGATCCTGAAACTCTCTTTTTGAGATGCCCAAAATCTCAGAAATAGTAAAAGTCACCTCACTGCCAAGTATCTTATCATTAAAGATTTTCTTCATGTCTATAGATGTCTCAATATCGGACATCAATCTGAATCCTGGCTGCTTTCTCTCTCTAGGCTCTTGCCTCTTTTCTCTCTTTTGAGCATCCTCCATCTGTCGATCTGGCCCTGATCGTGAAGACGGTCCTGCAGTAGGTGGAGAAACAAACTCACCCCCTCTAGTCTTCTTAGCTGCACTTGGATTTTCTTCATCCCTCTTACGCTTCTCCTCAACAAGTACATCTGCACCATGAGATTTAGCCAAATAAGCATAAATAGAGTACCTGTCAACAGGCGAGTCCCAACCTGTCTCTGATCTGATGCTAGAGCCTGCACTAGTCAAAACAGTTTGCTGAATTTTCCCCTTGTTTGCAGTCTCCATAGCATAAGTCCATAGCGCTGACTGAGTCTCTGATCCCTTCTCAATCTGTACTCCATATGCAGAAGCATCACCTCTAGCTGTCACATAAGAAGTACGCGTAGCCATGTCCTCCACTAACTTCTTCATTCCACCTTTACCAAAGTTGGTAGCAAGTGGAGCTCCTGTCTCAGTCAACCAAATCTTACCATCTTGCCCCCAATATACCAAATTCTGCCTCCTTGCATCCTGGAAAGAGTCACAATCCCTGCAATGCTGATGCTCCGTACTATCACACCAAATACATCTCCGATCTCTCCTAGGTGCACTAGGAGCACTCCTAGGTGCAGTAGGAGCACTAGAAGAAGTAGTAGGCACAATTGAAGCAAACTGCTCCTTCAACTTTCCCACTAACTCCGCTTTGACTGACTCAAGTGTCAAATCTGTGATGCCTTTGATTATGTCATCAATAGAGGTAGGCACCGATGGAGCGGATGGTTTTGGAGCAGAAGGTGTAGGCATCGGTCGTGGAACAGGAGGAATAGGTGGAGTGGCAACAGTAGGCACTGGCATAGGCCAAGAAACTGGCTGAGGAGGAGAAGAAATAACAGGGATAGAAGTAGGCATAGGAGCTGATGATGGTGTAGGTGTCATGGAACCATTCTGTAGGCGAGTTTTCCATATCCTCCTCTTGGTCAAAGTCGAGACTGCATCCTGTGCATCTTGCCAATCAGTTTTAAGACCCATAGGCTTCGTGCGATCTTCAAGAAGCTCACCCAATTCTTCTTGAAGAGCAGGATCTGTAGCTTGCAAGAAAAGCTCAACTTTTTCAACATCCAATGCTCTTTGTTCAATGGCATCAAGCTGACTATACCTCTCTTCGAATTCTCGAATCAACTCCGAAGCAGTGAGACCTTTGTTTGGCATGTAGACCCACTCTCAGAATGACCGCCGAGTAGCCATACCAAAGTCCTCAAGGAAGTATTCTTCTTTCAGGGCCTTCTTAAAATCTTGCCAATGTGTATTTTGAATAAAAAGATCAGTCACTTTTGTCCTCAAAGCAGGTGTGACAAGACGAAGGAAGTACTTACTCATAAGTCCAGCTGGAACTCCAAAAAACCCCATCTTGATCTCATATGTCTTCAAATATGCTGAAACATTACGCCCGTCAAATAGCTTCTTCTCATTTTCAACTGCTTCAATAGCCTTAGTCGCGCTGTTTGCATTTTCCTGCTCCGAATAGAGTTGCCTTTGCTGAGACAACTGCTGTTGATGCAATTGTTGTTGCTGCTGCATATACAATTGTGTTTGCTGATTTTGGAGCTGCATATACATGGACATATTCTGCAAAATCTGTTTTAGATCCTCCGTTGAAGTACTTGACGCAGCAGTCATAGATGGAGCTGAAGTAGAGGCAGCTGGAATTGTAGAAGAAGCTGAAATAGAGGCTAAAGTGTCTCCCATCCTGAAATTTCTACGACGCTTTCACGTCGGGTTCACCAAAGATGTCGAAGGGTTTGTGAAAGCAAAGTCGCGTCTTCAGAAGACCTTGATAAATTTCAGGATAAAAGACCGATCAGATGAATAAACAAGATGAGAAAATAATGTCAGGACTCTGTTTTATTTCTGTCAATAAGAGTTTCAAGATTCAAGATGAAGAAATCCGAGCAGCCTCTCGAATGCATAGATCATATATACATTTCAAAGAAAATTTCCAAGAGTATGGTCTTCATTGATGAATAAGAAAGTGGAAGATCATGGATAATTTTCTGATTCAAGTTCCATCATGATGACTATTGTTGCCTTTCTGTTCTTTCAGGCATTAAAGGTCACAATCCATGTCCCAGTGCTGTCATCAAAGATTCTCAGCTACTCAATACCTTATAGTTGAATATTCGAGCTTTGAAATAAGCTTCAGAATTTCCCTTCTCCCATAAATGGAACAGGGAATATGAAGCTCTTAAATTGACCTTTAATATACCAAAGATGCATGTATCCAACAGCTACTGCAAGGATTCAAACATTGTTTTACCATCAAATTTCTTTTGTGCTGGACATACGCTTTTTCTGCAGAACATTTATATAACAGAGATACCATTTTCAGCATCATTAAAATTACTCCAAATAGGTAATGTGTAGGTTTTGGTGGTTCAATTTTCAAACAGAAATTGTTTTGTAATTGAAGATCATAAAGAGACAAGGTATGAGGGAATTCAAAGTCATCATTCTCAGAGACAGTTTCCTGAACTCTTCTCTGTGCCAGCTGTGGACATGGTTAGCCAAAACCACATTTATCTTGCATGAAACCTTGGATGTTTTATGCATGAGCCATACATTGTACATCAGTGTTGACTCCATTAAAAAAATTTAATAAATACAGGGTGCTGTCAAGCCCCAGCCCCTATCAATATGGATGACCTGAATCTGCACGAAGTCTCCTCAGGATTAGCTGCCATATCCACAATGGGAAAGGCCTCATGTACAAGCTCAGCCAGAACTCAGAATAAGAACAATACATAGTTTTCCAAAACTTGGGCAGAAATTGCAAACAGAATCATGATTGGGAGGCCCTCACAACGTGGCTTGATGATCCTTTTTGAGAAAGAAACAAGGTGGTCCGACAGCGAGTTTAAACCTGAAAGCCAGTTATTTTCTAGGAGTTTCCGTATGAAAGAGCGCAGGCAACAGGAAGGATCGCAAGATAGATCAGCACAGATGATGCGATGCAAGAGGAAGAAGCCCCAGACATGCGCTTGCATTCACAACTTATGCCCTCCGGTTGCCAAGTCCATCTCCAAACTACACTTGCATATTTAGCAGCTGCATCAGATGCAGTTGTTCCATGTTCCAAATATCCCTCCAAGCTACCACATCGTTTCTAGCTGCTTGGGTACTATAATTTGCGCACTTGCAGGTAACCGCAGCCTCCTTCTATGTCGAAGAGCTCCTCAGCTACCTCTCTTCATTCGTCTTCCTGTCCGTTTTTGATACTGCCATTCCCCATCCCTTCAGAGCATCTCGCAGAATGATTGCATCCCTGTCTGTTGCATCTTCCATCCAAAGCAGCATGGCTCTCTCAAAATTACCACGAAGCTTCGATTTCAGCCTATCTAGAAGGTTTTGTTGATATAAGTTCTGGTAAATCTCGCCCAACTCATGCCGCTGAAGGTATTTGTACATATCACCTCGATCAGTGCCGATCCTTCGTTTCCCCCTTCTTCGTCTTCACAATCAAGTTCTTTTCAAAATTTTTGATCTCCCTCAGTTTGCATCTGCACTTCAGGAATTGAACTCCCCTCTGCATCCAATAAAGATACACAATTGTTCCCTCCTTTTCTTCGTGTGTAGCATCGGAGCTCCAGAATCAGATCATCATTCTGATTCCGAGTAGCAGAACCAGTTGGAGTAGGGAAAAGAGATGATGGAAAAGGAAGAGAAAACTCACGTGTTGCCCGTCAAAGTGATCGTCCCCGATGCCCGAATGGCTTTGCATGAAGTGGCCTTTTTGCCAGATTGAAGACCGCCCCCCTCAGCTACTTCGTCGAATCCTCTTCTGTAGTCGATGCTTTTTCGTTGAAGCCTCCTCCTCCACAGCTGATGCCATCCTCCCTAATCCATTCACCCTGCTTTTTTTATGTTTCCTTTCCCTCCCTCCGAATACTCTGTTTTTTTTTCCTAGATTAGTCTTCACCTCTTTTTCTGTCCCGCCCTCTTTAGCTTTTTAAAATTCCCCTCTTTTACCTGCGTCATAAACCAGAAAAAACCCACTTATTTAGCCACACTTTCCTCTCTTACACACACAGAAAAGCAACATCGTTTCCTCTTCACGTTGCATGTCCCTTCAACTCTAGGTCTTTTGCTTTACTTCAAGCTTGGTAAAGTACGAACACAAAGCATCTCACAAGAGCATCTGCACTCCCCATTGCAAAGCACCTCCCAGTTGGATCAATGGCAAAACAATAACAACCTGTTGTGTGAGCATCAAGTGTGTATAATGTAGAAAGAGATGGATAAACAAGATATCCACCGTTCCATTCTCAGTTGTGAGGAAAAATAGTTCACCTCTTAAGGAAACTTACGCTTGTTTCTTCTGTAAAGTTGAACATGAACCAACTGAAAGAAAAATGTTCATGCAAAGCAAAGCACAACGTCTACATCAAAATATGTACAAAGTAACAAATCTCATGCACAACTTTTGGGTGGTTTTCACACCTTGAATGCGCAGCAATACGACAGTGGTGTATAACTGCATGTGAGCTGTCTTCTGATCCCATGTTTAGCAAGATACCTGTCAAAGTAGTTTGAGACATATTCACCTCCTTCATCTGATCTCAAACATGATATGTAACAGCCCAATTCATTTTCAGCATGTTTCTTGAAGTCTTTGAATGCATCAAACACATCATCCTTATGTTTCAGGATATAAAGCCAAGTGTACCCACTGAAATCATCAATAAATGAGACATAATATTGTGCACCGCCAAAGGAAGCATTATGTGAAGGACCCCAGACATCAGAGTGTACCAACTGTAAAGGCCTAGTGCTGTTTTTTACATGTTTCATGAAAGGAAACCGTGCCTGCTTCCCAAATTGACATGCAGGGCATACATGACCAAAATCATTATACTTGAATTTAGGTAATCCAAGTACTACTTCTTTCTGCTGCATAGATTTCAGCTTTTGTACATTGACATGTCTGATTCTCTTGTGCCAGATCTCTACATCTCTGATGGCACTCTCATCATAAGCAAACATAGCTGCTTTAAGTTCAGGAATGGTCGCTTCCAAAGTAAATATCCTGCCATCCCTTCTGCCCTTGGCAATTAGCTTGCAGCCATTTCCATACTCCTCAATGAAACATCCATCCTTGTTAAACCTCACTTGCAGATTCTATTCTGCCATTTGACCCACAGACAACAAATTCTTTGTTATGGTCGGTACATGTAAGATGTCATGCAGGCCTTTCTTCTTGCCATCAAGCATCATCAATGGAAAAATCCCTTTATGCTTTATGTCATGTTGGGTATCATCCCCAGTACATACATGACCATGTGTACCTACAACCATCTCATCAAACCACTCTCCATGCGGGGTCATGTGGTTTGATGCTCCAGAGTCAATGTACCATCTGTCATCTCTATCATGTCTCGATGCATTTTTAGATACATACTGCATGGCAAAGAGTCTATCAACTGACTCATCATGAGCACCACTGGAAGATGCATAGTGCCCATGCTGTCTACCCTTTGCCTTCATATCTCCTTGCTTCCTGTAACAATCCTTTGCAATATGCCCATATCGGCCACAATAATGGCAGTCCTTGTCCCTGTTGGATTGATCAGACGACTGCCATGAACCAGAACCACCACCTCTACCTCGGGGTGATCTCCCCCTGCCTCTAAACCCACCAGATCCACGCTGGCCTTGTGTATTTGCACCATGCCAATTACTCTGTTGCTGCTGCTGTCCATAATTATTACGAGTGTCACCACGACCTCGAAATGAACCACGACCTCTAGATCCTCTGCCACACTGGTAAGAGTACAACACAGTGCCTCTACTCTGAGATGCACTAGAACCTATATTCAAACCAAGTTTGACTTCCTCATGCAGCAACAAAGCAACTAGCTCTTCCCAGCTAGGGGGCTCTTCTCTGACAGAAATGGAAGTGTCAAAAGCTTTGTACTCTTTGCCTAAGCCATTCAAAGCAACAGCAATCATATCATCTTCTGATACACTTGAGCCAATAGTAGCAAGTTGATCAACTATGGTCTTAATCTCCGTGGTATACGTCTGGATGCTCTTGCCTTTCCTAGACATGTTGTTGAACTGCTGTTTCAACTGGATCTTTCTTGCATGTGTCATGGTTCCATAATTTTTCATCAGTATGTCCCAAGCATCCTTCGGAGTCTCACATCCAGTGATTTGAATTACCATAGCATCAGATATACATAAGGAAAACCAATGCAGCACCTTGCATGCTCTTTCATTCCATAGCCTGTAGGCTCTTTTCTGTTCATTTGTTGGATTGTGTGCAGGCAACTCAGGAGCAACTTCATCTCCTGTACATAAATCCCAATAACCTCTGCCAACCAGAAAGTTTTTCATTCTGAATTTCCATAATGTAAAGTTCTTATTATCCAACTTCTCTCCAACTATCTGAGTGATATTGTCAGTCCCATGTGCATTAGCCATGATGCAATAGACTGTCTATCAAGTGTCTGACTCCCTGCAGTCCAATAAGTATGACTGACTAAGTTCAGTCTATAACAGTTTATGACAAGTAGACATAAAATACATGTTTTAGTCTTTCCCTTTATTCTTCTGCAAGTCATGCATCATTTGTCAATTAACCATATTTCAATGAAGATTAAGTTATTTCCCATCCTTTTCTATGTTATCATTCACCATGCTTATGGCCACTGAGCTTATGCCCATTGGATTATGCATGGAGGTGTTCTCAAGAATTCCATTCCTTCTTTCCCTCCAAAGATGCAAAGATTCTCCAAAACAATGCTAAAAGCATGTACTCAGTAGTTGTACACAATGCCACATGTTTCAGCATAAAAAACATTGGGCCCTTCATGCATGAGCCCTTACTCACCTAGCTTAGATTATCTATATGATCAATCTCACCAAGCAAACCAAAATATATGAATAGTGCAGCTGACTTGATATCTCAAAATATATGATATCTCAAAACTTGATAGGATTAAATGGCATGCAAAGGTAAATGAAGGAAATATACATATGAGAGAGAGACAGAGAGATACACACACATGCAAAGCATATGGAAGGCCTACTTATTCTAGTTGTGGTTGTTTATAAGCCTGCTGGGGTGTCTACCTTATAGAACATGTAAGATACCACACACAAGTTCAAAGGAAATGATATTTTATTTGATTTTATTTATAGGATTATATCCATAAAACGGGTTTCTTCAAATAATAATTTAAAGAAAATAGGGGAAGATTAGTTTATGGCCTTATATCATGTAAAAACAGAGTATTTCTTTAATAGCCTTTGAGTGCACATTATATAGATGATTTTTTATAGGTGCACCCCTAGGTTTATAAGTCACTGCTTTATCTTCATGTTCAGCTTTGTCTAGTAAGTTCCCATCCCAATTGTTATTTTGATTCATGTCATTGGCCTTCAATGTTCCTTTTGTCTAGTTACTCTTTGTATTGTGTTCCTATCATTGTCATTCAAAAATGTTTATATAAACATTTAATATGTAGGCACAACAAGCAAGATTCTTAGAGAATTTTCAGTTGTAACAACTCATATATATACATCCATATGAAAAACATGTTGGAAATAGGATAGAAGTGGCTGTATGTAATGTACCCATTATGGTAACCTTATACTTCTAAATATTTTGTATCATGAATGGTTAATTTAAGCCTTGAGACTTGGTGAATTCGATGTTTCATTCAAGAAAGGTGATAAACAAAGCTTCTCTTGAATTTTGATGAAGTTAAAGAGAGTCATCTAAGACTACCCCTACCCCTTTTGGACATCTTGATTCGCTAATGTGTTATCAAATTCTTTGTTTAATTACCACCACTTTAGCATGAGAATATTCACCTTATGTTGTTTCTCCCATGTAAATGGCTCCACCCAAAATGTAAGACCCATGAAAGACACAATGAACTATGACAAAATCTTCTTTACTTTGAAGCCACAATAGGCCTTCAACCTCAAACTTGTGCAATGGAACATGGAAAATTTGAAATTTTTCTTGTTAAACAAGATAAAGAAGGCCATAGCAGGCAATGATATAGCCAAACTATTGATTAAGTCAGTGTAGACTCATTGGAAGACATCAAGGTCATGAGTAGACTTGCACAAATGCTTGGCTCCACGGCTTTCATTTGGGAGTTCATGCTGATATTAAAGCCTCTACAATGTGTGCATCATAGTAAAAAGGGGAGATCATGCTTGCCAAAGTTACACAACAAGAATTGGTGGAGCATTGTTGAAGGGGTTTTAGTCGAAAGGTCGTATCCACCAAGGATCAGAGATAGAAGGAAGAAGGAAAAGAATAGACAAGAGGTAAATAAAACAAAGACAAAGCACAATGAATTGAATCAATATGTATTGAGAGAACCTGAAATCCCTTATCTGGTACTACTCAGAAGCAATCTCCAAGCAGTAATTCTCTTAGAGCTCCTTTATAGACCAAAAACGTACATCAAAATAACAACTCCTTCTCTGCTACTCAGAACCCCAAATCTGATGGCTCTGTTGGCTCCAAAAGGGGGGTAGAACCCTAGGACATCTGATTAGGGATCTCCTAGATCACTTCTTCTTCCTCTCTTAGTTCAAAGTGCTATTTACTGCCTGTCAAACTGCGATCGTGACGTGTGTGATTTCACTCCTTTTTCTTTTTTATGAAAAATCCAATAAGTGGTTGAAAAAGTAACTTGCTTTTTGCATGCCACCCTAATCTAGAAGTTTTCCTAGGATTTTAGGATATTTACAATAAATAATATCTAACATATTAAAAATAAACTAAAATTGTCCAAAAATCTAGTATTTTTGGACCATCCATGCCAGGACACTAGCACTAGTGACACAGATGGCATTGACTCTCTAGATTAACAAGAAAGTTGAATGATGATGCACTCTAGAGTTTGTCACACTATATCCATGTAGTGGCATGACATCCACCCGCTCTGAACCTGCACATCCTTTGGTATATGCCAAAATCCTAGTTGTCACCAGCTTGTGAGTCCTCCTCATCCTCTACATCCATATCCTTTGCTTCTTCATCTTTCATATCTTCCTGGCTAGCCATTGTTTCATGGGCACTATTTTCTTCCAATTCTAGCAACTCATAGGTAGTAGATTATTGCCTCTTGAATAATTTGATTCTTTTTCTTGCTACCGAAAGTTTTATGGATGTCCCATCCAACTCATTTAATGCATAAGTAGCATTATCAAACACTTGTCTTACCACATAGGGTCCAAACCATCTTTTGGAAACTTTATGCATGATGGCACTATGCTAATTGTCTAAACTGCTATCATAAACCAATACCCAATCCCCATCTTGTATGGTTCTTGGCCTCAATCTATATCTTTTGTCAAACTATTTCTTGTTCTCTATCCTTGCTGCCCTTAACTTTGCAAGTGCTACCTCTATGTCTTCTGACTTTCTTTCTAATTGTCTAATGCGTAAGGCCAATAACTCCTCTTGATTCAGCTCCTCCTCCCAAGTAACACACTCCATGTGACTATCATTTCTTCTATTGGCATGATAGTTTTTGACCATACATCAATTCTATAGGCATATATCTTGTAACAATACTATGACTTGTTATGTCAGTCCACAAAGCATAAGGGAGCAATTGTGGCCACTCTTTTACCTTCTCTCCATATGCTTTTGCAAATGCCTTCACAATAGGTGGATGACCTCTTTCATTTTTTTCATTTCCTTTAGAGTTATAAGCTGAAGTTAAAGCAAGATTTATCCCCAACCATGCAAAGAAATCATGAGCTTCATCTACATCCATCTCACCCCTATCTGCTGTAATTTTTTCCACACAACCATACTGATAAAATATCTCTTTTAAGAGAAAAGTACACATTGCATTTGTTGTCTTAGTATGTAGAGCTCTCCCTTCCACTTGATTAGTCGAGTCTTCATGAGCAAGTACAAGATATCTCACTTGCCAAAGACCTATAGGCATCATGACTAAATCCACCACCTACTTAAAATGAAGAGACAAGGAATATGTGGGCTGCAATCCATCTCGATGTTTCACAGATGAATACATTTGACATGTCGTACATGTCTCCACAAAGTGAGAAACATCCTTATACATACTTTTCTACCAATATCTTTCCTTGATCTTTGCAAAAGTACCCCAAACACCTCTATGGTCAGCCCATAAGCTTTCATGAAATTCTTGCATAACATTTACTTGTGAAGCTCTATCACCCAAAACTTGCAATGGCATACCCTGTTTCTTTTTAGCATGTTTCCATAAGTATCCATCTTTTAAGAAAACCCCATAGGCTTTCCTCTTGATCTTCTTAAACTCCTCATTTGACCATTCATCTCTCTTCGTTAATGTATTGACAATCGGTCTCAATGACTACACGAGCACCCATAAAATACTCTTTATCATGTTTAAGGGCTGTCAAAATTCCCCATAATTCTCTTTTTACCTATGGATACCTTCTCTATCATTCAGTCAATGCTTTAGTACCAAAGAAAATTGCATATCTTTTCCCTTCCTCATCATCTTGCCATGTGAATAATTATTATTGGGCTTGCATCAACAATAATAATGATAGGCTTTCCATGTGAATAGTTAGCCTTTGCCAATGGAGGAGCATATTTTAAGAGTTGCTTCAATTTCTTCATTGGTTTTTTATGCTTCCTTGCCCAATGAAATCACTGACCTTTCCTCAGAAGCTGATGTAAAGCATCAACTACATGTGCAAAGTGAGAAATCCATATCAAATAGAATACACATGCACCCAAGTATCTATGCACCTCTAATACATTCGTGCATACATCTTGCATTCTATCAATCTCATATATTTTTGCTGGTGATGGTCTTCGCCCATAGGGCCCACACATATGCCCAACAATCAAAACCTCCTCAACTCCAAAGATAGACTTTTGTCTAGAAAGAGTTAAATGCACCTCTTTTAGACGCATCAAAATCCTCTCACAATCCACAATATGATTTGCAATAAACTATTTGCATCCATGAGCATCCATTTCTTCATTCTTTTCATCCATTGCACACCCTTTGATTGGAAGATCAGTGCATTGTCAATTGTGGTATAAAATCCCTAAGTATTCTATTCATTGCATTTGTCATATGTGCCACTTAGTTTGTTGAACCCTGTAGGAGAATACACATCCGTATTAACCCCAAGGGAGTCTTCATGGTTGTGATATCCCTGCTTTCAACTGCAAGACGAAACTCATCATATCTCGAGTAAATATCACCCAAAGAATAGATGGCTCTGTCTGCAAAATCCTCTACAAATTAATCAACCACAAGACCTGCCCCCACATTTCTTATGGTCACTTTATTGACCGGTTGCATATCTTGAAAAAATCTCAAAGCCCCATTCTTTTTGGGCACAATAAGCCAACGATTTGAGTATGGGGCTGAAGAGTGCTCCAAGGTCTTCATGTAAATCTTTTCATTTAGCAATTCCATTAACTTTGGATCCACACAACCTATTTCAGTTGGCTTAAATGCAAATGCCTTTCCATGCCTAGCCAACATCTACATAAAACAGTCTCTTTTAGCAAGAAAAAGAAACCCTTTTGCACCAGCTTTCAATTCTTGTAATGTTTCATATGTAAATGGATGACCTATATCTTTAGGATCCCACAAGCTTGGATGCCTTAACACTTTTTCATACAAGCCCTCACTTTCTAGTGGAAGTGGCAAAGCAATTGGTTTCACCTTTTTGTCAACTATCTTATACTTTGTCTCCACAAGTGCTTGAGCCCAATGTAATCCTTCTTACTGAGCAAACAATGCTACAGCATCATACATGTCCAAAGAACATACCGACAACACTCTGTTTTCAACCTCATTTTTTGCATGTATAGTTGCTGAAATTTCAGCCATAGTGTCATTAATATTCAGCCCATAAAAGATGCCTGAAATGCATTCATTTTCAGCTAATAATCCCAATGCTCTCAGTTCCTTAGTAGCCCGTTTCATAGATATGTATTCAGCCTTGCACATAGCTTCCGTAGGCTAAAACCAACATGAACTATTTGTTGCAAACTGAGAAAAACCAATAGTAAATACATACTTCATTCCATCAAGAGGTAAGCACATTCTCTAAGCATCACTATTGTAGCCCTGCATTACAACAGTGCTTAATGAAAATCTAGGTCTTTGAATTCCCTTGCATTTGGAGCCAAAGGAGACTCTCGAAGTGTATCCCGATTTCTAGGATGATTAATACATACAGTAAGAAATTGGACTACTTTCCTCCCATCCTTGATTCTGACTTTTGTATAAGCAAAACCATTATCAAGCACCTTTGTTTCCATACGCACTCCTATAAAATAAGGTTGTCCCAAAATCACCGCATATGAGGAACTATCTTGCACAAAGAAGTGTTGCTCTTCTTGTACATCACCAATCATCACTTTTACATTAGGACATGCAGCATAGAGCTCTCCCGAAGAATTATTTGCAGCCCTTATATGCCAGCCATGATTACTGTCCATAGGCCATGCACCATTTTCATACAATCTATGCTCAATGATGTTAATCTCAGACCCATGGTCAAGTAAAGCAACACAAGAAATTTCACATTCCCCTATTTTCATTCATGTTTCAATGGTAGCCCTAGCCCAATGATTTCTTATGTAATGACTTCGAGGAATAAAACCTAGAGTCTCTCCCCCATATTGTTGCATGTGCCTTACTCCACCATGCATATTGCTATAAGAAAATGCATTTTCAGCCACTTTCTTCTCTTTTCCACATGTTGTCCACTAATTAGTAGCATCCTACATAGATGATTTAGTACTTACTTCATGCTCATATTCAGCTTGAATACCCTACAAACTAGTTTCCTCTTCAAATTGCAGCAATGCACTAGTGGTATCATCAAGAAACTAACGCTTCCTCTTAATTATGTCAATGATCTCATCATGAAATTCTCACTTGGCTATGCCAAGCACCTCTCCCAAGGTGGCTACTTTCCCTTCTTTTTTCCCTCTTGTTTGCTATCCTTTTTTTGCTCCTAACTGACCTCTTCCACAACATGTTTGGGAGGTGACTGATTTGTAGCTTTAGGCTGATCCACACTTCTTCTCGTCACTCTTTTAGATGTCCCTACATTATCTTCATCTCTTTTTCATTTCTCTTCCACAAGTACATCCGTGTTTTGTACCTTTGCTAAATATGCATACACTGAATATACATCTACTGGTGATTCCCATCCAGTTATGTGACAAATGTCTTGCCCTGCATGAGACATTTCACTATCAGTAACTTTTTTCTTTTCAGCTGCATGCAAAGCATGTGTCCATACTATAGCCTTTGGACCAACCATCACTTGGCCATGCATTCTATCCAACTATAGACCAAAAGTAGAAGCATCATGTACAGTCACATAAGCATTTCAGACAACCAAGTCTTTCAACAACTTCTGCATACCTCCCTTTCCAAAATTCAAAGCAAGAGGCAATCCCATTTCTTGTGCATGGATCTTACTATCTTTCCAAAATATGAGTTGGCATGCCAATTCCTCCTGTTAGGCATCATAATCATTTCTCTCATGTTGCAAACTATCACACCACATGCATCTTTTTCTTGGCTTAAGGGTTGTTTCTCCCTTTCCTCTTGTCCTTTTTCATCCAATTTTGCAACCTTCAACTGAAGATCCCACATACCTTTGACCAATTCATCTAATACATCTTCCCTAACAGTGGGAACAATAACAAGTACAGCCATAGGGTTAGCCACAGAAGTGGGTGGTTTACTGGATACATCAATTGTTTTGCCCGTAACAATGGGCAAGCTAGAGACATGCAATCTTTCTCTTCTTCTATGTTTTTTCACAAGTGCAGTAACAACTTCCTTGACATGTCTCCACTCTGTTTTAAGATATGTCTCTGTAGTCTAATCCTCTAGCAAATCATCAAGTTTCTCTTGAAGCTCAGGATCTACTGCTTGTTGAAACAATTCAATTTTCTGACTTGCAAGAGTTTGCTATTTTGCAAGATCCAACTACTCAAATCGACTTTCAAATTCTCTTATTAACAATTCTGTAGCCACAAGACCCTTATTGGGTTGTAAAACCCACTCCTAAAAAGTCTTGTGCGTAATTAAATTTGTATCTTGAATGCAAAATTGTTTCCTATGCGTCTTCTTGAAAGTACCCAGTCAGCATCATGCATGTAAAATTCAATAATTCGTGCTTTTAGTTCATGTACAGTGATCCAAACAAAATACTGGCTCCATGCAAGTTGAGCCACTCCAAAGAATTCCATCTTTTGAGCATAGGTATGTATATATGCAGATACATCCTTGACATTGAACAACTTCATCTCATGCTCAACTGGTTGCAGAGCATTCATCACAATAGTCACTATTTGAGCAGAATCCTGCATTACGTGCTGTTGTTGTTGAACCTGCATAAGCATGTTCATATTCTATACTAGCTTCTGCAAAACATAACTAGAAATTGTGCTTGAAGGATCTCCCATCTTGTCTTTCCTTTTGACGACCTTTTACATCCGGTTCACCAATGTCGGAGGGGTTTTAGGTGAAAGGTCGTATCAACTAAGGATCAGAGATAGAAGGAAGTAGAGATATGAGATAGAAGAGAAGGAAACGAATAGACAAGAGGTAAACACAATAAAGACAAAGCACAATGGATTAATGTTAAGCCAATTAGCTACATCCCCAAGGGCTTAATGGAGGACATCATGGTAGAAAGATTCGCAAAGTCAAATATGAATGAATTGTGGCTTGAGGCTGTCACAAAATCCACCATGAGTATTAGTAAAGTTTGATTATTCTATTATATTTGAGAATTTGTCACACCAATGAGGACTCCAAAATGAAAAATATACAAGTATTCCAAAATGCAATTTTATGTCTAGAATGTGAGATAAGCCTCTAATATACACAAAGGATAGATTACTCTTAACACATAATTCCTTCCTCAAATGTGATGCAACTCTTTAACGAACACAATTTAAGAACAAATCATTTGAATGCAATAAGATTATTAAATTTTTGTTGTAAATGGAAATAGTAGTCTCTTACACAACACAACTACAAGCATCACCATTTAAATCCTTTTCTAGAGTGTGATTCAAGTCTCAACACTCCTAACAATAATATTTTTATTACCTAGATGTACTATTGGAGTGTGAGTGCACATCTCAAATAGCAAATATTAGGTATTTTATATGCTTGTATTGTGAGTTAGTGTGAGAACCTCTAATGCAACACAAGTATACAATACCACAAAGTTTAAATCCATTCTTAGAATGTGATGCAAGCCTTTAATAGACATAAAAATGGATGTTTTATAGCTTAGACTTACTATTGGAATGCAAGTGCAAGTCTTGAGTACTAGCAATAGCAAGTCCAAGCAAATTGTATTTTTGTATTATGAAAGAAAGTGCAAGCCTCAAATACAACATAACACAAATGAATAATCCTAATATCCTATTTCTAGAGTGTGAGATATACCTCTAATCCACATATATACAAAGGGAGACTAAAATTCTAAAAATACTTTTAAGGTATGAGGGAGACCCTAACACAACAAAAGTATTTAAAATAGAAAATTATATATAAATAATATTTTAAAATTAAAATAAAATGATCCCTAAAAATCTACTTATGGACTACTATTAGTTGTGTTGGAGGCAAAGAAGAAAGGGCAAAAACTAGTAAAAGACTTTCAAAATGATTAAAATGTTCTGAAACCTTCATCAACACAATATTAGTGAGTTTGGGAATCTCCCAATTCCCATTTTTTGAATACTAAAAAGATGGCACCCGGATAACATGCCCATATGTTTCTCGAAACCATATGATGTGACCTATCATTGGAAAAAGCACTTGAAAAATGGAATCTATTGAGCTATAGAGTGCTCGATTTGGAGTTATAGTGTTCAGGTTATGACAAATCCAAAGATTTGACCATGTGTCCCAAACTTAAGGGAAATTCCCATATTCTCCAATATGGTGTTCATCTATGTACTTAAATTTTTGTACATAAGCTTTACAATCAAAAGCTTTCGATCACCACTCCAATGAGAGATGATAATGATGATGGTAGTCTTTGTTGAGATGTAGAGAGAAAAGATATGTTAAGACTTGAGAGGGAGAGAAGAGACACACCATGTACACTCCCAAAGACTATTTCATATTGATCACAATCTACATATTTATAGGTGAGACCTAGTCTAGATAGGGGGTGAGCTTGTTATATTTAGACTTGTTATGTTGAACGTAGTCTTTAGCAAGACTAATAATCACATCGAAGTGGTGTGCTAGAGAGAGGAGGAATGGCCAATATTTGATAGAACTTGTTGAAGTCATAATGACTCTCGAGCCACTAAAGATGTAGCTACATATTCAGCCATTGTAGTGGAAACAACAACCCAACGTTGTTTCTTGCTAGTCCAAGAAACAAAGAAACCATTGATAAAGAAACAATTTCTAGTTGTAGAACGCATAGATAAGTGAGAGCTTGCCCAATTTACATCTGTATAACTCAAAAATTGAAGTGAACATTTGGAATCAAAGTTTTGGTGGTGCCAATAAAATAACCCAAAATCTTTAGTGCCTTTCAAATACTTCAAAACTCATTTAGCTATAGTCCAATGTTTAAGGCATGGAGAATTAAAATGTTGTTTGATGCAGTAAGTGAGAGTTTTTGGTAGAGCTCACAAGACAAGGAGTACTAGTAGGATGTCTAAAATCCAAACCAAACTTTTGAATAATATCTTCAATGAACTTTGTTTGACGCAGTAATAAAACACCCTTTTCTTGATAGCATTGAATCTGAATACAAAGACTTAAGTGTATGTCTCCAAGATCCACCATGTCAAATGCAGAATATAAAACCTTCATTACTTGTTAAAGAAAGTTGAGATTGTTAGAAACAAGTATGGTATCATCCACATATAGAGCAAGAGTAACAAACTTATCATTGTAGTGCTTGACATGTAAGTTAGGATCTGAAGAACAAGATATAAAACCTTTTTTTGTAAGGAAGAGATCAATCTTTTGATATAAAGCTCATGAAGATTGTTTGAGACCATAGAGTGCTCGATGAAGTTTGCAAGCAACATTTTCCTTATGTTTGACTACAAATCCCTCGAGTTCCTCCATATGTATCTCTTTCTTTAATTCCCCATTAAGAAAATCAGTTTTCACATCCATTTGATGAACCTCCAAATCAAACTCAACAACAAAAACTAACAAGACTTGAATACTAGTAAAAGGAACAATAGGTGAGAAAGTTTCTTGATAATCAACTCCTGCGATTTGTGAAAAACATTTGGAAACTAGCCTTGCTTCGATTTTTTCAAATGTTCCATCTACTTTTGTTTTAGTCTTATAAACCCACTTGCATTTAATAGCAGTACGTCTAGGTGGTAACTCAGTTAGAATCCATGTACCTTTAGAGAGAAGAGATTAATTTTCAGTTTCCATAGCCTCCTACCATTGTTCCTTTTGTGGGGATGACATGGAATCACTATAGGAGACAAGGTCTTCACAAATATTGAGAGCATTCTCAAGAATATCAACATCAAAACATAATAGGTACCATGTAAATGTTCAATTGGAAGATCAATGTAAACATTAATGCCATGGTCATCATCATCAACAATAATAGGTATAGGATGTGAATCCTAATTTGAAGAGTCAATATTATCTCATGAAGAAGGTTCACCATCATATAGAAAATGAAAAGTAGTGAGTAATTAATTTTTTTCATGAATGTCCTCAAATGACCACGTCCTCCTAGCATCCTCCTAAGACCATGTGTTGCCCATAAGTTGCTCATTGAAAATAGCATTACGACTTGTGCTTACATGCTTGGAGGATGGATCATTAAACTTGTATCCCTTAGAAAAATGTGAATATCTAATGAAAATAACTTTCAAACTAGGATGATCAAATTTTCTATGAGTCTCTTTGGGTACATCAATATAAGAAACACATATAAAGGTTCAAAAATATGAAACAAAAGGAGTTTTTCCTATCCAAGTATCAATCAACATTTTACAAGGAGCAGTCCTAGAAAGATGATTTTGCAGAAATACTGCTACTAAGAGTGCTTTAGCCTAGAAATATCAAGATAAGCCAGAATGAATGAGCATACATCACATGGCATTGAGGATAGTCATGTTTTTACATTCAACAATACCATTCTATTGAGGAGAGTAGGGAACCGTATATTCATGATGAACACCCTGATTATTATAATAATCATCAAAATATTTTGAAATGTATTCTCCATCATTATCAGTGCAAAGTTTCTTGATGTGACAACCAATATGAAGTTCGACCACTTTTTGATCTTGCTTCAAATATAATAAAGCTTCTGATTTGTATCGCAAGATAGAAAAAATGGTGTATCTTGAAAAGTCATGAAATATCGATCTTGAGATTTTGATGGAGAAAAAGATCCACGAATATTAGTGCGAATAAGATCAATAAAATATCTGGAATGAGTTTGGGTGGAAATGAGAAAGGGTTTGTGAAAATGCTTTCTAAGTGTACAATATTTACAAATACCCATGTGAGGATGAGCTTTGAATTCCATACCTTAAACAAGGTCACACCGATAAAGATTGACAAGCTTACAAAAATTAGAATGATCAAAGCGATGATGCTATAATTTACTGTTAAGATCACTAGGACACTCTATTACGATTTGAATCAAAACGCCTCTTTAAACATAGATGAGTTGGATGATAAGGAGAATAATCACTAGATAAACATGGTTGTTTGTTTGTTATACCATTTTCTTCATCATATTATTTTTCCTAGCAATCATCTGTAGTGTGATCATTTCTACTGCAATAAGAACAGCATATGTTAGGAAACTTGAGACGAGAGAAGTCACCACTATGACGACTCCTACATGTAAAGCATGGAAAGGAATGCCTTTGAGCAAGTAAAGCTTGGTTGATTTGTTCTAACTATGTCCTCTTGTGAAATCATAGCTATTTCTTGATTTGTGTGTTGTCATTCATGTCATTGTGAATATTCAATCAAAGATATACAAGCTTGATCAAAATTGATCCCATCTTTGTTACATAATATGGTAACAATATTATCATAAGTAGGATCCTTTACAGTGTCAAGAAGCTATGTCACTAATTGCTTACGTGGAATGGCATCACTAGCAGAGCCAGTAAGATAATTGATAATGTTCTTAATAATTTGATATGTGTTGCCATAGAAGCTCCGATGTCATATTGTAACTCAGTGAGATGACTACGAACATAAAGTATCTCTATAATAGTTTTCTTCTCAAAATTTGTAATCAAATACTCCCATATAGCTTGTGAGTTAAAAGATTACATACATCAAGCATAAGAGATTCTTGAAGAGTAGAAAGAATATACCGACAAGCTACTTTATCGCCTCTGACTCACTCGTTATAAATAGTTTGCCATTCTTCAAAGTTAGCTCCTTCAGTTACAAGGGTATTATCATGAGCCTCATCAATTGGTTGAGGCAGACATTCATAATTACCGAGAACAATATCATGCAAGACATTGCCTTCAAGGATTAGTAGCATTTTTACTTTCCATCCAAGGAATCCTTGTCCTTAAAAGTGAGAGATAGAACGTTGTCCAGAAGGAAATCTGTAGACCATTATAGAATTTGACATATCTAGCTGAGAGAATAAGTACAATATGAGATCATAGAATTTGCACACCATAGACAAAATGATGACAAAAGTACAGCACAACAAGTCGTGCATAGAAGCTATGCTATAAAGAAAGGCGTTTAGTTCAAAAGCATACTCCAAAAGAAAGAGACCCAAGATAGATGAAATGTGGGCAAGAATAAAGCAACCTAGAATAGACAAAACATATGCGAGAATAAACCAACCCAACATAGATGACAAAACATTATCCCTTTACTTTTTGGCCAAGAATAGATGATGATCTTGCAAATTTTGGTAGAAACTCAAGAGTGAGTAATCATGACAAGACATGTGTCGTAGAAGTCTGCATGGAAAGCTATTGTTTTGTTTGTTTTCCTATTTCGAGTCCAATTTACTTGAACTGATATAACTTTTGACAAAGAACTTCAAATTGAATAGGGATTTGCTAGAAGAAAGCTTGTGAGTCCTACACATCAAAAAAACTATTTTTCTTGGAAAAGACATTCCTTTAAGAGTTTCCTAAATAGAAATTTTTGGGGTGTCCAAGCAAGACATATCTACAATTCAATATATATGCAATCTAAATGATGATCGAGTGAACTTCTTCTATGCTTAAATTGCATAACATAAGATGCTCATAACATACACAATACATCAAATTTAGCATGAAAAGAACATGAATCAAGAATTTGAGAGATACTACATAGATATACTTCCTGATTGTCTTCTTCAAGGAAATGGTTGTAGTTGAATGTGATAGCTTTGATACCATGCTGAGATGTAGAGAGAGAAGATATATAGAGATGCGAGAGGGAGAGAAGAGACACACTATTATGTAGACTTCCAAAGACTATTTCATATTGATCACAATCTACATATAGATAGGTGAGACTTAGTCTAGATAAGGTGAGCTATATATAGCTCCAACAATCTTTTGTCTGAGTTTTGATGGTACTATGCCTGTGTCATGAGTTACAAGACTTTTATGCTCTTTAATAAATTTTGCGCCTTGAAATGATGGTAATGGAAATTAGTAGCGGAATAACCCTTAAAATACACAAGTTAGTGGAGCCACGGAAACATTGCTTTGTCTTTTATAATGAGCCCCCGTTGATATGTGAATGGGAGTCGTTGTTACAGATTTAAATAAAATGCTTAATGATAAGTCTTTAATGGACCTAATCCACATGAATGATGATAATTTTCATGCTCTCACAATAGTTTAAAATGGCGATTTGGACTAATTGAATTAATTGTAAACTAGATTAGAAGGTTGTGCTCAAGCTATGAGGGCATCTCACATCATATTATGAGTTGAAAATCGATACTTAACAATACATGGACTCATTAGGACTACATTGACATAGATTGTAGCATGAGGCAACTAAGGTGGGAACTCCAAGAGCTTTATAGAAGGAGCGATTAAGCTTGGTAACAATGGAGGATGGAGAGGACACAACTATGCTAGACATGACCATACTATTGTATACCTTGGTATGTGGTTTCTTATTTTTCTTCTCCTTTCACAATGAGAGGAAGGATGGCCCTTGCCACTATTCTTCTTTTCCTTCTCATTTGAAGTAACTATAATAGTCATATTCTCTCCATTTAAGAACTACATGAGTAGATGGGTTGCCTTCTTCTCTAGCTTTTCTTCTAAACCATGGATAGAGTTCTCATACTATAGGGTTTGGTTAAGAAGAGTGATATATATGTGTGTGTGTGTGTGTGTGTGTGTGTGTGTGTGTGTACACACATATCATGTATATGCATGTGTGTGTGTGTGTGTGTGCATAAAGTATTACAATGGAAAAGGAATAAAGCTACTTTAGAAGACCAACTCATGAAGGTCTTTGAAGACCATACCATGCTAAAAGTGAGCCTATCAAGCCCTTGAGAATTGGAGACCATTGATTTTTTCCCTTACTTTGAAGAAGATATGAGCTTGAGTGTGTTGTTATAGAGTGGTTTTCCAAACTTGTACCCTCTCTTATGGGTAGTTAAATAAATATTTTACTAACTTGTTCTCAAAGCACAAAGAAGATGAGCAAGATGTTGATGTTGCAACCTCGAGAAGAACACTGTTGAGCTATTTTGTATGACAAAATGAGGTTGTTTTGCATCTTAAAATTGTATAATAAAGGGATAAATTATTGAGGAACTTCGTGAGCCTTCCATGATGATCATGTGATGCAACTTTTCCATGGTACCATGAGACTCATATAAGCTGAGAATTTATGTATTAATCTTGCATTGTGTAAAATGGGTTTCTTTGCGAGTTCATGTGTTGTTGGCATTTGGCTTTGTGGAAGAGGTGCTTAGAGTGGTGCTACTTATCTTGTATATGGCTGTGTAGGGGTTACCTCTTTTTTGGTATCTGTAAAGTCTTGCTAGGGCTTTTGTGAGTGCTTGTGGGCTCTTGGCCTACAAGAAATTGTTATCATTTGATGTTGCTTTGGGTGGTCTTGTGGAGCTCAATTTCAAGTTGTCTATCTCAACTCAATAGAATTCGTTTTGCTCGCTTGTGTGCCTATTATTTAGTTTTATAATCAACTTTTTGTTTAGTTCAATGATATAATATGATTGGCTTTTGGTGAGGTCAAAACTCTTACTTATGGAGGTAAGATATTTGGCCTATGGGCTCATGGATAATTGTGATTAGCTATTGCAAGAAGCTGTGATGAAGCTTGCCATATTTCTTGTGATCTTTTTATTATCTTTTGGAGTTTTCTAATCCCTAAGGGTGTCTCCCCTACATGCGATGAACCTATTGTATACCAAGATTTTTTTTATCATTCTAGTAAGGATATATATCATATGCTTGTGTCCTACATAATAACCCTTGAAGACTGATGTAAATGATACCCTTAAAGATAAGAAAGATTGATTGTGTTCGGTTGTCTTGCCTTGTGAGAGTCACTTTAAACATTGAATCTCATGATATCTCATCCCCTGTTACTAGATTTCAAGGGTAATGC
The DNA here is from genome assembly GCF_053477565.2 of Lygodium microphyllum. NCBI lineage: Eukaryota > Viridiplantae > Streptophyta > Polypodiopsida > Schizaeales > Lygodiaceae > Lygodium > Lygodium microphyllum. The sequence continues at coordinate 100,877,310 of NC_141150.1, read as the reverse complement.
CATTTTTGTATCTTGATTGGTTGGGTGGGTGATTAGGCAAAGTTAGCAGTTGTAAGTGTGGTATTGGTACCCTTTTCCCATTATGCTACTATCTTATATGCATGATTTTTATCTTAAAATATTAAAAGAGGGATGGAGATAAGTGACAAAACAACAATAGCAAGAGTCCAATAGCAAATCAGTAATGAGCACTAATGAGCACTCTATTTATGAAGATGAGGTGCCTTTATAAAGACATTACAACTAGTGGTTTTGGCAGGTGCTTTTAGTATCTCCAATCACACCTAAGTAGTTTCCATAGTTAAATGGAGTAGGTGAAAAGTGAGCTCCTATCTACACTTGTTATAGAGAGATTCTCCCTTTATTCATGCATAAAAGTATAGAATAGAACATACTTGTTCTTAATAGCTATCGCCCTTCTACAATCCCCTCAATACATATCATGAGTTTGGATTTAACCCCCCCTCTTAAACTAATGATGTAGACAACTTTATGCATGACCATCTTTTGCAATAGCTCGGTTACCACATTACTTGCAAGGGACATGTGTGTCTCAGAGATGTAAATGGTTCACTAGACTTGCAATTTTAGATAAGTTAATTTCAGCCAAGGCCTATATATATAAAGTTACAAGGTGTCTATATTTATGAATTGCGAGAATTACAAAAGAGAGTCCATGCTTTCTCAAGTAGTCCTTCATATGTTGAAATATCAAAAGAAGCCTTCTTTCTCTCTTTTTTTTAAAATTCATGGAAAGGCGTTTGTGGTGGACCCTAACTTTGGCATACCATAGGAAAGCTCAAAGCTCTATTGTGGGGGTTAGTTTAGTGAATCAACAAACTAAGCACCCCAAAAACGTAACCACTTCTTGGTTGTTAGTAACTAACTCATGTATTTAAGCATGGATTGTCTAGAAAAGGAAGGGAGGGAAACATGAGAGTTGAAGCTCTATTTGATGTATCTTTTTCCAATAATTGATATTTGTCAATATAATGTGTGTTGTAGAGCTTTTTGGATAGGAATTTTATACATAGTTATTGGTGGAGAGAGCAAGCATCACTCATCATGTTTGGTAATCTGAGAGATGAAATTATGATTTCTAGCCTAGATTCTTTGTTGCAATCTTACAATGTAGCATTGCAACAACTATCTACAACCAACCAGCAAATTTCTACTAATCAAGCCATTTTATCTTTGTTATCCAATCAAGCTACCTCTTCCTCTTCCTCTTCCTCCTCCTCCTCCTCCTCCTCCTCCTCCTCCTCCTCCTCCTCCTTCTTCTTCTTCTGCAACCCAATATAGGAAGGTTCACCAATTCTACAAGCTATAGACATATTATCTTAGTTAAATCCCTTCAAAAGTGTTGCAGATTATCATCAATGGTGGCAAGAAGGAGAAACGTTCAATGAGGTGCAAATGGTTTTGGAAGGAATTGCATCCACATGGTATATTCAACAACTTGACGATGTAAAAAATAATTGGAATTCTTTCAAGATAGCTTTAGTACCAGATTTTGCTCATGACAATGCATCAAAAAGTGCTCCCCAACAGCTTTAATGAGTGTGAACAAAAGGAGCATGAAACAATTTCTCAGTTTGCTATGCATTTGAAGGAAACTGTGATGAGATTTTATATAAAAATGATAGAGGACATGAAGTTATTTTTTTAATGGCCTAGACTAACACATGATCATTGTAGAGGGTTAAGTTCAAGGTCTTGAGACTTTTGCATATGATATTTAGATTGCTCAAGGAATTGAAGGAAACCTTCTCAATGAAGAAGGAAGAAGATATTTTCAACAAGAAACAAAAAGGGCAAGGAATATATTTAGTGAGCGATCCATAGGGTTTGGTCGTTTGAGTATCGCCTTTTAGCATAGCCAACATGGTAGCTAGGTCAACAGGTGTCGTCATCCAAGTGTCCATCTCTACCCTCACTGCACTAGTTCTATTCCCTAGGAAAATCAACCCATTGCCCCAGTCCTCTATGACACGTGTATTCCTCATCCAAGGTCGGCCTAATAGTATGTCGTAATCCACTCCCTTCATGACAATGAAGTTTACCGAAAATTGCACATCGGCAGTCTTTACCGGCCAATTCTTTAAGACCCCAAATGTTCTTACCCTCATTCCGTTTGCTAATGTGACATTAAATCTAGCAGTCTCTATAGGAGGGTTTTCCCATGCCTCTAGGACTGCATGGTTTAGCACACTAACACTGGCGCCTGTGTCTACAATTCCTTTTCGAGTCATGTCTCCTAAGGCTAGGATGGGAAAAACTGCATGCATTTCAGTGCCTTCCCAAAAAGCATTGATGTGCAAAGACTTAGGATTTGAGTGTAGAGTTAGACTTGGGATCCATGTAACTGCATCATGATCTTGCGGATCAGCACCCGCAAGTCCTGTGTGACCCTCGATCAAGTCTTTTAACTCCTGCCACAAGAAATGATTTTGCCTAAGCAGATCCTCCAAGCTTAGAGTTACTGGAGTGGACAACAAGGTTGTGAGGAGGTTACTGGACCCTTGTCTTCCTCTAAGGCTAGCAGTTCTAGGCCATGCGTTCTGTCTGCCCTGGTAAATTCCCCCCCGGCCTTGCTACTGAGTCGCTCCCAGTGGTGCAGGTATACTCACAGCTTGTGGTTTTGAGGGTGAGACTGGTGTGCTCACACTAGAGAAGTCGTCCATAGGATCTTCCAATATGGATTCAGCATCCTCGAGGTGCTTTTGGGCATCCTTGACCCACTCCTTGACCTTGGCTATAGCCTCGAGTTGTCGTTTGGGGTGGGGGTATTCCCCTACCTTGGCACTCCCTAGCTCAGCTGTCTTGGGAGCCGAGGTCTCTGTCTCTGCGTCTGTGACCTTCTTTCCTGTTACTAGCGTAGTCGTTTCCTCGGTTTTAAGGGTTATCTTTGCATCGGTTCTCTTTTTCCGTCTCCTCCGACTTTTCTTCCCCATTAAGGTTGCATCAAGGTTACTTGCCCCTGGCAAGGAGATGCCTGCTTGTTTCGTTTTTGATGAAATGTGGCCTGGGTGGCCGCAAGTCCAGCATGTGACTAGATCCTGGCTGGGCCCTCCAAGGCCTCTGCCTCTTCCTCTTCCTAAAGCCATCATCGGCACTGGCCGATAGTCCATTAGGACTGGGTTGCCCTCCTCGTCATAGGATATGTACGGATTGACACATGTCTCTTCCTCGGTAGGCTCCTCCACAAAGTGAATAGGAATCACTAAATGGGTGAGTTACAAAAGGCCCTGGTGGCTTGGGTATACATGTTGGGTTCATCTCCAGCCTAGGCATGGCAGGTCTTGAGTCAGTCGGGTGCTAGAAGAGCTAACTGGGCTCCCCTGCCAAAGAAATTAGGTGGCCTATTACCTAAGTATGGAGGATTGTACTGCTGCGTGTATGGGAATCTCCTCGGCATTCTGCAATGCACTGCATCATGCCCGAATCTACCACAATTTGAGCACGGCCGAGATCTAGGATCTTGGCACTCAACTGGGAGGTGATTGCCGCCGCAGTATACACATTGTACATGCGATCTCACAGGCTTCCTCACGAGCTCTTGCAATCGTGCAATCTCCATTCTCATCTCTGGCATCCCTTGGTTGTGATCTACACTCTTTCCCTTATCCTGCACGCTAGCAGTTGCTTTTTCCCCCAAAGTGGTTGATCTCTCAGGGTCCCTCTGGCTTGCACTATCTCGGTTGGTAGTCCTCATGCTACGTTCCCTGAGTTGATCATCTACGCGTATTGCCTCCTCGAAGACTCGAGCTAGCACATCTCGTTGTAAGGTGGAGCTACTAGCCAAAGCCTTGTAGAGCTCCTCACTCCGAATCCCGTTCATGAACACTGTAGATACTGCCCTCTCGGTAGGTCACTCATTGGCAGGGATTCTCTTGTAGAGGCTACGCACCTGAGTGACGTAATCCCTAACATATTCCTTCTCCCTTTGACTAATATTCATCAACCTAACGATGAGGTTATCCGAATACCCTGCCTCCGAAAACCTCTTGATGAAGAGGCCCTTAAGGTGAGCAAAGTTTGTATGTTCTGCGTCATCCAGACTATAATACCAGGTCCTCCCCTTGTCACCTAAGCACAGGCCGAAGGCTTGAGCTCGCTGCACAGGGTCAGTAAGACCGTTCGCCTCACATACTTGCTCGAAATGCTCCATGAAGCTGTACGGGTCACTGCTAGGTTCGTATCGAGCTAGTTGTTTTGCTACTATGGGGATTCTAGCCTGCCCTTTAGCCCCTTGTGTGACTCCTAGTCCTGACAGTAGCGTGGTGGCTACTAAATTGCATAAAAAAACCAGGGTATTTCAGCCCACTGACACCCCAAAACAACCCTCAAACAAGTGTTCTCAACTGTAGATATAACTGTCAATACATAAGCTATGTGTTTGCTTCAGCTTAAGCTTATGTAACCTCACTGCCAGGGTATATACATGCAGTCTGAAAACTGTAAACTGTGAGTAACCAGCAGCAATTTCAAGTCCAAAACTGAGTGGTAATCATGTCATACATGTTCCAAAATCTCCTAGGTAGCTGCTAGTACATTTGGCAGTCAAGACATGATCATAAGGGCACAGAACAGTGCATAACCAGCACATACAAGTGTCAACAAATTCAGTTTCAGGTTGCAGTCAACCAAAATTCAGCATATCAAGCTCCAAGCAGCTCCAAAATGTCTTTTGACCATGTCATACATTTACTTTGTAGTGGCAAGTTCAATACATGAGCATCTGAGTAGGCATAGACAACCTGTCTTCATTGACCAATGGCATAAACCTCATGAGCTGTTTGTAATTAACCAGGACAGTGTAACTGTATTTATTTCAGCTTCAAAATTCGGTTTTCAATGATGCTCATTGCTTGCTTCAATTCTCCATTCATTCAGCATGTATAGGCCAGTTCATATAGATGATGGAACCCCCAAGATGACCTGTATTGCTTCAGTAATGCACAGTACTTGTCATTGACTGTGTATGTCAGTTTTGAGCCTGTCATTGATTTTCAGTACTGAGTATTCTGAGCAAAATATCTCAGCTCCAAGACATTTGATCCAATGTATACATGCTTTGACACATTCTTGTGCTCCAAAGATGCCTTCTGAGTGTAGTACAAGGCTCTTGTGTGTCAGTAATGACTGAATGCATGCTGTCCATTCATGTTTACAGCAGTTCGGAAATGATTACAGGTCTGTGTCTGTCACTTCAGCTCATAACAGAGCTCCCACACAAGCATTTACTCCTTGCACACTTCAAATACCTTCAATAGTGAGCATACATGCTCTATGAACCTTGTCCAGGTGCCCCACTGAAGATTGACAGGTTGCTGTCCACTCAGATCAGCAGGCGCAGATTTTCAGACCAGGGGGCACAGAATTTCAAGCACAGGTTGCTAGCCACTCAGATCAGCAGGCACAGATTTTCAGACACAGGTTGCTGATTTTCAGGAGGCAGTCCATGCTGATTTTCAGGAGGCAGTCCACGCTGATTTTCAGGAGGCAGTCCACGCTGATTCCTTCCTTTGACTATGGCTTCATTTGCAAGTGTCCAGCTTCTTCCTCATTCCTTACTTCCATCTCCTTTGCACTGCAAGTTGTCATGCCCATTCTCCCACAGCCTCATGGATGAGGCTCTGATACCATGTTCAAAGAGTAGAGAGAGAGAAAGGGAAAGACTCCATATCCATGAGCCTTCAGGCTCTCAAGCTCATTCCTTCATTTCCACACACTAAACTAAAAAGCACACACACACTACAAGATAAAGTGACCTAGTGTAAATGTAGACTAGACTGACTAACTCTAGTCAGATCACTGACTGACTACTAACCCGACTTATTTAATGTAGTCACATGTAGACAGCTGTACACACTAGCTGTCATAGATGTCGGTCATAGATGAAGACACACTGATGGTGAGTTTGATTTCTAACACAGGAAACATGTGACCAACAACCTGAAATGAATGTTGGACTACCCAAGCTTATGAATATGCTGGGAAATGACTTGACTAGTGATGAAACAAATAAATATTCAACCATTTTTCAGAAATATGTGAAACTATTTGCTACAAAATATCACCAACTGAGGGGTACTAACAACATTGTGCACCATATCAAATTGAAAGAAGGTTATAAACGAGTGGTTTAAAAACTTAGGAGACTTGGTACAATTTAGGAAAAGGTACTTAAAGCTGAAATTGAAAAGTTACTTGATGCGGGATTTTTCTATCCTATTGATGATGCAGAGTGGGTGTCTCATGTTTTAATCAGGCCAAAGAAGAATGGAAAGTGGAGAGTATGTGTTGATTTCAAGCCTCTTAATTCAACGACTAAGAGGGACTACTATCTTCTTTCGTTTCAGGATGAGATCTTGGATCAAATGGTTGGTCATGTATTTTACAGTGTATGCAATGGATACTCTAGATATTTCTAGATTAGAATAGTAGAAGAATATTAGTAGAAAACAACATTCATTACCCCATGGGGATGCTTTTGTTATAGAGTAATGCCGTTATTGGTTTGATGAATGCATATGCTAGCTTTTCAAGATTGGTTAACTGGATATTTTCCCCTTTCATCAAAAAATCTTTGCGGGTGTTTATGGATGACTTTTGTGTGTACAGCTCGAGGGCATTACACTCTCAAAAACTTAATGAAGTTTTCTGTAGGCTTGATGAGGATGGCGGTCAGGTGAACCCTGGTAAATGTAAAATACTAAGAACTAGAGTGATACTCTTGGATCATGAAGTGTTTGCTAATGGTATTTCACCTGAGCCTAGTAAAGTTGAGGCTTTACTTCTTATGGATTCTCTAAAAACTATAAAAGAAATGATGAGCTTTGTTCAAAAGTTGAGGTATCTATCAAGATCATTCCATATGCTGGCCAAGTATGTGTATCCTTTACAGAAAGCAACTCAAAGGGATCCTTTAGTTTGGACGCAAGTTGAAGAGATTGCATTCTTGCATATTAAAGAAAAGTTAAGCACTTTACCAGTTCTTATGCCTCCAAACTCGGATGAACCTTTCTTCATTAGCATCAGTGTTGGAAAAAATGCAGTGGAAGCCATTTTAATGCAGAAGGGAAAGGGGATGTCTTATATGAGGCCTATGTTTTATATAAGCAAATCCATTGGAGTGACTGAAAAAGCTTGAATGGAAGAAGAATTGTTGGTATGGGGGTTGGTATATGCAGTTAAAAGATAAAAATCAGACTTGATTCAAAAACCATTTATAGTACTTACTAATTCTCAGTTGCTTCCACAGGTTTTGCGATCTGCTGAAAATGCTCCGAGAGTTACTGAGTGACTACTGGCTCTACAAGAATTTGAATTTACATGTTTGAAGGAGGATACTATAAGAGCTAGCTTAGCTGATATTTTGACTTATAAAGAACATGTTGAAAGTGCAACTGTTATTAGACGGAAACTAATTTTTCATCTGCAAATTCATGACGAAATGAAGGATAAAGATGCTCTCTTGTTTTTTGATGATTGTTACATAAGAGTGCTGAAAAAGGAAAGACTAGGTTTTGTCATTATGGATGATAAAAATCGAGAAGTATTTTTTGGAAGTCAAGAAAGTAAAAGGATACAAAGTAACAATGAAGTTGAATATGTGAGTTTACATGCTAGCCTGAAACAGTGTATTTAGCTAGAATACATGAAGATAGTTGCAAAAGGAGGTGCTATATTGGTGGTCAAATAGGTTCAAAATTTTTGGAAAGCCAATAAAGATATTTTGAAGGATTGGCTGTTTAAGATTAGAGGCCTCATGAGGTAGCTGCAAAAATTTGAATTTTGGCATATTAGCAAGGAGAAGAACCGTAGAGCTCATGAATTGGCTAAAGATGCTCTTTCCCAGTATGTTGCTATCATGAGGGTGGATAATCCTAGATATGAGGGCAGGGAAAGCTGTCATGTGATTGAAGAGTTTCCAAAAAGTGGGGAGTGAAAGTCATTGGCTAATAAATATAGAAGGTATGCCATTGTCAGAAAGGCCAGGGCATATGTGCTCATAAATGATCAGTTGTACATGAAGGGGATTGATAATATACTAAGGTGCTAGATAGTTCCGAGGTTCCTGCTTTCTTATCTTCTTGTCATGAGAAATCATGTGGTGGTCATTTTTGTTTTGAGCTTACCAAAAGAAAAATTATGCTAGCAGGACTTACTTGGCCTAGTGTGAGCAGCACTGATGTTGCTCGTGTAAAAGTTATCATGCTTGCCAATTATATACAAAAAGGGTACTAATTCCACAATCTACTAAAGCCATTATTGCCTATGGACCATTTGAGAAGTAGAGTTTAGATTTTATTAGACCTTGACTTGTACAAAAATAGGAAAGTCTTACATCCTTACTACAGCCGACTATATGACCAAATGGCTTGAAGCTAAGGCTACAAGGAATTGCAAGAAAGATGACATAACTTAGTTCCTCATGTAGGACATATGCTGCAGATTTGGAATACCACTAGAAATAGTAACAGATCAAGGTCCTAGCTTCAAAAATAAGCTATTGAGAGAATTAACATGGAATTTAGACTTGAAACTCGGATTTGCTACTCCTTATTACCCTCAGTGCAATGGACTAGTGGAAGCATTGAATGGAATGTTACAAAAGATTCTCTTTAAGCTGGTCGAAGATCATCCTAAAGATTAGGACAATTATCTATATCAAGATTTGTGGGCTTATAGAACAATGCAGAACACAAGTACAAGATTCACCCCATTTCAGTTAGTATATGGTTAAGATGTTTTATTACCTATGAATGTCATGTTCCCCACGATGGAGTTTTTAAGAAAGCATCAATTAGATTAAATAGACTTGGGAGTTGACAAAGAATTGAACTTGCATACCCTATAGTTGGATAGGCAACAAGCTGTGGATTGTTATGAAAAATAGATTGTGAAGAGAAGGGAATGGTTCAATACATAGCTGAAGAAGAAGAATCTTGTAGAGGGAATGCTGGTTATGAGATATGACAATAGCTTCGACTCCACTTTACAAACCAAGTTTTGAGTTAGATGGGAAGGACCTTTCCTCATCAAGCAAAAGTTTGAAAATGGCACTTACTTGTTATAAGATTTAGATGGGGTTGTTCACAACAATAGAATCAATGGGTATCATCTAAAGAAATACATCTGTAGAATCTTGTAAATAAAGGGGATGTAAGTAATGTACATACTATACATAGAGTAGGTTGCTTTCAATTTATTATTTGGGGCAGATTCAATTTTTTGAAATTTGGTGTTAATCAAATGGTTGTAGATAATGGACAATATATTTAAGGTGTGCTTTGACACCTACTAAAGGTCTCTGCTAAGTTTGGTATTGATTTGAGTAAGAATGTGAAAGTTATGGTCTCTAGAAGGTCGATGTTTGAAGCAGAGTGCATGCAAAAATTTAGGACTACAGGCTATGCCGAGCTATTTTTGGATAGCAGCTCAAAGAATTTGGCTCTGAGTTGTTCTAAAGATTCTAGATTAGAAAGAGAGCTACAACTTTACTTTTTGAAGCTTAGTGATCTAAGACCTAGTTAGAAAGTTATGAGCTATTCTGTGTAGTGCTCTATGAGACAAATTTTCACGAAAATGAGTTTTTATTTGTCAGATGTTTTCGAAGCTTTTAATAAAGGTTTGTTCACACTTTGTGTTCCAAACCAGGGGGTGACTAATCATATTGGGTGAAAATGAGTGGTCAGGGACATGATGCTATGTGGAGTCAAGTGATGTAACATATGCAAATATCATTTTTTTGTCTTTCTAACACCTAGCTGTAGCAAGAGTCGGGTTGATAGAGGGAAATTCCCAAGTGGTACCATGCATGTTCGACATGTGGTTGTGATAATTTTAGTTTTGAGACACACGTCTCATGCAAGAAGAGATATCCTCATACAGGGAATGTGTTCTTGCTTCCAATTTTGAGTGCCTGACTAAAATTTTACATGGCAATGGGCATGTTTGCCATCTAGTAACTAAGGGAAAGCAAGGGGCAGCTTGGTAAAATAGAGAAAAAAGGAAAAACATGAGGAGTTTAAAAAAAAAATAAAGAAAAGAGAGGGAGAAGGGTTCTACGAAGAAGAAGAAGAATCTTGCAATCTGAAGAGAAAGAATAAATTTGATGCTAAGAGGAAGAAGAAGAAGAACCAATTTTTAGAAGAAAGAGGCCATGCAACTAAAGTTATCGCAGTCATCGAGCATGATGGCAAGGTTGTTGAAGCCAATTGGCTAATGCGAGTTCTCAGTTTTCAGATGATGGTAATAAGAGTTTTCCTTTTGTTTTGTTTTCTTCTATTGCTACATGGGGAACAAAGTATGCACATTTGTCCTAATATATGGATATGAGTGAGAGACAACATAGGGCTATTCTTCATCATGTTGAGAGTGATGTATGTTAGCTATTTGCATCAAGCTTCCCATCACAAGAAAGAAGATTGAAAGTAAAGGATCTCTACATCTCAAACTGGGTAAGTGGCAGAGAATATGTATTATGGGTAGGTATTGAATGCACGGACTCGAGTTAGCGGAAATTCGAAAGGATTTGCAGCTAGAAAAATGATGAATTATAGCTCATAATGTTAAGCTCCCGGAACTCTTCATCAATGCAAGATATGTTGAGATGTATCTGTTGGTATGCTCAAATGGTAATCTAAAATCAATGAAAATGTCCTCTCATTTGCAAGTTTGTACTTCTTGGAGTAGAGAAGTTATATGTTTGTTGTATCGCACAACAATGTATTTTTGATGTGCTCTATGAGGCAACATGTGAATTCAGTAGCATATACACTACCAACTTGGTTTCCCATGAAATTCATCATGATTATCCATTGCTATATGAATGTAAACTTTGTTTTGATGCAGTAATGGAATGTCTACAATAGTGAAATGCTTGTAGTAGCTAAATTGGTATGAAAATTCATCGTATAAAGCTTTGGTTACCTATGTTTTTGGTTTATATTTATGTGTGCTCTGAGAAAAGAAGAATAGAAAGGATCTACAAATGATTTTGCACTGCTAGAGGAAACCATGCTTTGTGGGGTAGTTTTCGCATGAGGTTGCCATCCCTAAAAAATCAAAGTTATGTGAATCATAAAGCTTGTGTTGTCAAAGTCTCAGCCATGGTTGTTTTCACATCAAATTGTCTCTAAAAATGGTAAATTTTGAGCTTAAATGTTTAAAATTCTTAAGTTCTGAGTTGAAGTCCTAGTGAGGAGTGAGTGATCAAGAATATTTAATCATGTGTTTAGTAGTGATGTCTTGTGTGTTTTGTTGAGGGGAGATCCTCAGTCTTTATCCTATGGTGTTGTCTTGGGGGTTGTTAGAGGCCGAGTACCCAATTCACCTACCATAGATTGATGCCCCGACTCATGATCTTCGGTGTTGAAGATCTCTTGTTGATCTTATCAGTTGGGAAGTATAAGGTTTGGAACCCAACCGATACACAAACTCAAGCATGGCAACTTTTGGATATGAACCCTTCTTTGGTATTGAAAATGAGGATGCTAATAAGTTTATCAAGAGATTGGAGTGGATGGCTTACCCAGATTGAAGGGACAATGATGCAAATAAGCTTCGAATGATCAACATGCTACTTGAAGGTTTTACAAGATTATGGTGGAACTCACTAAATGAAGAGACAAGGGAAAATTAAAATGAAGTCAAAATGAGTTCCTTATAAGGTTTGCAGCTAAGCCAGCTCCTGAGAGTTTATGGAAATCTTTGGAAAGGATGTTTCAGGGAGAAAATGAGGAAGTTTCTAAATTTGTTGCGAGAATTGAAGCAAAATGGATAGAAATTGCACAAAGTATGGAGCAACCTTTGATGAAGTTCTTGAAAAGGACAAGTTTGTTTCATTGCTCAGGCCTAAAATTAGAGAAAAGATTCTGATCAAAGACCCTGATACATATGAAGATGTAGTCAAAATAGCCAAAGAAAAGCAAAGGAAAATACAGTTGAGGTCAGATCAATTAAAAGATATTGTTATGCATGCATTTTTATAGCCTAATCAAGTTGACACTGTTGTGGGAAATGCAGGACAATAAGTTGTGAATCTTCATGGGGCATTTGAAAGAGCGGAGAATGGGAATCAAAAACTACATGAACAATTGGCAAATCTAAATTTGAATATGAGCCTATTGCAGGCAAGGCAGCCTCAAATGCAACCTAGATTTAGAGAACCTCCAAGAAATCGATGGGAAAACTTTGAATTCCCGATGATGACCTCGACGTTGATCTTTATGTTGATCTTTCAATTAATAATGAGCATGGTACCTACGATGTTTATGATGCTGATATTCTTAAGAATGCTCTCAATATTTGTGAAGACCCTTCCCCTTATACTAATGCCATGTCATCCCCACAAAAGGAACAATGGCAAGAGGCTATGGAAGCTGAGCATTAATTTTTTCTCTGTAAAGATACATGGGTTCTAATTGAGTTACCACCTAGACATGTACTGCTATTAGATGAAAGTGGATTTATGAGACTAAAACAAAAGTAGATGAAACATGTGAAAATTTAAAAGCAAGGCTAGTTGCCAAAAAAATTTCACAAATTGCAGGAGTTGATTATCAAGAAACTTTGTCACCTATTGTTCATATTACTAGTATTTGGGTCTTGTTAGTTTTTTCTATTGAGTTTGATTTGGAGGTTCATCAAATGGATGTGAGGACTGCTTTTCTTAATGGGGAATTAAATAAAGAGATATACATGCAGCAATTCGAGGGGTTTGTAGTTAAACATAAGGAAAGTCATACTTGCAGACTTCATCGGGCACTCTATGGACTCAAACAATCTTCACGAGCTTAGTGTCAAAAGATTGATCTCTTCCTTACGAAACAAGGTTTTATCTCTTTTTCTTCATATCCTAGCTTATATGTCAAGCACTACAATGATAGGTTTCTTATTCTTGCTCTATATGTGGATGATACCATAATTGTTTCTAACAATCTCAACTTCCTTCAATAAGTAAATAAGGTTTTATCTTCTACATTTGACATGGTGAATCTTGGAGACATGTAGTCATGTCTTGGTATTCAGATTCAACACTATCAAGAAAAGGGTGTTTTATTATTGCATCAAACAAAGTTCATTAAAGATATTATTCAGAAGTTTGGTATGGATTTTGCACATCCTACTAGTACTCGTCTTGTGAGCTCTGCTAAAAACTTACTTTCTGCAGCACCAGAAAACATCTTAGTTCTCCACGCCTTAAACATTGGACTACAGTTAAATGAGTTTTGAAGTATTTCAAAGGAACTAAATATTTTGGGTTGGTTTATCCGTGCTAACAAAACTCTAATTTTGTTCGTTCACTTCAACTTTTGGGTTATACAGATACAGATTAGGCAAGCTCTCACTTATCTAGGCATTCTACAAGTTGAAATTGTTTCTTTATGATTGGTTGTCTTGTTTCTTAGACTAGCAAGAAACAACATTGTGTTATTGTTTCAACTACAATGACTGAATAGATAGCTACATCTTTAGCGACTTGAGAGCCACATAAAAGAGAATGTGACCATGTCAGCTCATCTAAGCCACTTTATAAGAGCTTGGTTTTGTAGGGCATTGATTTCAAAGAGGATGTCACTCTGTTGTTCTTGCTTGGAACTCTTAATGAGTCTTGGGATGTATTGCACATTGTCGTATGTGCTTCTACCACTACTCTAAAGCTATCTGATGTTGAGAGCTCTCTTCTGCAAGAAAAGATAAACGTAAGAATTTGGATGTCTCATGTGTGTCTCATGCTTTGACCGTTAAGAGGATGAAATGATGGAAATGCAAAGAATGACTGTGGTAATGGCCATGGAGGAGAGTCGCATAAATGATCCAAGTCTCGTGGAAAGTCACATAGCAAATCCCATGGCAGGAATGCCAATTTGACATGTCATCATTGTGGAAAGAAAGGCCACAGTGTCATGAATTGTGCAATGAAAGGCGCAGAGAGAAGGGGAAGGAGAAAGTGAAGGATAAGTCTTCTGATCACAGCATAGTACCTACTACTAAGTCTAGTAAGATTGAAGAGATCAATATTATGTAGCTCGAGGATTTTGATTGGGATTATGTCCTTGCAGCAACTTCATCTAGTGCTTCACAGATGACAAAGATACACTCTATGTATGCACAGTGTTGCTCTTAGACTCAGGTGCATTCTTTCATGTGACACCTTGCCGAGAGTGGTTCCATTCATACCATTCTATTTCGGGTCCGATGCACTTGGATGATGACAGGTCTCTTGAGATTGTTGGCATTGGTGATGGGCTGCAGCTTCCTTCTAGCATCAGTTTTGTTATGCATGTTGTATGTCATGTACCTACCTACATTGACATGCAGTCTCATGTCCGTTAGACAACTTGATGGCGTAGGATATCATGTATCCTTTGGAGACTCTGGATGGAAGATTACTTGTGGTAGGCTTGTGCTTGCGAGAGAGGTGCTAAGGCTAGTAGCCTCTACCCCTTAGTTGTTTTTGGATCTACAGTATCTACAGTTGATCATGCTTTGTCTTTGGGGTCTTTACCTCATGTATCTCTTTGGCATGCCCGTTTGGGACATGTCTGTTAAGGGAATGAAAATGCTTTCTGGTTTATAGTACTTACCACCCCTTGACTATTCTCATTTTGATTCTTGTGATCATTGTCGTTATGGAAGGCAGACTAGATCTACGCATAAGAAGTATGGTATGTCACGCATTAGTGAGCCCTTAGCTTTGGTTCATTCTAATGTCTATGGGTGGTGGGAAGTATTTTGTTACTTTCATAGATGATTTTTCACGTAAGGTATGGGCTTATCCCATAAAGTAGAAGTTTGATATCTTGGCAGTTTTTCAGAGATGGCTTGCTTTGGCAGAAAACTAGTTTGGGTATAAGCAAAAATGCCTTAGGACAGATAATGGGGATGAATATATATCATGTGATTTTGAGCAGTTATGTGATGAGAGGGGTATTAAGTGTCAGTTTACCACCCCTTATACTCCTCCGTAGAATGGTATGACTAAGCGAATGAATAGGACCATCTAGGAAAGGGTTCACAATATACTTAGCCATGCAGGCCTATACCAACACTTTTGGGCTGAGGCAGTTACGATTGTCGTATATATCATTAATAGATCACCCTATAATGGCATAGATTTTCAGGTTGTAGAGGAGGTATGGACAGGAAAGCCTACCTCTTATGCACATTTACGTGTCTTTTGATCCGAGACATTTTGCCATGTGCCCAAGGATAAGCGTAACAAGCTAGATCCTAAGAGTGTTAAATGCATCTACCTTGGTTATGGAGATGTAGGAGAGATGGGTTATCATCTATGGGATCCAGAGGCATGGAAAGTCATGCGTAGCCATGATGTAGTCTTCCATAAAGACAAGATGCATAGGCAGCCTAAGAGACTCGTGGAGAAGGGTTATATTTCAAGAGGAGCCATGTGCTCCCATATAGCCAACTGGACAGCCTACGACAGTAGCACATGCTCATGGCCAGGGTGTTGGACAAAATGTTGGGTAGGTAGTAGAGCTTGCAGTGCGGTGTTCTACTATAGATGGATGCCCACCTGACAAATTTGAGCCCTTCATACACTATGTTTTGGTTACAAATGCAAAAGAGCCTCTCAACTATGATCAAGCTATGTTCAAGGGTGATAGTCACTCTTGGGAGAGGGCTATGCAGTCTCTGATAGACTCCTTACATTAGAATATGACTTGGGATTTGGTTTCCTTACCTGCTGGCAAGAAGGCTCTGCCATGCAAATGGGTGTACAAGCTGAAAAGTACCCCTGGATACCCCAAGCCGGCATACAAGGCTAGATTAGTAGTAAAGGGTTTTAAGCAGGAGCATGGTGTTGACTTTGATGATGTCTTCTCTCCTATGGTTAAGATGACCACCTTGCGCTTAGTCTTTGTAATGAAGGAAACCTAGGAGAGAGAAGGAGAGAAGGGAGAGACTATAGAGAGGAGAGAGAAAGAGGAAGAAGGTGAGATAAGAAGAGAGAGAAAGACTAGCAGAAGAGAGAGAAACACAGGAAAAGAGAGAGAGAGAGGAGGGAAGCCATGAAAGCTAGGAGGAAGGAGAAAAGAGAGACTTGATTATTGATAACCCATCCCTAATTGGGTCTCTCAACACCTTATATACCCTATCAGTATAACTGGGTATTCCAATGCTAACCCGTGTCCTACCCATCTATCCCCACTCTTTTACATTCCATCCCAACCCCGAAGGTTTTTTCCCTCAAAAACAAAAAGAGAACTTATGGCTCACAGTGAAAAAGGGGGGGGGGTGCACAGTACTACTCTCCTCAACATTACAAAGGAGGATATAGGAGAATCTCATGTGGAATTGGGGCATAGAATTGTGTATATGATGTAAATGACATGTGCAAGTTGATAGCATATGAGTTTGGCCTCCAATTCTTGAGAATTAGGGGCTGACAAACAGTGGACAGCATGCTGTCCAGAACAGGCCTGCTAGAGAAAACTGGTCATAACTTCCTATGGGCATCTCTGATTGAGGCGTCTGACATGTCAAAATGAAGCTCGTTGAGGGTACTTTCAACCTAGGTAGGTCATGCAAGGGTGCACTTAATGCAGGCCCAAACCGTTCGAAAATAGATAGCTGTCTACTGCAAAATAGGCCCAAATCGAGTGGTCTTTAGCCAAGGTTTCCGCTTCAAGGTGAGGGGACTACACCGAGGGAGTGTTGATGTAGATAGAGCTTTCTTTCAATCCCCAGGATCAAATGGATAACCTGCATGGTAAGCATCACTAGCATACAAGTCATCCATGCAAGCATGGGTCTCTACACTACCATCGGGGTCAAATGGAAAGTGGTTATCCTTTCCATGCATTGGGTTACCATCCACAAGTAAAGCTAGAATGATCAGTACCACTAGCTGTTGCATTGAGTCTTCCATAAGCATCATATGATTAAGCTCGATCTGTGCTTGGATGCTGTCAATAACAAATGGGGTTGCATAAGCTGAGAAGTGTACTGCATCAACCCTTATATGTGACATGTGTATAGACTGAAGGGTCTCCTAGAAGGACATGTTTTCTTGATCTGTAATATGAGCATGATCTTTAAGATCTACATGATATTCTTTCTTGAATGAAAGTTCATCTTGCTTTGGACCCACATCGAAATGGTCTTTAGCAAGATATATCCTATCCTTGGCATAATGCTATTCGAATACAAATAGGAGTTTTGCATTCTGTGCTCTACATTTGTCTTGATGATCACAAGATATCGGCTTAGCACATCGATAGCATAAGCCCGCAACATGCAGTCCCGTATCATATCACTAGTAAGGTGTCTAATGCGTTTAGCCTTAGATAGCAATCTACACACATGCTCATCGCCATTGGTCAGCTCAGTAATAGTTCTAACATGCTGCTCATAGTCATCTTGCTGCTCAAGTGCAACAGATGGCTGCCCATGACCATAATTCTCATACTGTCCATATGAAGGGTCATGCCAATGTGGCTGCTACTCATAATGATACTCATGCTACTGTCCACACATATGCTCATCACCATTGGTCAGCTCAATAATAGTGCTGACATACTGCTCATAGTCATCTTGCTGCTCATCTACAACAGATGCTCATCACCATTGGTTAGCTTAGTAATAGTTCTGACACGCTGCTCATAGTCATCTTGCTGCTCATGTACAACAGATGGCTACACATGACCATAATGCTCATGTTGTCCATATGGAGGGTCATACCAATGTGGCTGCTACTCATAATGATACTCATGTTGTTCATATTGCATATGGTAATAATATCCCTGCTGCTCATTTACATCTATTTGCTGTTGACTATTACCAAAACTTTGGCCATATTGATGCCCATAAACATGCTGCTTCCCAAGATTTCATGATGATTGTCCAACATGACTACAATGGTGTCCTTGCATCCTAGGCTGACCATAAATATGATGAGTAGCAAGTCCATGAGCATAGCTATCGGCATGATGCTGGTCATAATCACTGACTTGCTGCTCCTGCATTGCATAAGAATCTCCATATGCATGCTACTGACCAATGCTATATGAGCTACCATATACATGTCCATGATCATGACTTGCATAAGAACTATGTTGTTGCATAAAGGAGTGCTTGTAAGCGTAATCATGCTATCCATAATGGCCATAATCATGCTACCCGTGATAGCCATACTGTTGATCAAATCCATTGGAGTATGATCCACCCTCATGAAAAGGTACATAGCCTAGGTGTTGCCCAAAGTCGTATTGTACAATACTTTGGTTATCAAAATTGCCCATATGTGATTTAGCTTAGCACCGGTAACTGAGCTATATTGTTTGCCACATCAGAGCATCAAAAGATCCCTAGTGTTATTACTGAAAATCAGATCTGCACACTACTGTTTGCTATTGTATGCTGCTCACTCTATACAACACACTGTTTACTGTGTGTTAAAAGTTAATCAAAATTATCATCCAATGCTTTCCCTGGTTTTGATAGAAGGAATTCTACATGAAATTCTACACGTTATGTTCCTTTGTCTATTTTGTGTAAAAGTCCCTTCGAACTATGCTTTCCAACACCAAGAATTTGCCCAAAATCTTGTTAATCATTTGCACAGGACTGGCTTGATTTCTTGGCATAAGAACTTTACTTATCTGCAGAGTTCTGAGGGAATTGAAATTTCATGTACTTATGAACATCTACACATTCATGTTGTTCTTCCAGTTCAAACTTTTCAATAGTGTCATCACTGAACTCATCATGGTTGGAAGTGGCTTGAACAATAGTCTCTCTATTGTCTTTTGAAGACTCAGGCCACAATCCACAATAGTATGAGGAATTTCCTTCCTTCAAGTAGGATTACCTCCTATCTTTTGGAGATTATCTATGAGCTGAGCTACATAATGCATGCATTACTAGAAATTCCAGTGCCCAGTTGGCGACTTCTTTAGTTGAGCTTTGAAGCTCCATCATTCAATGTTGTAAAGCACATTGGAATCTGCTGTAGGATTTGTATTTTCTTGGGGCACCTCGAGAGAACTTCTATCTTATGTGTCTTTGCTCCAGCTCTGTCATTCAGCCAACTACTACTACTTTCTATTGGACAAAGGAAAAGTTCCAAGTGCAGTGGTAGAGGATCTCCTCTTGACATCGGCCTTCACATTTTCTGATCCTAATGTACGATCAAACTCATTCAGTGAATTGCATTACATCACTTCTTGGCTAATTCTGTCACATCGTAGGAAGGCAGAGCTAAAGTCAGGTGTACATCCTTCCATCTTTATCATCTCCAACCTTCTCTCAACTCAGCATCATATTTGCAAAACTGCGGATAGGATTTCATCCCTTGTATTCACATGAAAACTTTCAGTTTTTGATGTGAGCCGAAGTGCATTCTGTGTGCTCCATTTCTGCACCAGACATTTCCTTCCTAATCCTAGCTACCTCATGTTAACCCCAACACGAAGAAAGCAAAAGGAAATAAAAAAGACGCAGGGCAAAGGTGGAAAAAAGGTAGCCGATTGAAGAAAGAATAGGAGAAAAGGACAAAAGCACAAGGGCAACGTTAAAAGTCCAAGGCAAATACAAAAGGGGAAATGCACATTTTAAAATAAAAAGGCGCACCCTGAAATCGTGTAAAAGAGCGCCGGGCCCTCACCCGTGCAATTTGTAAAAGTAGACGGGCGGTGGAAAGGAATCTAGGAAGATAGAAGGACAATGGGAAAAAGGGCCTAGGCTATGGCCGGCCATGTTAAAAAGGAGAAAAGGGGATGACCGCCCAAAAGGGATTCAGGGTTTTGTATATAAAGTGGAAAAGTGAAGGAAAAGCTCATTCTTGTGTGTGGCCAAAAGTAGCTCTCCTCTTCTTCTTCTTCTTCTTGTTCTTGCTTGCTTGAGCTTGTGCTTGAGGGAGGGAGTGTGAGAGTATGAGGGAGTGAGTGTGTGAGGGTGAGGGACCTAGGAGGAGAAGCTCTCCATCTTCTCCTCTCTTCTTCTCTTCTCTTCTCTTCTCTTGTCTTGCTCGCGGCAATGGAGCTTGAAGCGTGGAGCTTGAGAATGGAGCTTGCTTGAAGCTTGCACTTGGATCGTGGAGCTACCAGAGTGTGTGGGAGAGGAGGTAACTTGAATGGCATGGAGGTAAGCTCACTACACCCGTAGATATGGATGGCGCGTCGGCAAAATGCAAGGGCTTTCACTCAACCGCCAAGACCGATGGGCCGCTTATTGTTTCAAGTGTTCCAAGCCGAGCACTAATAGCTACCTCTCACATAGCCGATGCGCCATCCATATCTACGGGTGTAGTGAGCTTACCTCCATGCCGTTTGAGTTACCTCCTCTCCCGCGCACTCCGGTAGCTCCACGATCCAAGTGTAAGCTTCAAGCAAGCTCCATCCTCAAGCTCCACGATCCAAGCTCCATTGCCGCGAGCAAGACAAGAGAAGAGAAGAGAAGAGAAGAAGAGAGGAGAAGATGGAGAGCTTCTCCTCCTCGGTCCCTCACCCTCACACACTCACTCCCTCACACTCACACTCCCTCCCTCAAGCACAAGCTCAAGCAAGCAAGAACAAGAAGAAGAAGAAGAAGAAGAGGAGAGCTACTTTTGGCCACACACAAGAATGAGCTTTTCATTCACTTTTCCACTTTATATACAAAACCCTAAATCCCTTTTGGGCGGTCATCCCCTTTTTTACATGGCCGGCCATAGCCTAGGCCCTTTTTCCCATTGTCCTTCTATCTTCCTAGATTCCTTTCCACCGCCCGTCTACTTTTACAAATTGCACGGGTGAGGGCCCGACGCTCTTTTACACGATTTGAGGGTGCACCTTTTTATTTTAAAATGCACCTTTCCCCTTTTGTATTTGCCTTGGACTTTTAAGGTTGCCCTTGTGTTTTGTCCTTTTCTCCTATTCTTTCTTCAGTCGGCTACCTTTTTTCCACCTTTGCCTTGGGTCTTTTTTATTTCCTTTTTCTTTCTTCGTGTTCGGGTTAACATTACCCCCTCCTAGACGAGTGTCAGTCCCATGGCACTCACCGTCGTTGGTAGCAGGCTATAGCATGCACCGAAGACGTGGGTGACAAGGACGCCTGTGGTTTCCTTGGAGGAGTGTTGGTGGTAGTGTGGGAGAGGGTCCTGGGGGCCTGTTGGTGGCCAAGGTGGTTGGTGAAAGGTTGTTGGAGTTCGTGGTAGGGCTAGTCTGTGTTGGGGATTGCATTGATGGCCGACAAAAGTGTTGGTTTGTTGGGGATTTTGCACATGACGATTCTTTGTGGGCTTGTCGGATGGTGAGGGATAAGCATTTAGAGTTGCATGTTGATGAAGAGCGAATGACACTTTTGTTGGAGCCTTCAACACTTGCAATTGAAAACCTCTCATGTGGTCTCTCCCGAAGGGTAATGCTAGTCTTCGTTATTGTGCACAAGACATATTTTGATTAGTTTGGGAGACAGGTCGAACTCTAAGCAAGCCTGGAGTATTGTCCTGCACTTGAGGACCCAAACTGTGGATTTACTTCGGTGCAGATAGTATGTGAGTGCTTGTGCATACTTAGATATTACGTAGTTAGAAGACTGCAGGTTAGTTTCTCATAACAATGCATGGATGAAGCAAAGTTGTCCATGTGGAGAAGAAATATACGTGAAGGTAATGAGACATCCTTTGCATTGTAACGCACGACGTAGCAGAATTGAATACAAGGACACCACACTCTCAGGAGCTGGAAACTATTGGACTTGCTTGATGAGTACGGTGTACTTTTCGTGGCAAATCGTGTGGTGCTTATCACCACTGATTGCAATGGTACTCCGGCAGAGTGCAAGAGAGAATTGTGCAAGTGGGTCAGGGTGATAGGTCGAACCATAGGCGAGGCAAGCTCCCCAGGTATGTCCTACCCTTGATGTGCCCTGAACAATTGTGGGTGATGGTAAAGGGCTAGGGGACTACGGACAAAGCTAGTCGACCAAGGTCACTAGACATACCTAGTTTGAGGACCCCTAGGTGCTGTGCTGTGATCGTGGGTGCTTTTTTTTTTTTTTTGGACTTGCCTGAGTACAACCATTACAATATGTTGAGGCTATCAGCCTTTCAATGGGTTGGACAATGTCAAGCTTTGAAGGCACAGAAAATGGATAGTACAATGATGATTGCGCCCTAGCCTCGTTGTTAGAGAAGCAGTTGGCAAAAGGGGGAGATACACTTGAGATATTGCAAACCTCCTTGCAACATATGCGATGTTGGCATGATTGAGGTAACGACCGCTGTGAGCCAACTATAGAGCTTGACCCAGCAAGGGAGAGTGGCCCATGTGATGTGGGTGGTTGGCAAGGGTGATTCGTGCTTTCGGCAGCATGGCTTTGCCGCGGCTCCTTGTGGGGTCGATGGTCTTGCAGTGATCGGGCATTGAACACTTCTGCGCAAAGACCTGTCTCATCCTGTATCCACTTGTCACTTTATGAGAGTACATGCATGGTATATGCCGCAACTATAATAAACCAGTGTAATGCAAGGAGACATCACTTATTGGAATTCTATGGTGTTGACTTAGACATTTATCACCTGTGCTTGATTAGCTTTTTCTTTTGCTAAGGACGTGAAATATATTAACGCAGATATGAAAAGTTCGTACAATTCGGAAACATGTCAACATTTAACCTTTTAAAGACAAAAAGTTATGGCTAGGTAGCATTTGATAAGCCCTTTATACAGCATGGGGCTACTCTATTTGTACGAGTCGGGGCGAGTCTGGGTGGCCGGGTGATTGGGGCTCTACTGGTGTGGAGCTCCTGTGGGGTGGGGTAGGGAACACGTCGGCCGGGACATGAATGGTGTAGTCCCGGCCCGCTACCGTCTCCAGAATGTCTTTAAACAATTCGTTAAATTCTTCTCTTTCCCGAGCTGCCCTTTCTGCCCTTGAGCATCTGGGGCCCGAGCGTAAGCTGGGGGTTCATGCCCTCTAGTGTTGCTACCTATTGCGCATTTTGAGTCTCGACTTTCTTGACTCGAGGATTCTTCGGCCTTCGCCCTGGACAGTGGCGCTTAGGGCCTCGCTTCTTGGCATACCTCTTGATGGTGGGCACATAGCGCTCTGATGGAGGGGTGCATGCCACATGCTATCGTCTTTTGCGAAGAGCGTCTTTGCATGCCAGATCTCCATGATTCTCCATGCGTTCTGCCAAAAAAGGAAGCCTGCAAGATGCAATCCAAGGGTTAGACCTGGATATAGGATACAACTGTTTGCATGGAAGGGATTTTAGTGCAGTTATGAAGCGCATATGACAAGAAGGGGAGGGGTGAGGCATGCGGTGTTTGTTGTAGAGGAGTGGCCCCCATGCTGATGTTCGCGTTGCCTCCTTTCATTAGCAGATATTAGTTTATGCTAAGTCGCGTGGAATGGTTGTCGTGGAGTGGGATAGGGCACATCCTCGAAAGGATAGACCAAAAAGGGAAGCACGTGTATTGAAAGGGACTACACCCTGTCTACACCATCAGAGTTGTTGGTCAAGGTTTCCTATGGCGGCAGTGTGGGTTGCATGCCCTTCACCTGGAGGTGGGGCTGGTCACATGGTTTTTGAATGTGTGATGAAAGGAGGACTTGGGGAGGTTAGTTTATCTGACCCCACTCTTCCCCCTGCACTTGACTATCATTGCTTGTGTGTGTTGACATTGTTTATACACGGTGACACAAAAAAAAAAGTTTATTTATATACATATTCATGAATCCATGTCACTTCACAAGGATAAGAACCAAGTGTAGAACTCGGGGTTGCACCGGAGCGTGGCACACGCATCTAGTATTCGCAGCAGCTTACTTAATACTGATAGATATTTTGCCACGTAGAGTAGCATGGAACCTTGACCAAGTCTACTGGCAATATGTAACTCCTCCTCAGTGAGAACCTTATCAATCAAAGGGCCCTGTAGCCTAGTTCCAGCTAAGTCCGTATCCCGAATGTCAGTCAGCACTCGAAGGGAAGTTGGTGCCACATAGGTTGGGTCTCTTTGAGACCGCCATTTGGGCAATCGCTCTTCTAAGACCATCATGATCTGAGCCCCTAGTTCGGCCATTACAACACGGCTTTCACACCAACGCTACTCAAATTGACTCAGGCCTGCTGACAGCCGCTTTAGTTGCTCTATGTCTATGAGATTTGGTCGGCAGAGCATTTCATTGAACGTGACGGTTAAGCACAATTCGTCAGCCTCCTCGTCAGGGATGAGTCGCATGCGTTCATGTAGGAGCCTGTCGTAGTGCCCGTTAAGATGTTCTTGTTCTTCCCATGATAGAGGAAAGGTCAAGTAATCTCCCGGTTGGTCTTTAGTTTCCAATCAATCTTCTTTACTCAAGAAAGATACTAAATTAGGATGATTATTCATCCTCTTGCAAAATAACTTGCGTAAGGACCTGCCAACCTCGTTGGGAGAATTTGGCCATTCGCTTGTGATCCAATCACAAGATCATATGACTCCACACTTGCCGCGCAAGTGTCGCATCGAACTATGAGACTTATTATACGCATTGAACGGAGTCACGAAACAATCTGTTCCTGATTACATTAGGTTGACGTCGTCAGTCCTAGAGTTCCAAGTTCCCTCTCGAAAGATTCTTAGGAACAAACCCTAGTTCACTTTCCAATTACATTTCACTGTCCCTACATTCAGTGAATGTGGGCATCCATTTCAGTTCGTGAAAGATTTCCTGATTTTGAGGAGTTGATTGCTCTTCTAATTTCTGAGGAGCAGAGAAATGGTGGTGCATCTTCTTCAGGAGGAACTTCCAAAGAAACTGTCTTCTACTCAAATGCTGGAAGAGGTAGAGGCAGAGGTAGAGGAGGCTGATTTGGAGGCCATGGTAGAAATCAGAATATGCAACAAACTCAAGAAAACCAGTCCTATGGAGGAGGACGTGGTAACTCTAGAGGCAGGGGGAGCCAAAGTGGTCGTGGTGTGGGGTCTTCTCCTACTAGTGGGTTCCTTAATGTTATTAGATATCCTGGTGTGTTCCTTGTTATTCGAAAGCAGCTGCGATCCTTATTCACACGTTGTGCTTAGTGCTTTCATGGTGCTTAGTGCAAAAACAGGCTTTTCTCTTTTCTTACTGTCCAGACTTAGTGGGGCACAAGAGTGAAGTGCCGATGCAGAAAGCATTTAATGCAAACTCCACCTTGTTTCAACCCACATTCCCAGCCTAATTTGAGTTCTCAACTTGGTTCCCGGCTATTCTACGATCTTTCTGTGGGTCTGTGCTGCGTTTTCTATTCTGCCCTAAGTTCGATTGGTCTTTGAGGGTCTAATGGTCAAACTGGGTCTTGGGGGTATTCAGGGTTGCGTCCTGGGGGTCAGGTTTGTGGCAGGGCCAACAAAAGATCCTCATCTTTTCCTTCTGGCAGGATGGTCCGATTCTGGGAATCCGACAGAGCTGGTCCGACTCTAGGAGTCGGATGGTCCGATTATTGCAATCAGACAGGTCTGATCCGACTCTAATAGTCGGATGGGGTTGGTTGATTCTGGACTCATCCGACCTTGGTGGTCTGATTTTGGGAATCGGACCAGGAGGGTGGTCCTATTTTCAAAGTGGTCTGATTATGGACTGGTCCGAGTCTGGCTACGATGGTTCGACTATAATGGTCCGACTCTAGTGGGTAGTCTGAGTGCCACCTGGCACGTTCGATCGAGGTGTCCGATTCTGGAAATCAGACAGGGATGGTCCGACTCCCTCAGTCAGACTGTCCGATTCTGGGAATCAGATGGTCTGACCCCAGGACTCGGGTGGTCCGATTCTGGGAATCGGACCACTGCGAGTTGGTCCGACTGCATCGGCAACGGGCGTGATTCCGACGCGTTTGGATCCCTCTTAATGTCTACTACACACAATCACTACAGACTTCCCATATCTGATTAGATCACTATTGAAAAACAACAGACTCACCTGGAGCAGCACAAATCGATGGCACCCAAAATCGTGGTAGCATTTCCTCTTCCTGTGAACCAGAAGCTCTCTCTCTCTCTCTCTCTCTCTCTCTCTCACAAGGCTAACCAAAGAAATGAGGTTTGTCCTGGCCTCCCAAGCCTCTTAAGGTCCTTTCCCAGCACTGCAAAATCTTACAACCAGTTCCCTTTCCCTGTTTCACCCAGAAACTTAAATCTAGTCCCCTGTTTCCCTGTTTTCAACAGCAGCCAAAACCTTCGTTTTCTCTTTTTTTACCCTAATCTAACCTTAATCTAGTGTAGCCAACATGCAAAACAGAATTATCCAATGCTTCCAACAAACCCAAATACTTACTTGTTTCACGGATTAAACCCTCCTAAATCTCCTAGTTATCTTGAGCACCGGTTCAGGCTGCAAACCCTACTTCTATGCACGATTTGATGCGCGCGGTATTGAAATTTGGCACAAATGCATTGGACATGCAAATGTACAAAGGCTGAAATTAATGCAGTCCAAAGGGTTGGTTATAGGTTTGCCTACATTTAGAGTTGCAGAATTTCATAAGGTATGCGAAGCATGTCAGTTTGGTAAGCAAGAAAGACAACCCTTTTCACATGATAGAGATGTAAGCAAAAATATCCTTGATGTTATGCATACAGACATTTGGAGGCCTACACAAAATGTATCTCTTGGAGGCAGTTCATACTTTGTCACATTCATTGATGATTGTTGTAAAAAGCTGTGGGTATATTTTATGAAGGAAAAGAGTGAAGCGTTTGAGCACTTTAGAACTTTCAAGGCTGCAGTTAAGAGAAACAGGCTTGAAAGTAAAGTGCTTGAGGTCAGATGGAGGGGGAGAGTACCTCTCGAATGAGTTTAGTGATTTTCTGAGGTCTCATGGGATAAAGAGACAGTTCACATGCAGATATACCCCACAGCAAAATGGGGTTGCAGAAAGGAAAAATAGGCATATTGCAAAAGTTGCACGTGCCTTGATGGTTGAAAAGAATATGCCTAAGCATTTTTGGTCTGAGGCTGTTCATACTACTGTTTATATTATGAACAGAACTCCCACAGTTGCAGTTCATGGGATGACTCTTGAAGAATGCTGTACTGGCAAGAAGCCTGATGTATCGCACTTGAAGGTATTTGGCTGTGTTGCATACGTTCATGTGCCAGATGAGCTACGAAAGAAGCTTGATTCAAAGGCATAAAAATGTGTTTTTATTGGATACTCTTTAGAGCAGAAAGAGTATCGTTGTTATAACCCTATCACAAGTAAGTTCAGAGTGAGCAGGGATGTCATCTTTGATGAAATGAGTAGTTGGCATGCATCTAGTGGTGATGCATTGGATGATGATGATGATCATGGCACTCATGTGCAGGCTGAAAAGCAAGAATCATGGACTCTTAGTGGACCAGAGACATCATCTGGTAGTCCTTGGTCTGGGAGACTAAGGAGTATCTCTACATCTTCAGGTGCATCTAGTAGCACTACACGTAAAGACAAAGGAAAGAATAAAGGGTCAGATGGCATTGATGCAGTTCTTGATGGAGACTCCAGTGGCTCAGAGAGCTTGGATGATGAGCTTGGTATTCCTTCTGTCGGGACACTAGGTGTACAAAGAGCTCATAGTAATGTAAAGACTCCATTGAGTGATCCAGTGGTATGTAGATCTAGCAGGGTCAAATACCCTGTTAAAAGATTTGGTTTTGAAGGTTATGCAGCTCACCATTATGCTTATATGGTAAAACTAGTTGAGGATGTTGAGCCCACATGTTTTGAGGAGGCTGTTGGTCATGCTCATTGGGATGCAACAATGGATGAGGAGATGGCTATATTAGAGGCCAATAAGACTTGGGATATAGTATCATTGCCGAAGGGAAAAAAAGCTATTGAATGTAAGTGGGTTTATAAGATTAAGCACAATGCAGATGGTTCTATCAATAGGTACAAAGCTAGGCTGGTTGCAAAAGGCTATGCCCAGACATATGGCATAGATTATGAAGAAACCTTCAGTCCAGTTGCTAGGATGGAAACTGTCAGATGTGTGATTGCTTTGGCAGCAGCCAAAGGTTGGAGGTTGTAGCAAATGGATGTGAAGAATGCCTTCTTGCATGGTGATTTGCAAAAAGAAGTGTATATAGATCAACCAGCAGGTTATGAAGATTTAGAACATCCCACGTATGTGTGCAAGTTGAAGAAGGCGCTCTATGGGCTCAAGCAAGAACCTAGAGCATGGTCTGACAAGATCAGAGAGTATCTTGTCAATATTGGCTTTTATGTTTCTGATGATGATCACTCACTTTATGTGAGAAAGGGAGATGCAGGTTTGGTCATCATTGTCATCTATGTGGATGACTTAATTATTACAGGTGATAGTGATAGTGGGAATGTTGAAATCAATGACTTTTTGAAGAAGAAGTTTGAGATGAAGGATTTAGGTGAGCTAAGGTACTTCCTTGGCATTGAGGTGATCAGAGGTGATGATGGTATATGGCTATCCCAAAGACAGTATGGCTTGGATATGTTGTCCAAGTATGGTATGACAGCATGCAAACCACTTTCAGTCCCGTTGGAGCAGAATGTAAAGTTGAGTGCTGATGTTGGGGATGAGATAGAAGACCCTACTATGTTCAGGAGGATAGTGGGGAGTTTGATCTACATGACCATTACAAGGCCAGACTTGAGCTATGTTGTTGGTCTTGTGAGTCAGTTTATGCAAGTACCTAGAAAGCCACATTTGGATGCAGTCAGACGCATATTGAGATATGTGAAGTCCACATTACATTATGGACTTTTCTATGAGGCAGGTACAAATGTACAGGTGTTTGGATACACAGATGCAGATTGGGCTGGTAGTATGTCTGATAGAAGATCTACCAGTGGATACATGTTCTCTCTTGGTAGTGCAGCAGTTACTTGGAGCAACAAAAAGCAACCTACAATTGCTTTGTCGAGTACAGAGGCTGAGTATAGAGGTGCTACTATTGCAGCATGTGAGGTAGTATGGCTACAAAAGTTATTGGCTGATTGAGATGTCCAGGTGGAAGGTCCAGTTCTCATTTATTGTGACAACATGAGCAGTATACAGTTGGCTAGAAACCCTGTGTTCCATGCTAGGACAAAACATATTGAGGTACACTACCACTTTGTGAGAGAGAAGGTACTAGCAGGTGAGATTGACTTGGTGTATGTCAGCACATAGAATCAGATAGCTAACATCTTCACGAAGGCATTGAGTATAGAGAAGCTTCAAAAGTTTCGAAGCTCACTTGGAGTTGCAGAGATAAAGTTGAGCTTGAGGGGGAGTGTTGAGATGATAAGCTCAACACATGCCGACATTGATGATGGACCGCCTGGTTAAATGGGTCCACATGTCTACACTTAGCACATCGGTGGTCATTATGACTCTCACATGGCCATTGACTCATTACTTATTATATTCAGGTTGTTACACCTATTTACAGCTGGCATAGTTATAGCGCCAGTCGACTAGTGTAGTTGGTTATGCATTGTTTGACTTAGTAGGCTACTTTCCTTTATGTTGTATCTTATCTATACTTTGTGTACATTGTAAAGGGTATGGAAGAAGAATAAGAAACCAAGAAGAAAATGTTTTGGCCTCCATCTCTCTTCTTGTCTCTTGAGTGAGCTTCTCCTTGTGCATTCTGTGTGTGTTCGGCGCAGCATCTTGAGCAAGTCCCCCCACCATGCGATTCTTGACAGTTTTGAATAGCTTTTGGACTGCCTTGGCAGTAGAAGGATGATTACATGATTACATGCCAATCCTAATTATTTCCACCAATTGAATGACTATCACAAAGAACTAGTAGGGAAACTAAATAATAGGGATTATGAAACATTTCCTAGTTAGAGAAACTAGGGAATCCCTAATTTCTCTAACTTATGTGAATTTTTAAGTAGAAAATTATATGCCAAATTTTCAACTAGGAAATTATATAGAGATTGCCTTGGGGGGATCACCTTATAGGATAGTTTAAAAACTTATTTTTTTAATTGTGTATCATTTTTTATATCCCTTTTGTGAATTTTGGAGGAAATAGTTATATCTTTTTTATAAATTCAAAATTCAAAGAGTGTAATTTCATGGCTCTTTTTATATAAATCAAATTAAAAGCATGATGTTGAAATACTTTAACCATGGAAATAGTTATATATTTTTTATAAATTCAAAATTCAAAGAGTGTAATTTCACGGCTCTTTTTATATAAATCAAATTAAAAGCATGATGTTGAAATACTTTAACCATGGAGTTTTATTTATGATCTAAGATGAAAATTTTATCTCTCCAATAGAACTTGTGTGTGATAATGATTGACGAAGAAGGATGTTGAATATAACAGACAAAAATATGCCATAAATGGCAACATATCGCTAGACTACATAAAATACTCAAATAAACATCATAATGGTCTTAATCAAATGTCTAAAATACCTAGAAATGTCAAGTATGAATTAGACTCACACGAGCTAATCAGATTGCTAACATCCTCTCTTATATCATGGGCAATTTGATATAATAGAATCATATAATGATAATGACTCATCATAGTCTATACAATAAAGACCACCAAAATAGGACCATGGATATCCAAGTAGTGGGTGATGAAGCCACCACTAAGGTGTTTCAAAGAGAATCTAAGTGTCAATGTTGAATGTCTAGTACAAGATTATCCCATCAAAAATGCCTCTAAACACATGTGACCATAGATTCCTTGCCTTTGGTTAAGATCACCAAAGCGTCACCTCATATGAGCATGAACTAGGAGCTAATAGTGCCGTGTCAAATAATAGCTTATCATGAACTTGGATTTCAATCTTAACTCTAAGATTTCAAAACTTGTTAGATTTCAATTGGTGTGTTAGGGATGCTCCTTTCTAGAACTTGTGTATTTGTGTATCTGTATAGATGAGGCGTACTTACCCCATCTCACCACATGCTTACACATCCTCTCTTGCATTGGAGAGTCATAGGGATGATCGTATCACTAGTATTGGAAAGAAAGAGGAGATGCCAAGTCCTTTTTGGGGTCTAAAGAAGATGGCCATGTCTGTTTCTTGGCCTTGACCTTGTCCATGATTCAAGTTAGAGTGTCTGAGAAAGATGATGATTGAGTAGAGGAGTTAGGATCTTGCTTCATCTTCATCTCTGCCTTCCTCGAAGCCTCTACCTCTTTGTAATCCTTGTGCAAATGTCCCTTTTTATCACAATGATAATACATGGCTAGGCCTTCAACTTTTTATGCATGTCACCCCCCTCTAATGCTATAAACGCCTCACATATGGGATGCTCTAAATCTTCACAAACTGTCACTTGCTCCATATACACCTCTTCTTACAACTCATTATGCAAGAATGCATTCTTGACATCCAGTTGCTACAAATTCCAATCTTTGGGTGCTATCAAGGAAATCACACATCTTGTCATGCTAGCAACTGGAGTGAATGTCTGTTCATAATATATATTATATGTCTGAGCATAACCTTTTGCAATCAGTCTAACATTATACAACACAATATTAGTGAGTTTGGGAATATCCCAATTCCCATTTTTGGATACTAAAAAGGTGACACCCGGATAACATGTCCATAAGTTTCTCAAAACCATATGATGTGACCTATCATTGGAAAGCACTTGAAAAATGGAATCTATTGAGCTATAGAGTGCTCGATTTGGAGTTATAATGTTCAAGTTATGACAAATCCAAAGATTTGACCACATGTCCCAAACTTATGGAAAATTCCCATATTCCCCAATATGGTGTTATACCTACTAACATAACTATTTATATTATGCTTGATTTTGTAAATCTACTTATAGAAAATAACTTTCTTGCCCTCAAGCAATGGTACCAAATTCCAAGTCTTATTGGCTTCTAATGCAACCATCTCATTCATTGCTACATCCTAATAAGCATGACCAATAGCATCCTCAAAGAAAGTGGGTTCAACATTCTCAACCAACTTTATCATATAAGCATAATGGTGAGTTGCATAACCTTTAAAACCAAATCATTGAATAGGGTATCTTACCCTGCTAGACTTGTGTACCATAGGATCATGTGCTCTGTGTACACCTGGTGTCCTGACTGAAGGAATACCAAGCTCATCATCCAAGATCTCTGAATCATATTGGAATCTCTATTAGATCCCAAATGACTAGTAGATGCATCATTACCATCCAACACTTTCTTATTCCCTTTGTCTTTACTTGTAATACTTGTAGATGCACCTGAAGATGTGGGGCTACTCAGTCTCCCGAACCAAGGGTTAATTGTAGATGTAGTACTAGATGATATTTTTGGTCTACTAAGACTATGATTTTCACTTTTTATTTTGCACATAACTATTATGATTGTCATAATCATCCAATGTATCAGCACTAGATTCATATCAACAGCTTATCACATTAAAAAAGTGTCCCTGCTCACTCTAAACTCACCTATGATGACTGGATTATAACAACAATACCCTTTCTACTCTAAAGAGTATCTAATAAAAATACATTTTTCAGCCTTTTGATAAAGTTTCTTTTGTAGCTCATTTGATACGATGTCATGAACATATGCAATACAACCAAACACTTTTAGGTGTGACACATTGAACTTTTTGCTGATAAAGCATTCTTCAAGGCTTATCCCATGAATTATACCTATGGAAGTTATTCATAATATAGATATGAATATGAATAGCTTCATATCAAAAATATTTTGGCATATTCTTTTCAACCATCAATGTTTGTGCAACTTTTGCAATATGTTTATTTTTTCTTTCTACAATCCCATTTTGTTGTGGGATATATTTGCGAGTAAATGGTCTCTTTATCCCGTGAGACCTCAAGAAGCCATTGAACTCATTAGAGAGATAATCTTCTCTTCTTTCTGACCTCAAGTACTTAAATTTCAAGTATGTTTCTATTTCAATAGCAGCCTTGAATGTTTTGGAGCGCTCAAATACATCACTCTTTTTCTTCATGAAATATAGTCATAGCTTTCTTGAAAAATAATCAATAAACAAGATAAAGTATTTGTTGCCACCAAGAGATATATTTTTTGTAGGCCCTAAAATATGTGTATTTACAACATCAAGTATATTTCTACTCATATCTCTATCATGAGAAAAAGGTTGTCTTTTCTGATACCAAACTGATATAATTTATACACTTTATGAATTTTTATAACTTTGAAAACAAGAAACCTTGTAATTAGTCCTTTAAACTACATTAATTTCAACCATTACACAATTGTATGTCCAATATATTTGTGCTATATTTTAATGTATACAACCACTTCTTTGCTTTAAGTATATGTAGCGACATTCATACTAGGATTTCTACATTCTAAAGTGAACATTGATGAACTCTACTTCCTTTTGCCATCAACCTGCACTTATCATTAATGTATTCTACCAAACAACCTTTTTCATTAAATCAAACCTACAACTCTTGCTTTATCTTTTGGCCAACAGACACAATTCTTTGTGATTGATGGCACATGTAATGCATTTGACAGACTCTTTGTTTGGCCATCATGCAAGGATAAATGATTTTTTTCAATGTGTAAAATTGGTTGGCATGAATCATTACCCATCCACACAACCTAGATTTTTTAAATCCTTTATCTTTCCAAACCATTGAGCATGACTTGTCATATGATTAAAGTCACCTAACTAACAAATCATATATCATCATGTGTCCCGTTTCTTGGAACAATATTCATCATATACTACAAAACAAACAGACGCTCATGTTGGTCTTCATTTTGTCATTAGAGGATGATGTATAGTTTTCTTATTGTAATTTACCACTCCTGCTGATATCATTCTTTTTAGCATAACATTGGGCTGCAAAATTACTTGTTTTACTATAATAGTGACAAACAATACCAGAATTGTCAAAGCCTCTATTTTATTATTCGCCTCTTCCTCTAGAGCTCCCCCTGTCTCTAAAGTTTTCATGGCCTCTTGAAACATTCATTTCACAAAATTTCTCATTTAACTTTTTTTGCTAGTTATCACCAATACGTCCATACCACAATCTCTTGAAGAGGATCTACCACATTTCCTTTCTAAACTTGAGTAAAATCCTTGAACCTCTTTACAACTTCTCTCAGATAATTCACCCCACATATTGATCCCTTTGGTGATCATGAGAGAGACCAACCCATCAAAAATATCAAAATGGATTTCATATATATATATATATATATAAATAGTAAAGAATTTCTGAGCCTTCTCACTATTAAGGCCATCCAAAGTACATAAAACCAAATCATCATCATCAAGCATTGTATCAATCATTGCCAAAGCATCTACAACACTCATCACCTTCAAAATATACTCATTAATATACATTTTTTCTTTCTTCAAAGTATTCAACTCTTGCTTGAGTTTAATTTTCCATGCCTTCCTATTTATTGAAAACATATTCGTTAAAATGGTCCAAGCTGCATGTGAAGTTTTTGCATTTCTGATATATCCCAATATAATATTATCAATGAATATAGATAGCCAATACGTCACCGTTTTCTCCTTTGCATTCTATTCTTTCTATGCTTTTAATTCATTTGCAGTCATAAGGTTACTCAACTCTGGCTCTTTTTTTTACTTGAAACGAACTCGTAAAGGCTCTTTCCAATAGGGAAGTTCGTCACACAAAACTTCCATGATGGATAATTGTTCTTATCCGGCTTCTCAATGATTGGATTTCCATTGTTATTTATCATTATCACAAGATTGATACAAAACAGAAAGCAAATCTTCTACAACCTTTCACAACAAGTGCACATCAATACACTATTAAGTAGCCTTTCTAATTGACTATTGAATAGTAGATTGAGTATGCAACCTGTTTGTAGATAAAACTTGTGTTTGATTCTTGGCAAACACCTTAAAACTTACAAATTTGAAATCTATAACCTATGTATCCATTTTTTATCGACATAGCTAAAATTGCAATATATCCTGAAACTATTATTTTGAACCTTGTGGATCTAAAATGAGGCCCGAAATGGCCTCAAATGGCCAACAAAAGTAGGATGACTATCTTGCAAAATATACAATACTTTGTTTCACACAAAATCGCATAGCAATCTAAGATTTTTGCTATGTATTGCTTCCATGTCTCCACATACACTATCTAAGAGAGAGTGTGTAAGAATGGGAGAGCTTCTTACTCCTCATTGGCTTGCTTGAATCCTTACTTCTTCTCCTCCACTTTAGCCTTCAAAACTAGCCTCTCTCAGTGGTAATGCTCTAATATCATGACAAGAATCATGCCATAGGGGAAGTTTTTGGAGTTGATGTGCCAAACACAAACCATACACATAAGGAGAAGCTCGCCCAAGAACACAAGAAGAGAGATGGAGGCAAGAACGTTTTTTTTTTCTTATTCTTCCACACATAATACAATGTATACAAAGTATAAATAAGATAAAACATTTAAAAAAAGTCACATACTAAGTTAAAGAGTATATAAGTAACTATACTAATAGACTAGTGCTATAACTATGTTATAAAAGCAGGTGCAACAAACTAAATATAATAAATGACAAGTCACTGACAATGTGAGGATCATAATAACCATCAAAGTGCTAAGTGTAGATGTGCATAAGAGTCTCCTTTAGCATTGCATTAATCAATGCATCTCTACCTTTAACATCAACCTACATAAGTAGAAAACATAGCAACATCCTGAATCAAAATCTCTACATCTTCACATTTCTCCAACATACATTTGATTCTACAATTATAGTAGCATTGACTTACACATCAGATAGTTTAAAGAATCTCGAGAAAAAATCTATGCAATATCAGTAATATTTGACTTTATTTCTAGTTTTGCATTATACTTTGCAACTTTAGCATGCAACAATGGAATCTCAAATAGTTCAATAGACAAATCACGATTTTGCATACAAATCTTAGCTCTTTGGACACACTTACATTCTCCCTAGACTTTAAGACCGTACATGTAGTCATCCTAGGATATACCATACATATGTGGAATCTCCTAAACTTGTTTCTTAAACACCGCTTTCATCAACATATTCAAAACATTCAATCCTACAATCCTCTTAGATATCATATTGTTGCATTCTTTTATCAAAAAATTTGACATAGCTACATACATCCTGTCCATTAAATAGGCCCGCTTCCTCAATAATCATTTGAAGTGCTTCCATTGCCAAATCCTCTATCCTCTCAGGTTCTTAATTAGTAATTTCGTATTCCTGCATATATATGACTTGATATGGTAAATAGCCAAGTCATCGGTATATTTTGGCATACATAACAATTCCAATCTCTAATTCCACCTAGATCATAAGGCATTGATAATTCATGACATCCCTCATTCATATAGCCTTTCATGGCTAAACCCATGAACTCACTAGATCCTCTGAGATCAAAGGGTAAACCAAAATACTAGTGTAATATCCTATATCTTTGAGTCTATGCATGGTTGGAGCATCCATCTGCACATTGGTGTATTCATCCAAAGCGTATATTTCTTTCATACCTTCAACTCTGATAGCATCATCCATCTTTTGCACATTAGCATCAATATGATCCATCATCACATCCCCATTAAGAATGTTAGATCTGTCAACCATAGCACTTATAATAGTCTCCTCTAGCATTACATCTATCAATGCATCTCCATCTTGAGCATCAATCTGCATAGTAAAAACATAGCAAAATCATGAATCAAAACCTCTACATAATCACAACCCTCCAACACTATGTCTGATTCTATAATTATAGGAAATATGTTCATAAGTATAGCATCCACCTTCATGTTAGATAGTAAAAAATCATCCTTAGAAAGAATATCTACATCATCAGTAATCTCTAGCTTTGTATCGGTATCTGCATTATCCTACATCACTTCAACGTCTAGAAGTGGAATCTCAAATAGTTCAATAGATAAATCAAGATTTTCCATACAAAATCTTAGCTTTTTGGGCACATTTACGTTCTTTTCAATATTTTTGAGCATGCTTGTAGTCATCCCAAGTTATACCATACATATGTCATATCTTCTAAACTTGTTCCTTTAACCCGCTCTTGCATGGAATTTGTGCGGGGATTCGTGAAAGTCACTCGCCGCAAGAACGCTTTGTGATGGGAGAACTAAACGTAAAATAATTATCCAAAAGAATTTTAGTTTGAGAAAATAAATTCTTTGATTAAAGATATAGACAAAATACAAAATCAAAAGACTCTCGGATATGATCAAAAGACATCAGCTCGATATGGAACTTGTTTCTTTTAAGCAAGCAAAGGTTCACTAGCCAATTAGACGACAAGGTTGTTCTTGGGTTACAACAATATTTGGTAGCAAGCAATATTCAGGAGCACCATGAAATGGCTCAATGTAATTTACTAAATTTATAGTGAGGCTTCTGAGCCTTGATTGTGTAGTGAATTGATGTGACCTTGTCAAGTTTGTAGTACCCTTTCACATCAATTGTGGCTTTTTGGGCATTGTTTACGAATATCTACACTCCCTTCACACCAATGCCTTAACTGTCTACAACTTGGCCACCAATAGAGATCCCAATTACTTGAAATGGCTCAGTGATAACAACATTGTCATGACCAACAGCTACCTCAATGGAAGTAGGTGAAACATCAAAGACTGTAATTTCTCCCTTGTAATAAGGCACAAGCTTGTACTGTCCACAAGGCAATGAACTGAAAATAAACTTCCCATTTGCATTTGATACGGCACATCACAAGGCTTTCTCATCAAACGGTGAATCCTCAAGGCCTTCAGGACATACATGCTGCTTTAATGCTGTACAATGTGTCCTAGCAAGAAAATATGCTTTGAAATAGAACTTCGTGCTCAATCATTTGTGATTTGAAGAGGACATGCAAAATTGAATCCATGCTATGCAACCAATCGAATGATGATCCACACAAAATTTATGAATGGAATGAAGAAAATGTGCCTAGCCTATCCACATGTGCTCGTGCGTCATGCAAAAATGCAAATAAAAACACACACACAACAAAAAATAAATTCCTAATGACGTTGACTAATGGTTTCAAATTCTTGGTGAAAAACTCCACCCTCATGTTCGCAGTGGTGGATGCGCAGCGTCACGACACTGCTTTCATCAATGCATTCTAAACATTCAATCCTATAATCCTCTAGGACATCAAACTATTGCATCCTTTCTTCAAAATCTTTGATATGGTTACATATGTCCTATCCATTAAATAGACTCACTTCCTCTACAATCAGTTGAATTGCTTCCACTGCCAAATTCTCCGTCTACTCAGGCTTTTGTTCAGTAATTTCCTAT
This sequence comes from Lygodium microphyllum, assembly GCF_053477565.2. Taxonomy (NCBI): domain Eukaryota; kingdom Viridiplantae; phylum Streptophyta; class Polypodiopsida; order Schizaeales; family Lygodiaceae; genus Lygodium; species Lygodium microphyllum. Next base: position 100,839,067 of record NC_141150.1, on the reverse strand, counting down.
TCTCGCATATCTATGACTAGATACAGTAACTGTATTTGTTCTACCTCAATAAATATTTGAACTACTCATACCCTACAATCCATATCCAAATCTTCATGCATAACTACATGTACATACTTTTCTACTAACTTCATCTACTCCCTACTGCATTCCTCTTAAAGTCCTTGTCAGCTTCATGATTCATACAGTCCCCATTCTACAACCTTGTCATGGCATCTCATATTGGACTCAACATCGATATATTGAAAGGACATGCACTGGTAGATATACACTTCTCTTGTTTTCACATATTTCTTTCTAAGGTTCCTTGATCATCATAAAATGCCATTGTTGAATGATAGCTATGATAACAAGGAGCTTTCAACTCCTTATGGTTGTAGGGAGGAGCCATAGACTACACTAAAGGAGTTCAATGATGGCGGTGCTAGCTCTCATGATAAGGATTTTGTACTTTTCATGAGGAGAGAGTAGGACTTGCAACAATGTTGCCTTTGCTCGATTGTCTTCTTAAGCATGGAAGCATGGAGAGAGACGCGGCTTGTTGGTGCCTTCTTAGAGTCAAATTTATAAATCCAATGGAGTATAGCTAAAAGGCAACCTTGTAGTCGAAGAAGATCACCATCGAGGTAGGCCACAAGCTAACATGAGGTTCAGATGATTGAGTGTGGAAAGAGCCCCTTGATAGGACTTCTTAAGGCTTGTTTGTCTTAAGTTGATCACTATGCCAAGCATAATTGCAATTCCATATGTGTTTTCTTACAAACATGCCTTACAAGCCAAAATGCCAACGTGTAACATGTTGTGTTGCTGTAGCCCAACACTTTGCATGCCACCCTTCTTTAGATTTAGCTCTGATCATGCCGATTGATTAGGATAATCAGCACATATCTAGCCGTCCAGAAATACGTACGGACGAACATATTAGAATAATTTTTAAAAAATACACAAACAAGCATTCGAATGCATACACCGACACTCATTTGGACGGGTTGCATGTAATATAATGTACCTAAGGTTAAAGCTCTCTCTTTTTAAGCTCAAAAAACGGTGGGTGGATCGATGGCCGTGCCGGGCGGGTAGGGTAATTTTTCTTCTTTTCTTTTGCTTTATTATCTTTATTATTTATTTTTAGTTTCTTTCTTTCTTTCTTGCGGCGGTTGGTTGTTTTTGTTCCGTTCGTTGTTGTTAAGGTTTTAAGGTGGTAAGGTCAGGGGGGCCGTCCCAAGCCCTCCCTGGAGCATCTCTCGTCCACGCGCCTTACCCCCCGCCGAGAGACAGCGCTCTCGGACGACGGGTGGCATGGAGATGGAGAGAGAGCTCACTCGGCCCGGCCATCGTCTCTGGCCGTTGCATCGTATCCCCACCGACTCGAGGTCTGCAACAAGGAGAGCCCACCGGGGACAGATGAAGTGGGAGCCGCCCCTCTCCGCACACTTTATAAGCAAAGCTCGGATTACGCGCCGTTGCATGTGGGATACGCAGGATGCAACAATGTTCAAGGATAAGACATCATATCATCCCACGTAACGAACGCAATAAGCCTCTCTCTCTCTCTCTCTCTCTCTCTCAAAAGGTGAAGACATGCCCTTTCTCCATTGCCTTGTAGCACTACCCTATCAATGTCTTTTGTACACATCCTAACATCTTAGTGTGGCCTCCCTCTAAATGTGATGTAGGTTTTAGCCCGTGTGTAGCCAACTTTCGATTAGCCACACAAAAGGGGTGTCACTGAGACTTACACTTGTTGGAAATAACTCCTACATGAAGTGGTCCATGTTTTCGCACCAATGGAGGGTTTTCTTGAACATGGAGAAGGCCCTCGGGGCTGACCAACACATGGCACAAATTGAGGGGCACATTGCATGATGCTCTAGCTCATGCTTCGTTGCCTTGAATTTAAAAACATGTGCAAAATTAGAGCTAATTTTTTATACTCATCTCACCTTAACTCAAAGTAGTGTGAATTCTTATACCTAATAGCTTCCAATGCATTTCTACAACGAACTATGACAAAATCTTCTTTACTTTGAAGCCACAATAGGCCTTCAACCTCCAACTTGTGCTATGGAACATGGGGAATTAGAAGTTTTTCTTGTTGATGAACAAGATAGACAAGGCCATAGCAGGCAATGATATGGCCAAATTGCTCATTAAGTCAGTGTAGACTCATCGGAAGACATCAAGGTCATGAGTGGACTTGCACAAGTACAAGCATCACAGTTTAAATCCTTTTCTGGAGTGTGGCTCAAGTCTTAACACTCCTAACAATAATATTTTTATTACCTAGATGCACTATTGGAGTGTGAGGGCACATGTCAAATAGCAAAGACTAGGTAGTTTCTATGCTTGTATTGTGAGTTAGTGTGAGCACCTCCAATGCAACACAAGTACACAATACCACAAAGTTTAAATCCATTCGTAGAATGTGATGCAAGCCTTTAATAGACATAAAAATGGATGTTTTATAGCCTAGACGTACTATTGGAATGCAAGTGCAAGCCTTCAGTACTAGCAATAGCAAATCCAAGAAAATTGTATGCTTGTATTATGAAAGAAAGTGCAAGCCTCTAATACAACATAACACAAATGAATAATCCTAATATCCTATTTCTATAGTGTGAGGCATGCCTCTAATCCACACATATACAAAGGGAGACTAAAATTCTAAAAATACTTTTAAAGTATGAGGGAGACCTCTAGCACAACAAAAGTATTTAAAATAGAAAATGATTTTTAAATAATATTCTAAAATTAAAATAAAATTATCCCTAAAAATGTACCTATGGACTACCATTAGTTGAGCTGGAGGCGAAGCAGAAAGGGAAAAAACTAGTCAAAGGCTTTCAAAATGAATAAAATGTTTTGAAACCTTCATTTATGTACTTAAATTTTTGTTTGTAAGTCTTACAATCAAAAGCTTTTGATCACTACTCCAATAATAGATGATAATGATGATCGTAGTCTTTGGCTCCTATACACTTTTCCAATAACTTAATTCACTCCCTACTACATTCTTCTTAAAGTCCTTGTCAGGTTCATGATTCATATAGTCCCCGTTTTGAAACCTTGTCACGGCGTCTCATATTGGATTCAACATTGATATTGAAAGGATGTGTACTGACCAGTAAGAGATTCAAGGAAGAGAAGGAAGACTGGTAGAATTAGATGAACAAGGAGAGACATTTTGAATATTATTCACTATATTATGAAAAACCCGGATTACAATCCTTGTCAAGAGATTTGCATCCAAATCACAAATTCATATGAGAATATCCTAGATGTTAGCACTCTAATTCATCCAAGGACTTCCATGGATTAGGAGTAGTCAATGCTAACCCCGAACTATGCTTAGCCCTTAACTTCATTTGAGCATAAAATTATTCAAGAGTGATCAAAACTAAGCCCTTTTTTTGTTACCCTTGATCAAGTCACTTCAAAACGCGAAGCATGTTTTCTGACATGAAATAGAACCCGCCTACTTCCTTCATTGTTTTCTTACCATTGTAAAGCACTGATCCACACATAAACAAAGTTAAGATGGAAAGTGATAGCTACATCAATATCATTGCTCCACATCTCCAATGCATGCAAATTAAGTGTAGCTTCCTTTTCCTCTTAGGGTATATATATGCTTCTCTTATTGTCACTTATTTCTTTCTAAGGTTCCTTGATCATCATAAAAATGCCCTTGTTGAATGATTACTATGATAACAAGGAGCTTTCAACTCCTTATGGTTATAGGGAGGAGCATAGACTACACTAAAGGCATTCATGGCAGTGCTAGCTCTCATGATAAGGATTTTGTACTTTTCATGAGGAGAGTAGGACTTGCAATAATGTTGCCTTTACTCGATTGTCTTCTTAAGCATAGAAGCATGGAGAGAGACTCGGCTTATTGGTGCCTTCTTGGAGTCAAATTTATAAATCTAGTGGAGTAAGCTTAAAGGCAACCTTGTAGTCAGAGAAGATCACCATCAAGGTAGACCACAAACTATCATGAGGTTTAGATGATTGAGTGTAGAAAGAGCCTCTTGATAGGACTTCTTAAGGCTTTTTTGTCTTAGGCTGATCACTATGCTAAGCATAATTGGAATTCCATTTGTTTTTTCTTACAAACATGCCTTACAAGCCAAAATGCCAACCTGTTACATGTTGTGTTTCTATAACCCAACACTTTGCATGCCACCCTTCTTTAGATTTAGCTCTGATCATGTCGATTGATTAGGATAATTAGCATATGTATCATCAACACTTGAATTTGCACTAGATATTAGACCAGAATTTATTAATTTCCACATCACTATAGTCTCCTTACGAATTGTCATGAAGGTGACATCCCTTTTGAATTACCATAACACTCATTGTCCAAATAGATCCACACTAAAGAATACTATTGTCTGGTGATCATCTTCAACACAGTCAAAGTTAGAAGCAACTCCAAAAGATGAAGATTGTCACCAAGCACCTCTAGATTTAGAGAGTGGTACAATCCAAAGTATTTGCCATGATATACACATTGAATTCAATACAAGAACTAGTGAAACATTGATAAAGGCCTGGTAGACCGTCAAACTTCAAAGTCTTCTTGTAGACAACTAAGAGTCCAATGAATTGGCACTCCCCTCCTTTCATTGCAGTCTTGGCCCCCTTAACAAGGTGAGTTCTAACATAGTCTAGGGAATACACAAAAATGAAAGTAGAAGGAGAGATGCACTAGCCGCTCTTTCCCATAATAACATTGTTTGACTCCCCTTCATGAAGATCCTCCTTTATCCAAAAGTCATGTTGGACTACAACCCTCCTTTATGTTCTTGAAAGAATGCAAGGAAAATCCCTATTTTTCCCACAAAGCATACAAGTAGATGTAAAATACATGTTTTACTCTTTCCCTTTATTCTTCTACAAGTCATGCATCATTTGCCAATTAACCATATTTCAATGAAGGTTAAGTTATTTCCCATCCTTTTCTATGTTATCATTCACCATGCTTATGGCCATTGAGCTTATGCTCATTGGATTATGCATGGAGGTGTTCTCAAGAAAGCTAGGAGCTACCCTTTTCATATATTTTTATCCCTGACCATTCCTTCTTTTTCTCCAAAAATGCAAAGATACTCCAAAACAATGCTAAAAGCATGTACTCAGTAGTTGTACACAATGCCACCTGTTTCACCATAAAAAACATTGGTCCCTTCATGCATGAGCCCTTACTCACCTAACTTAGATTTTCTATACAATCAATCTCAAGAGGCAAACCAAATATATGAATAGTGCCATTGACTTCATCCACTCAAAATATCTAACTCGTGTCCTTCCACTTAGGGTTTTCACGAGTGCATGCATAGCATCACATCAACAACGGTAGCTAGTAGCTAGTATTTCTTTCTCTCATATCCCTGATAGTTGGAATCATACTCCTATGGTTGATTGAATTGAGGACGAGTTCTCCCTCTTCACCAAGCACAATCGTGAGGAATGTAGCAACTAGGAGGCATGTGTTTGTTTGTGTTAGATACCTCATAGTTGGAATCATGCTCATATGGTTGATTGAGCATACATTTGTTTTTTATTGGTAATTTCTCTTTACCAAAAGGTTTTTGGTTCATTTTAATTTATGTCATCAATAACTTTGTTAAGATAGGTGCTTTCAATTTGGGGGCACAAGAAAAATGAAACCACTTATGCAAAAGAGATGCATGCATTTGTTTTAAGTAAGAATGCATGAAGTTACAAGCAATGGCACTCTTGTATTGATGGTGTAGCCTTAATATTTAGGTAGTGCATGAAGTTAAAAGCAAATATTTGGATTCGATGATCATTTTTAAATTGTCTTTTTTAGGCATCCGTTATTGTGTTTCTCGCTTGGAAAAGAAAGATTACTTACATCAAGCATAGGTGATTCTTGAAGAGCAAAAATAATATACCAACGAGTTACTTTATCGCGTGTGATCCACTCGTTATAAATAGTTTTAAGTTCTTCAAAGATAGATCCTTCAATTGCAAGGGTATTATCATGAGCCTAGTCAATTGGTTGAGGCAAACATTCATAATTACCAAGAACAATATCATGCAAGTCATTGCCTTCAAGGATTAGCAGCGTGTTTACTTTCCATCCAAGGAATCCTTGTCCTTGAAAGTGAGGGATAGAACATTGTCCAGAAGGAAATGAGTTAACCATTATAGAATTTGACATATCTAGCTAAGAGAATAAGTGCAATATGAGATCACAAAATATACACACCATAGTTGAAACAATGACAAAAGTACAACACAACAAGTCGTACACAAAAAACTATGTTGTAAAGAAAGACATTTAGTTCAAAAAGCATACTCCAAAAGAAAGAGACCCAAGATAGATGAAATGTGGGCAAGAATAAAGCAACCCATAATAGAAAAAACCTGTGCAAGAATAAACTGGCCCAACATAGATGAGAAAACATTACCGCTTTACTTTTTGGCCAAGAATAGATGATGGTCTAGAAAATTTTGGTAGAAACTCAAGAGTGAGTAATCATGACGAAACTTGTGTCATAGAAGTCTGCATGAAAATCTATTGTTTTATTTATTTCTTGTTTCAAGTCCAATTTACTTGAACTGATATAACTTTTGACACAGAACTCCAAATTAAGTAGGGATTTGCTAAAAGAAAGCTTGTGAGTCCTAACACATCAAAAAAACTATTTTTCTTGAGAAATGCATTCCCAAATAGAAACTTTTAGGGTGTCCAAGCAAGGCATATCTACAATTCAATATATATGCAATCTAAAGACCTAGTCTAGATAGGGTGAGCTATATATAGTTTTGACAATCTTTTGTCTGAATTTTGAAGGTACTATGTCTATGTCATGAGTTACAAGACACTTATGTCTGAGTTTTGATGGTACTATGTCTATGTCATGAGTTATAAGACATTCATGCTCTCATGATAGCCTAAAATGGTAACTTGTACCAATAGAACTAATTGTAAACTGGCTTAGGAGGTTGGGCTCAAGCTATGATAGCATGTCACATTATAGTATGAGTTGAAAATTGATACTTAACAATACATGGACTGATTAGGACTACATCCATGTAGATTGTAACATGTGACAACTAAGGTGGGAAACTCCAAGAGTTTTATAGAAAGAGTCATTAAGCTTGGTAACAATGGAGGATGGAGAGAACACAACTATGTTAGACATGACCATACTATTGTATATCTTGATATGTGGTTTCTTATTTTTATTCTCCTTCCACAATGAAAGGAACCATGGCTGTGGACACTATTCTTCTTTTCCTTCCCATTTGAAGTAAACATAATGGCCATATTCTCTCCATTTATAAGAACTACATGAGTAGATGGGTTTCCTTCTTCTCCTTTTATTCTAAACCATGGAGAGCTTTCTTGATCATCTAAAGTAGATTTCTCATACTATAGGGTTTGGTTAAGAAGAGTGATGTGTGTGTGTGTGTGTGTGTGTGTGTGTGTGTGTGTGTGTGTGTGTGTGTGTGTGTGTGTGTGTGTGTGTGTGTGTGTGTGTGTGTGTGTGTGTGTGTGTGTGAAGTATTGTAATGGAAAAGGAATAAAGCTACTTTAGAAGACCAACTCATGAAGGTCTTTGAAGACCATACCATGCTCAAAATGAACCTATCAACCCCTTGAGCATTGGAGGCCATTGATTTACTTTGAAGAAGATATGAGCTTGAGTGTGTTGTTATAGAGTGTTTTTCCAACCTTTCACCCTCTCTTATGGGTAGTTAAAGAAATATTTTGGTTCGAAGAAGTTGAGTAAGAAGTTGATGTTGCAACCTCAAGAAGAAGATTGTTGAGCTATTTGTATGACCAAATGAGGTTGTTTTGCATCTCAAAATTAAATAATAAAGGCATAAGTTATTGAGGAACTTGGTAAGGCTTCTGTGATGATCATGTGATGCAACATTTCCATGGCGCCATGAGACTCATATAAGCTGAGAATTTATGTATTAATCTTGCATTGTGCAAAATGGGTTTCTTTGCGAGTTCATGAATGTTGTTGGAATTTGGCTTTGTGGAAGAGGTGCTTAGAGTGGTGCTACTTATCTTGTATATGGTCCTATAGGGGTTATCTCTTTTTTGGTCCTATAGGGGTTATCTCTTTTTTGGTGTCTTTAAAGTTTTGTGTAATATCCCCACCTCGCATAGAGGGGTTATCTCTTTTTTGGTATCTTTAAAGTCTTGTGTAATATCCCCACCCCGCATAGGAATCCCCCCTCTAAAAACAAATAAAAATTATTGAAATTCCCCCTGTCATTGTGGAACAGGTGGCAGGGGGAGGAAGAAGGAGACGATGGTGACAAGAGGGATGATGTGGAAGAAGAAGAAGTAGATGACTAGATGAGGAAGACAATGACGGCATGGAGGAAGAAGGAGATGACACCAGGGAATACGTGCAAGATGACGTGAAGTAGGAGTGGAAGTTGACGTCGATGAAGGAGAAGAAGGCGATGATGTCGAGGGGGAGGCCACATGGCCTACCAACCCTCCCCCTTGGGCATATCGAGCCCTCACGGTCACCTGGAGGGGCTAAGAAGCCCCACGGCCATATGGATGGTGACAAGTGGTGGGCACCACCACCTCCTCCCCACTTCCCCTTCGTTATAAACCCCCCCCAATGGAAAGAAAGAAGGGCCTCGATGCTAAATGGCACTACATAGAGAGAGAGAGAGAGAGAGAGAGAGAGAGAGAGAGAGAGAGAGAGAGAGAGAGGGGAAACATTCTAAAAGGTTCCTCCCTTTTCCCCTCCTTAGAGGGTGGCCACATGCACTTACCCTTTCCCTCTTATTCGCAAGCTTAACCTCCCCCAATCATGATAGAAGAGAGTCACCCTAGCATGCCATCTCTCTAACAAGAGAGAGAGAGAGAGAGAGAGAGAGAGAGAGAGAGAGAGAGAGAGAGAGAGAGAGAGAGAGAGAACAGAGACTCATAAGCTGAAAGTACAGCCCCAAAATAAAGGGTGACACATACTAATGGTAATCCCGCATCTAACAATGGAGTCACCGGTTAGGGCGTTACCATTAATACAAATATAATGTTGAGTATGGATAATTCATCTCCGAATACCTAGGTACTAATTGCCATCTCTGCTATTCATTGAGACATAGGCATGTGCATGAATTCATTTTAACAAGTAGCTTGAATTTATTTTTCAATAGTTAATGAACTCATAGGGGGATGGTAGGATAATTCTTTTCGCGTTAGGTTCTCGATAACCATCAATGACCTTGCATAGATTTATGCATATGGTGCATTGAGGTTTGCACAAATACTTGTACCCAAATACAATCATGGCATCCCAGCGCTATGCGACAAAATCATACGTAGTATGAAAAGCATATAAGTTTACCTTGAGGGTTACGCACATAGACAGTACATGCATGGGAAAGATTATTTGAAACATACATCAATGGTACATGAAATTATCTTTCATTAAAAGTCTTGTATCTATCCTATGAAGGTTTCACATAAAATAATGGTTAAGGAGTTTACCTTGTGCTACCAAACCATGAGTTGATTACAACTCGCACAATAATTCGGGAATTATTTTACATTGGAAGATAGTCTTGCATCATTACAAATTTGTCTCGCATTCTTTGCCTTACGAGAAAGGAAGATAAAGACGAGTTAAAATTTTGCATAGTATCGCTCTTTGATCCCAAGGGGGAGAGCAAATATGCAACGAAAAGGTTATCGCGACTATTCTTGTAATGTTTGGGAAAGAATACCATTGTTTTTGTTGAATTGTTGTTTGAATGATTATTCGAAGTGCCTGTGATTGATGGTAAATTCATGGCGGGGGTCTATGATGACAAATTGCCATGGTGATAAAGGAATGTTCTCTTGGAAAATTATATAAGGGTTGACTACCTTGACTGTGCTTGATTCTTAAATGATTTAATTAAGGAAAGGTTCTTTGCACGGGTGGATCACCTCCAAGATCGCACTCTGGATCAACCCGAAAAGTGCACCACTCGATTCACGACTTGAAGGTCGAGTGATGAAAAGGCCAACCACGGGAATAATGTTTTCACTCTTAGGCAGCTTGCGGGTCAAGTGGAGCTCTGGACACCCCTTGCCAAGTCCAAAACAGAGTTGAGGACCTCCGTGGCCCCAACATTTGTGTGGCATTGGAAGATCCTATTCGAGATAAAGGATGGAAATTGTGGTGCCATGTGATTTGGACTAGTTACTTCTGTAGAAGTGACATGTAAATTCTCATATATGGGAAGGGAGCAAATATTAACTTGAAGATAAATTAAGGAACTTGTTTGCCAAAAGGATTGGTTGCTCTATATTCGAGTCTCTACTATAAATTATGCAAACAAACCTTGATTATTAAAATGATTAATTAAGGAATATGGTTTTAAATGTCACACATAAATGTGATAGGACATAATTAAATAACTAAAGAATGCCTATTGAGGGAAGTGGGTGGACGGAACCCTTGATGCGTCCATTCTACTACAAGATAAAGTGACCTAGTGTAAATGTAGACTAGACTGACTAACTCTAGTCAGATCACTGACTGACTACTAACCCGACTTATTTAATGTAGTCACATGTAGACAGTTGTACACACTAGCTGTCATAGATGTCGGTCATAGATGAAGACACACTAATGGTGAGTTTGATTTCTAACACAGGAAACATGTGACCAACAACCTGAAATGAATGTTGGACTACCCAAGCTTATGAATATGCTGGGAAATGACTTGACTAGTGATGAAACAAATAAATATTCAACCATTTTTCAGAAATATGTGAAACTATTTGCTACAAAATATCACCAACTGAGGGGTACTAACAACATTGTGCACCATATCAAATTGAAAGAAGGTTATAAACGAGTGGTTTAAAAACTTAGGAGACTTGGTACAATTTAGGAAAAGGTACTTAAAGCTGAAATTGAAAAGTTACTTGATGCGGGATTTTTCTATCCTATTGATGATGCAGAGTGGGTGTCTCATGTTTTAATCAGGCCAAAGAAGAATGGAAAGTGGAGAGTATGTGTTGATTTCAAGCCTCTTAATTCAACGACTAAGAGGGACTACTATCTTCTTTCGTTTCAGGATGAGATCTTGGATCAAATGGTTGGTCATGTATTTTACAGTGTATGCAATGGATACTCTAGATATTTCTAGATTAGAATAGTAGAAGAATATTAGTAGAAAACAACATTCATTACCCCATGGGGATGCTTTTGTTATAGAGTAATGCCGTTATTGGTTTGATGAATGCATATGCTAGCTTTTCAAGATTGGTTAACTGGATATTTTCCCCTTTCATCAAAAAATCTTTGCGGGTGTTTATGGATGACTTTTGTGTGTACAGCTCGAGGGCATTACACTCTCAAAAACTTAATGAAGTTTTCTGTAGGCTTGATGAGGATGGCGGTCAGGTGAACCCTGGTAAATGTAAAATACTAAGAACTAGAGTGATACTCTTGGATCATGAAGTGTTTGCTAATGGTATTTCACTTGAGCCTAGTAAAGTTGAGGCTTTACTTCTTATGGATTCTCTAAAAACTATAAAAGAAATGATGAGCTTTGTTCAAAAGTTGAGGTATCTATCAAGATCATTCCATATGCTGGCCAAGTATGTGTATCCTTTACAGAAAGCAACTCAAAGGGATCCTTTAGTTTGGACGCAAGTTGAAGAGATTGCATTCTTGCATATTAAAGAAAATTTAAGCACTTTACCAGTTCTTATGCCTCCAAACTCGGATGAACCTTTCTTCATTAGCATCAGTGTTGGAAAAAATGCAGTGGAAGCCATTTTAATGCAGAAGGGAAAGGGGATGTCTTATATGAGGCCTATGTTTTATATAAGCAGATCCATTGGAGTGACTGAAAAAGCTTGAATGGAAGAAGAATTGTTGGTATGGGGGTTGGTATATGCAGTTAAAAGATAAAAATCAGACTTGATTCAAAAACCATTTATAGTACTTACTAATTCTCAGTTGCTTCCACAGGTTTTGCGATCTGCTGAAAATGCTCCGAGAGTTACTGAGTGACTACTGGCTCTACAAGAATTTGAATTTACATGTTTGAAGGAGGATACTATCAGAGCTAGCTTAGCTGATATTTTGACTTATAAAGAACATGTTGAAAGTGCAACTGTTATTAGACGGAAACTAATTTTTCATCTGCAAATTCATGACGAAATGAAGGATAAAGATGCTCTCTTGTTTTTTGATGATTGTTACATAAGAGTGCTGATAAAAGGAAAGACTAGGTTTTGTCATTATGGATGATAAAAATCGAGAAGTATTTTTTGGAAGTCAAGAAAGTAAAAGGATACAAAGTAACAATGAAGTTGAATATGTGAGTTTACATGCTAGCCTGAAACAGTGTATTTAGCTAGAATACATGAAGATAGTTGCAAAAGGAGGTGCTATATTGGTGGTCAAATAGGTTCAAAATTTTTGGAAAGCCAATAAAGATATTTTGAAGGATTGGCTGTTTAAGATTAGAGGCCTCATGAGGTAGCTGCAAAAATTTGAATTTTGGCATATTAGCAAGGAGAAGAACCGTAGAGCTCATGAATTGGCTAAAGATGCTCTTTCCCAGTATGTTGCTATCATGAGGGTGGATAATCCTAGATATGAGGGCAGGGAAAGCTGTCATGTGATTGAAGAGTTTCCAAAAAGTGGGGAGTGAAAGTCATTGGCTAATAAATATAGAAGGTATGCCATTGTCAGAAAGGCCAGGGCATATGTGCTCATAAATGATCAGTTGTACATGAAGGGGATTGATAATATACTAAGGTGCTAGATAGTTCCGAGGTTCCTGCTTTCTTATCTTCTTGTCATGAGAAATCATGTGGTGGTGATTTTTGTTTTGAGCTTACCAAAAGAAAAATTATGCTAGCAGGACTTACTTGGCCTAGTGTGAGCAGCACTGATGTTGCTCGTGTAAAAGTTATCATGCTTGCCAATTATATACAAAAAGGGTACTAATTCCACACACACACTACAAGATAAAGTGACCTAGTGTAAATGTAGACTAGACTGACTAACTCTAGTCAGATCACTGACTGACTACTAACCCGACTTATTTAATGTAGTCACATGTAGACAGTTGTACACACTAGCTGTCATAGATGTCGGTCATAGATGAAGACACACTGATGGTGAGTTTGATTTCTAACACAGGAAACATGTGACCAACAACCTGAAATGAATGTTGGACTACCCAAGCTTATGAATATGCTGGGAAATGACTTGACTAGTGATGAAACAAATAAATATTCAACCATTTTTCAGAAATATGTGAAACTATTTGCTACAAAATATCACCAACTGAGGGGTACTAACAACATTGTGCACCATATCAAATTGAAAGAAGGTTATAAACGAGTGGTTTAAAAACTTAGGAGACTTGGTACAATTTAGGAAAAGGTACTTAAAGCTGAAATTGAAAAGTTACTTTCATAGATGATTTTTCACGTAAGGTATGGGCTTATCCCATAAAGTAGAAGTTTGATATCTTGGCAGTTTTTCAGAGATGGCTTGCTTTGGCAGAAAACTAGTTTGGGTATAAGAAAAAATGCCTTAGGACAGATAATGGGGATGAATATATATCATGTGATTTTGAGCAGTTATGTGATGAGAGGGGTATTAAGTGTCAGTTTACCACCCCTTATACTCCTCCGTAGAATGGTATGACTAAGCGAATGAATAGGACCATCTAGGAAAGGGTTCACAATATACTTAGCCATGCAGGCCTATACCAACACTTTTGGGCTGAGGCAGTTACGATTGTCGTATATATCATTAATAGATCACCCTATAATGGCATAGATTTTCAGGTTGTAGAGGAGGTATGGACAGGAAAGCCTACCTCTTATGCACATTTACGTGTCTTTTGATCCGAGACATTTTGCCATGTGCCCAAGGATAAGCGTAACAAGCTAGATCGTAAGAGTGTTAAATGCATCTACCTTGGTTATGGAGATGTAGGAGAGATGGGTTATCATCTATGGGATCCAGAGGCATGGAAAGTCATGCGTAGCCATGATGTAGTCTTCCATAAAGACAAGATGCATAGGCAGCCTAAGAGACTCGTGGAGATACGTAGGGTTATATTTCAAGAGGAGCCATGTGCTCCCATATAGCCAACTGGACAGCCTACGACAGTAGCACATGCTCATGGCCAGGGTGTTGGACAAAATGTTGGGTAGGTAGTAGAGCTTGCAGTGCGGTGTTCTACTATAGATGGATGCCCACCTGACAAATTTGAGCCCTTCATACACTATGTTTTGGTTACAAATGCAAAAGAGCCTCTCAACTATGATCAAGCTATGTTCAAGGGTGATAGTCACTCTTGGGAGAGGGCTATGCAGTCTCTGATAGACTCCTTACATTAGAATATGACTTGGGATTTGGTTTCCTTACCTGCTGGCAAGAAGGCTCTGCCATGCAAATGGGTGTACAAGCTGAAAAGTACCCCTGGATACCCCAAGCCGGCATACAAGGCTAGATTAGTAGTAAAGGGTTTTAAGCAGGAGCATGGTGTTGACTTTGATGATGTCTTCTCTCCTATGGTTAAGATGACCACCTTGCGCTTAGTCTTTGTAATGAAGGAAACCTAGGAGAGAGAAGGAGAGAAGGGAGAGACTATAGAGAGGAGAGAGAAAGAGGAAGAAGGTGAGATAAGAAGAGAGAGAAAGACTAGCAGAAGAGAGAGAAACACAGGAAAAGAGAGAGAGAGAGGAGGGAAGCCATGAACGCTAGGAGGAAGGAGAAAAGAGAGACTTGATTATTGATAACCCATCCCTAATTGGGTCTCTCAACACCTTATATACCCTATCAGTATAACTGGGTATTCCAATGCTAACCCGTGTCCTACCCATCTATCCCCACTCTTTTACATTCCATCCCGACCCCGAAGGTTTTTTCCCTCAAAAACAAAAAGAGAACTTATGGCTCACAGTGAAAAAGGGGGGGGGTGCACAGTACTACTCTCCTCAACATTACAAAGGAGGATATAGGAGAATCTCATGTGGAATTGGGGCATAGAATTGTGTATATGATGTAAGTGACATGTGCAAGTTGATAGCATATGAGTTTGGCCTCCAATTCTTGAGAATTAGGGGCTGACAAACAGTGGACAGCATGCTGTCCAGAACAGGCCTGCTAGAGAAAACCGGTCATAACTTCGCTACCATCGGGGTCAAATGGAAAGTGGTTATCCTTTCCATGCATTGGGTTACCATCCACAAGTAAAGCTAGAATGATCAGTACCACTAGCTGTTGCATTGAGTCTTCCATAAGCATCATATGATTAAGCTCGATCTGTGCTTGGATGCTGTCAATAACAAATGGGGTTGCATAAGCTGAGAAGTGTACTGCATCAACCCTTATATGTGACATGTGTATAGACTGAAGGGTCTCCTAGAAGGACATGTTTTCTTGATCTGTAATATGAGCATGATCTTTAAGATCTACATGATATTCTTTCTTGAATGAAAGTTCATCTTGCTTTGGACCCACATCGAAATGGTCTTTAGCAAGATATATCCTATCCTTGGCATAATGCTATTCGAATACAAATAGGAGTTTTGCATTCTGTGCTCTACATTTGTCTTGATGATCACAAGATATCGGCTTAGCACATCGATAGCATAAGCCCGCAACATGCAGTCCCGTATCATATCACTAGTAAGGTGTCTAATGCGTTTAGCCTTAGATAGCAATCTACACACATGCTCATCGCCATTGGTCAGCTCAGTAATAGTTCTAACATGCTACTCATAGTCATCTTGCTGCTCATGTACAACAAATGGCTGCCCATGACCATAATTCTCATACTGTCCATATGAAGGGTCATGCCAATGTGGCTGCTACTCATAATGATACTCATGCTACTGTCCACACATATGCTCATCACCATTGGTCAGCTCAATAATAGTGCTGACATACTGCTCATAGTCATCTTGCTGCTCATCTACAACAGATGCTCATCACCATTGGTTAGCTTAGTAATAGTTCTGACACGGTGCTCATAGTCATCTTGCTGCTCATGTACAACAGATGGCTACACATGACCATAATGCTCATGTTGTCCATATGGAGGGTCATACCAATGTGGCTGCTACGCATAATGATACTCATGTTGTTCATATTGCATATGGTAATAATATCCCGGCTGCTCATTTACATCTATTTGCTATTGACTATTACCAAAACTTTGGCCATATTGATGCCCATAAACATGCTGCTTCCCAAGATTTCATGATGATTGTCCAACATGACTACAATGGTGTCCTTGCATCCTAGGCTGACCATAAATATGATGAGTAGCAAGTCCATGAGCATAGCTATCGGCATGATGCTGGTCATAATCACTGACTTGCTGCTCCTGCATTGCATAAGAATCTCCATTTGCATGCTACTGACCAATGCTATATGAGCTACCATATACATGTCCATGATCATGACTTGCATAAGAACTATGTTGTTGCATAAAGGAGTGCTTGTAAGCGTAATCATGCTATCCATAATGGCCATAATCATGCTACCCGTGATAGCCATACTGTTGATCAAATCCATTGGAGTATGATCCACCCTCATGAAAAGGTACATAGCCTAGGTGTTGCCCAAAGTCGTATTGTACAATACTTTGGTTATCAAAATTGCCCATATGTGATTTAGCTTAGCACCGGTAACTGAGCTATATTGTTTGCCACATCAGAGCATCAAAAGATCCCTAGTGTTATTACTGAAAATCAGATCTGCACACTACTGTTTGCTATTGTATGCTGCTCACTCTATACAACACACTGTTCACTGTGTGTTAAAAGTTAATCAAACTTATCATCCAATGCTTTCCCTGGTTTTGATAGAAGGAATTCTACATGAAATTCTACACGTTATGTTCCTTTGTCTATTTTGTGTAAAAGTCCCTTCGAACTATGCTTTCCAACACCAAGAATTTGCCCAAAATCTTGTTAATCATTTGCACAGGACTGGCTTGATTTCTTGGCATAAGAACTTTACTTATCTGCAGAGTTCTGAGGGAATTGAAATTTCATGTACTTATGAACATCTACACATTCATGTTGTTCTTCCAGTTCAAACTTTTCAATAGTGTCATCACTGAACTCATCATGGTTGGAAGTGGCTTGAACAATAGTCTCTCTATTGTCTTTTGAAGACTCAGGCCACAATCCACAATAGTATGAGGAATTTCCTTCCTTCAAGTAGGATTACCTCCTATCTTTTGGAGATTATCTATGAGCTGAGCTACATAATGCATGCATTACTAGAAAGTCCAGTGCCCAGTTGGCGACTTCTTTAGTTGAGCTTTGAAGCTCCATCATTCAATGTTGTAAAGCACATTGGAATCTGCTGTAGGATTTGTATTTTCTTGGGGCACCTCGAGAGAACTTCTATCTTATGTGTCTTTGCTCCAGCTCTGTCATTCAGCCAACTACTACTACTTTCTATTGGACAAAGGAAAAGTTCCAAGTGCAGTGGTAGAGGATCTCCTCTTGACATCGGCCTTCACATTTTCTGATCCTAATGTACGATCAAACTCATTCAGTGAATTGCATTACATCACTTCTTGGCTAATTCTGTCACATCGTAGGAAGGCAGAGCTAAAGTCAGGTGTACATCCTTCCATCTTTATCATCTCCAACCTTCTCTCAACTCAGCATCATATTTGCAAAACTGCGGATAGGATTTCATCCCTTGTATTCACATGAAAACTTTTAGTTTTTGATGTGAGCCGAAGTGCATTCTGCGTGCTCCATTTCTGCACTAGACATTTCCTTCCTAATCCTAGCTACCTCATGTTAACCCCAACACGAAGAAAGAAAAAGGAAATAAAAAAGACGCAGGGCAAAGGTGGAAAAAAGGTAGCCGATTGAAGAAAGAATAGGAGAAAAGGACAAAAGCACAAGGGCAACCTTAAAAGTCCAAGGCAAATACAAAAGGGAAAATGCACATTTTAAAATAAAAAGGCGCACCCTGAAATCGTGTAAAAGAGCGCCGCGCCCTCACCCGTGCAATTTGTAAAAGTAGACGGGCGGTGGAAAGGAATCTAGGAAGATAGAAGGACAATGGGAAAAAGGGCCTAGGCTATGGCCGGCCATGTTAAAAAGGAGAAAAGGGGATGACCGCCCAAAAGGGATACAGGGTTTTGTATATAAAGTGGAAAAGTGAAAGAAAAGCTCATTCTTGTGTGTGGCCAAAAGTAGCTCTCCTCTTCTTCTTCTTCTTCTTGTTCTTGCTTGCTTGAGCTTGTGCTTGAGGGAGGGAGTGTGAGAGTATGAGGGAGTGAGTGTGTGAGGGTGAGGGACCTAGGAGGAGAAGCTCTCCATCTTCTCCTCTCTTCTTCTCTTCTCTTCTCTTCTCTTGTCTTGCTCGCGGCAATGGAGCTTGGAGCGTGGAGCTTGCTTGAAGCTTGCACT
Source organism: Lygodium microphyllum (assembly GCF_053477565.2). NCBI lineage: Eukaryota > Viridiplantae > Streptophyta > Polypodiopsida > Schizaeales > Lygodiaceae > Lygodium > Lygodium microphyllum. Next base: position 100,820,634 of record NC_141150.1, on the reverse strand, counting down.
TGGATCGTGGAGCTACCAGAGTGTGTGGGAGAGGAGGTAACTTGAATGGCATGGAGGTAAGCTCACTACACCCGTAGATATGGATGGCGCGTCGGCAAAATGCAAGGGCTTTCACTCAACCGCCAAGACCGATGGGTTGCTTATTGTTTCAAGTGTTCCAAGCCGAGCACTAATAGCTACCTCTCACATAGCCGATGCGCCATCCATATCTATGGGCGTAGTGAGCTTACCTCCATGCCGTTTGAGTTACCTCCTCTCCCGCGCACTCCGGTAGCTCCACGATCCAAGTGTAAGCTTCAAGCAAGCTCCATCCTCAAGCTCCACGATCCAAGCTCCATTTCCGCGAGCAAGACAAGAGAAGAGAAGAGAAGAGAAGAAGAGAGGAGAAGATGGAGAGCTTCTCCTCCTCGGTCCCTCACCCTCACACACTCACTCCCTCACACTCACACTCCCTCCCTCAAGCACAAGCTCAAGCAAGCAAGAACAAGAAGAAGAAGAAGAAGAAGAGGAGAGCTACTTTTGGCCACACACAAGAATGAGCTTTTCATTCACTTTTTCACTTTATATACAAAACCCTAAATCCCTTTTGGGCGGTCATCCCCTTTTTTACATGGCCGGCCGTAGCCTAGGCCCTTTTTCCCATTGTCCTTCTATCTTCCTAGATTCCTTTCCACCGCCCGTCTACTTTTACAAATTGCACGGGTGAGGGCCCGACGCTCTTTTACACGATTTGAGGGTGCACCTTTTTATTTTAAAATGCACCTTTCCCCTTTTGTATTTGCCTTGGACTTTTAAGGTTGCCCTTGCGTTTTGTCCTTTTCTCCTATTCTTTCTTCAGTCGACTACCTTTTTTCCACCTTTTCCCTGGGTCTTTTTTATTTCCTTTTGCTTTCTTCGTGTTCGGGTTAATATTACCCCCCTCCTAGACGAGTGTCAGTCCCATGGCACTCACCGTCATTGGTAGCAGGCTATAGCATGCACCGAAGACGTGGGTGACAAGAACGCCTGTGGTTTCCGTGGAGGAGTGTTGGTGGTAGTGTGGGAGAAGGTCTTGGAATGCATGGATGAAGCAAAGTTGTCCATGTGGAGAAGAAATACACATGAAGGTAATGAGACATCCTTTGCATTGTAACGTACGACGTAGCAGAATTGAATACAAGGACACCACACTCTCAGGAGCTGGAAACTATTGGACTTGCTTGATGAGTACGGTGTACTTTTCGTGGCAAATCGTGTGGTGCTTATCACCACTGATTGCAATGGTACTCCGACAGAGTGCAAGAGAGAATTGTGCAAGTGGGTCAGGGTGATAGGTCGAACCATAGGCGAGGCAAGCTCCCCAGGTATGTCCTACCCTTGATGTGCCCTGAACAATTGTGGGTGATGGTAAAGGGCTAGGGGACTACGGACAAAGCTAGTCGACCAAGGTCACTAGACATACCTAGTTTGAGGACCCCTAGGTGCTGTGCTGTGATCGTGGGTGCTTTTTTTTTTTTTGGACTTGCCTGAGTACAACCATTACAATATGTTGAGGCTATCAGCCTTTCAATGGGTTGGACAATGTCAAGCTTTGAAGGCACAGAAAATGGATAGTACAATGATGATTGCACCCTAGCCTCGTTGTTAGAGAAGCAGTTGGCAAAAGGGGGAGATACACTTGAGATATTACAAACCTCCTTGCAACATATGCGATGTTGGCATGATTGAGGTAACGACTGCCGTGAGCCAACTATAGAGCTTGACCCAGCAAGGGAGAGTGGCCCATGTGATGTGGGCGGTTGGCAAGGGTGATTCGTGCTTTCGGCAGCATGGCTTTGCCACGGCTCCTTGTGGGGTCGATGGTCTTGCAGTGATCGGGCATTGAACACTTCTGCGCAAAGACCTGTCTCATCCTGTATCCACTTGTCACTTTATGAGAGTACATGCATGGTATATGCCGCAACTATAATAAACCAGTGTAATGCAAGGAAACATCACTTATTGGAATTCTATGGTGTTGACTTAGACATTTATCACCTGTGCTTGATTAGCTTTTTCTTTTGCTAAGGACGTGAAATATATTAACGCAGATATGAAAAGTTCGTACAATTCGGAAACATGTCAATATTTAACCTTTTAAAGACAAAAAGTTATGGCTAGGTAGCATTTGATAAGCCCTTTATACAGCATGGGGCTACTCTATTTGTACGAGTCGGGGTGAGTCTGGGTGGCCGGGTGATTGGGGCTCTACTGGTGTGGAGCTCCTGTGGGGTGGGGTAGGGAACACGTCGACCGGGACATGAATGGTGTAGTCCCGGCCCGCTACCGTCTCCAGAATGTCTTTAAACAATTCGTTAAATTCTTCTCTTTCCCGAGCTGCCCTTTCTGCCCTTGAGCATCTGGGGCCTGAGCGTAAGCTGGGGGTTCATGCCACTAGTGTTGCTACCTATTGCGCGTTTTGAGTCTCGACTTTCTTGACTCGAGGATTCTTCGGCCTTCGCCTTGGACAGTGGCGCTTAGGGCCTCGCTTCTTGGCATACCTCTTGATGGTGGGCACATAGCGCTCTGATGGAGGGGCGCGTGCCACATGCTATCATCTTTTGCGAAGAGCGTCTTTGCATGCCAGATCTCCATGATTCTCCATGCGTTCTGCCAAAAAAGGAAGCCTGCAAGATGCAATCCAAGGGTTAGACCTGGATATAGGATACAACTGTTTGCATGGAAGGGATTTTAGTGCAGTTATGAAGCGCATATGACAAGAAGGGGAGGGGTGAGGCATGTGGTGTTTGTTGTAGAGGAGTGGCCCCCATGCTGATGTTTGCGTTGCCTCCTTTCATTAGCGGATATTAGTTTATGCTAAGTCGCGTGGAATGGTTGTCGTGGAGTGGGATAGGGCACATCCTCGAAAGGATAGACCAAAAAGGGAAGCACGTGTATTGAAAGGGACTACACCCTGTCTACACCATCAGAGTTGTTGGTCAAGGTTTCCTATGGCGGCAGTGTGGGTTGCATGCCCTTCACCTGGAGGTGGGGCTGGTCACATGGTTTTTGAATGTGTGATGAAAGGAGGACTTGGGGAGGTTAGTTTATCTGACCCCACTCTTCCCCCTGCACTTGACTATCATTGCTTGTGTGTGTTGACATTGTTTATACACGGTGACACAAAAAAAAATGTTTATTTATATACATATTCATGAATCCATGTCACTTCACAAGGATAAGAACCAAGTGTAGAACTCGGGGTTGCACCGGAGCGTGGCACACGCATCTAGTATTCGCGGCAACTTACTTAATACTGATAGATATTTTGCCACGTAGAGTAGCATGGAACCTTGACCAAGTCTACTGGCAATATGTAACTCCTCCTCAGTGAGAACCTTATCAATCAAAGGGCCCTGTAGCCTAGTTCCAGCTAAGTCCGTATCCCGAATGTCAGTCAGCACTCGAAGGGAAGTTGGTGCCACATAGGTTGGGTCTCTTTGAGACTGCCATTTGGCCAATCGCTCTTCTAAGACCGTCATGATCTGAGCCCCTAGTTCGGCCATTACAACACGGATTTCACACCAACGCTACTCAAATTGACTCTGGCCTGCTGACAGCCGCTTTAGTTGCTCTATGTCTACGAGATTCGGTCGGCAGAGCATTTCATTGAACGTGACGGTTAAGCGCAGTTCGTCAGCCTCCTCGTCAGGGATGAGTCGCATGCGTTCATGTAGGAGCCTGTCGTAGTGCCCGTTAAGATGTTCTTGTTCTTCCCATGATAGAGGAAAGGTCAAGTAATCTCCAAGCTGCTCCTTAGGGATTGTGCCCATGTCTGCAAGGATGTAGACACGTGCGACCACTTTGAGCTTAGCATCCAACTCAGTTAAGCATTCTGTGACACTTCTATGTTCAACGAGGGCTTGCTCGATTGCTATCTCGTGCAAAGTCCTAAGAGTTTCCTTAGGCTTCAGCATGACTAGGGGCTCAGGCCTAGATGAGCAAGTTGATCAGCGCTAGGATTTCTTATGCTCTTGGGGTTCTCACGTTTCTCCTGAGGTTTTGCTACTATTTTCTCATGGTTCTTCTCAGATGTGACTGGTATAGATTTGTCACCCTGTTGTGATGATGTTGTATCCACTCTTGATTGGTCAATGCGAGTTCTATTGTCAGTGGATAGAGTGTTGTGATCAACTGTTGATGGCAATGGTTGCTTTGGTTTTTTAGAGCACATCGATGCGTCTGAGGTTTCACCGCTATTAGGAGAGGCATCAGTGGGCTCATTGGTGGATGGACTCGATGCGTTGTTCATCAGCTCTCCAGCGCCCTTCGTCTCAATGTTCTTGGGGTCCACAACTACCTGTGATTGTTGTTGCCTTCGTTGTTTTCTCCTCTTTTTCTTGGTCAATGAAGGTGCATCGCTCAACGACTCAGAACCCTGAACTAGATCATCCGTTGATGTGCTTGGTTGGGCCTCAGCATTCTCTTCCTCTAGTGTGTCCGTACAGGACATGGCCGTGGCCTGCTGAATAGCCTTGCTAGGTTGTGAGAGCACAATTACCTCCCTTTTCGGAGAGTCTAGCTCTTCAGCCAACTCCCTTGAGTTTAACTCCTCCAGCCTAGGCTTTAGGCACTCTGGAAGTGCTGGAGTTTTCGAGGAAGTTGGTTGTGATACCTCCTCCACGGGTAAACTTCTAAGGACATGTTCCACGAGGGGCATTGTCACGGCCAAGGGCTGTGACTGCTGTGATCCCTGATTGGAAGTAGTAGCAACTAGTTTAGTGGGCTGACCACCCTTGGTGGATTGCGGTGTCAAGTCCCTAGGGCGATCAGAAGTGGTTGTGTCTTTTGTTGGCCTTTGATCACTCATCTGTGTAGATCGAACATGAGCTGATCTAGTCGCATTAGGCGGCTCAGGCATATCCTTGGGTCGAGAGCTACAGATGGCGTCATGTCCCACCTCTTTGATGGTTGGAAGCTTCGATGGAGATAGAGATTGGAATTGAGCAGTCGCCCTTGATAACTGCTGTAGTGCTTCCTGTGTCTGTTTGGGAGAAGAGGGCGTAGGAGATCTAGGACTCTTAGGTGGACTTGGCCCTGGCTGAATGATTTGCTCGAGGCTATTAGACGATTGTGCCATTTGCTTTGTTGAGCGATCAGCCTTGCCTTGAGCAATGTTGTGCCTATGATGCTTGTCCTCCCCTTGGGAAATCAAAGGCTCTTTGGGAACTAGCGGCTTCCACGTATCCTCGACGATTACATCTCGCATGTGCCTGTCAAGCACGCTAGGCCGAGGATCTACCCTCTGATTGGTCCCGTTTGGTTTCTTGATTTCGACCATGAGGGGTTCGGTCACTCCACTGTTGTTGACTCGAGACTTGGTTTTTCGCTTAGATCTCCTCCCACGCTTCTTTGCTCTTGATACGATCTAGCCTTCAGTCGACCACAGAGGTTTAGCAAGGGGTTTCGGCACCCAAATCCATCGGTTGCCTGCATAATACCCTTGAGCCCGAAGCCACGCCTTGGATATCCATCGTGGCATTGTGCTAGCTCTCCATCGATGCTTGCGTCTATAAGGCTTGGGATTCTTTTGGGGTTTTCTACGATATTTGTAAGTCCAAAGCTTGTCCTTGGCATTGTCTCGTGACCTTCTTGGTTCAGGCATGGCCTCACTCACTGGCTCTCGTTGTTCGACATGTGCTTGTATTAACTCTTCCAACAAGTCCTTGCTCTCATTAATGGGTTTGACTGTTACGTCAGCACCTTGCTTGCCTTTCCCTCGAGGTTTGCTGAGGTCACCCTTGTTAAAGCTCGTGACTATCCTCACACCTGGTAATGTCAAGTGTATCCTCTGAGCTACATAATCAGCCTCACACTTGGTAGCATTTTTGAAGGGCCTTCCTAGGAGGATTTCCTTTCCACCATTCTCGCTATTGGGAGGGACATAGAACAGGAGTGGCAAGCTTTCTATTTCAATTGTTACAAGGATTCTGCACCTCCCTAAAAGTGCTTGTGGGTGTTCCCCATAAGGATTAAGAGTTGCATCAGTCGGTATGAGCTCTGGTTGGCCTAGTAGGGTCCATGATTCATAGGTCAAGATATTAAAATCTGCTCCTTCATCAATTAGAGCATCAATAGTATGCTCTCTTTTCGCAGTGAGTTTGACCCTAAGATAAGCAGGTGGTACTATGTCTTCATCTTCTGGGTCTTGGCTTGTAAATTTAAGCCTTCTAACAGATGCCCTTGAGTTCTCGACTGCACGATCAGATGTGGATTCTCCACTGCTGTCTTGGATCGTTAGTGCAGTGCTGTTCAAGGTACATCTCTCGTCAAGAGTGTCGTGTCTAGTCATCCTCGCCTTTGTAGCTTGCTGAAGTTGCATTTTGCTCTGACTAGACACGATTTGAACACAATGTCCTTGTGTTCTCGTGGTGTGGCCTTTTTGCCCTTGATGGCTAGATTGGCCCATTGATGTTCTAGGGTCTCTGTTTCTCTATATTCAGGTATGGGCTTTTGGTTGCTCTATTGCAAGTGAGACTCCATGCTCATGTAAAGCTATTGCTACACTAGGGTCCAATTTGAAGGACCTGTCACAGCGCGTGTTTTCTCTCCAACCTACTTGGGGGAGGTGCGGAGGGGGTAGAGCCCGCTCTGCGGGGGTCCGGGGGGGCACTCCCCTCGGCCCGCAGGGCCGTTACGGTAAAAGCCATGCACAATTTGGAGGACCGTTTATAGCCAAATTCGAACCACTTACTCTCAGTTTCAGCCCGGTAATGGATCTATGATATGGTTTCAGCTCTATATGGTTTCTCGGTTAATTTCACTAACTTCAAGTCAAAATTTGAGAAAATCTAAATTCGGCCTAACAGGTCCGAATTGCAGGGTCCGAGTGGATCACTCGGACGGGCCGAGGCGCATGGGCCGAGGGCTAAGTTCGGACGAATTCGGACACAGTCACTCAGAGGGGCCGAGGCACTTGGGCCAAGAGCCGAATATGGGACGTGGCCGAGCGCCGAATTTCAGTCTCAGGTGGGTCGACTCAGACGGTTCGAGGCCGACTAGGGTTTTGCCGAGTGGGCCGAGTGGTCCGAGGGCCGAGTCTGGGCCTCGGACCAGAGTTGACGTGACTCGGACGTGCCGAACGCCGCGCATTTTTCATCGAAGCTCCCAAAATTCGTCGTGCAAGGTGCTGGGGGTCTTCCCCCTTGTCAAGCAACTCCAGATTGGTCCTACTACTGTAGGGGAAGGTGTAGAATTACCTGGGTTAGCCGACGATCTCCTTGATGCCAAGATCGAAACGGATTTCCTCGCCAAGCTTTCCTCTTCTCTCCTGCTCTCCTGAAACCCTGCAATGCACAATGTGGCCTTTCTTGCCACTTCTGGCCCTTATACCCTCTTCCACGTATGGTATTGGCACCCCCAATAACTCACTTACTGACCTTAGGCATCAGAAGTAAGTTTTTTACCACTTTTGCACGATTCTTGCCCTGTTTCTGCCCTGTTTTACAACAGTAACCCTAATGCTTATTTTCTTTGTTTTTCTTTGTTTTCTCCTACTCTAATGCATCCAAATCACAAAGTAAATACCTACACTACTCCATCTCACAATATAAATCTCAAGAAAAACAACAAACCTACTTGCCAAGGAGATCGAATACCATCTTTAACCCCCTTGCTTCCTACTTATCTCAAGCACCGGTTCGGGGGAAACCCCATTCCAATGCTCGATTCGAAGCGTGCAAATCCGTTGGTCCCGGCAAGGAAACCAAAATGTGGGGGCTTTCACTCAACCACCAAGACCCACGGACCGCTTATTGTTTCAAGCGTTTCAAGCCGAGTACTAATGGCTACCTCTCACATAGCCGACGCACCATCCATATCTACGGGTGTAGTGAGCTTACCTCCATGCCGTTCGAGTTACCTCCTCTCCCGCGCACTCCGGTAGCTCCACGATCCAAGTGCAAGCTTCAAGCAAGCTCCATCCTCAAGCTCCACGCTCCAAGCTCCATTGCCGCGAGCAAGACAAGAGAAGAGAAGAGAAGAGAAGAAGAGAGGAGAAGATGGAGAGCTTCTCCTCCTCGGTCCCTCACCCTCACATACTCACTCCCTCACACTCACACTCCCTTCCTCAAGCACAAGCTCAAGCAAGCAAGAACAAGAAGAAGAAGAAGAAGAGGAGAGCTACTTTTGGCCACACACAAGAATGAGCTTTTCATTCACTTTTCCACTTTATATACAAAACCCTAAATCCCTTTTGGGCGGTCATCCCCTTTTCCCCTTTTTTACATGGCTGGCCGTAGCCTAGGCCCTTTTTCCCATTGTCCTTCTATCTTCCTAGATTCCTTTCCACCGCCCGTCTACTTTTACAAATTGCACGGGTGAGGGCCCGACGCTCTTTTACACGATTTCAGGGTGCGCCTTTTTATTTTAAAATGCACATTTCCCCTTTTGTATTTGCCTTGGACTTTTAAGGTTGCCCTTGTGCTTTTGTCCTTTTCTCCTATTCTTTCTTCAGCCAGCTACCTTTTTTCCGCCTTTGCCCTGCGTCTTTTTTATTTAATTTTTCTTTCTTTGTATTGGGGTTAACACCTCGTCCTAGTTGCAAGCTGTAGCATAGATGTTAAAGATCACGACGTGTGTCCCCAAACATATCAAGACCTGTTCAAAAGCATGCCTCTACATGGCTATACTTTGATGCTTCCCGCAAGCACTAAGCAAGGAAAGCCACATTGAAGCACCATCCTGACCGCTTACTCCCATAACTTTGTCATTGGCTTCATTTAGAAGTCCTACCCGACCCAAAAATGTCAACCATACATCAACAATCTTGGGGTCTCGGTGTGGTGCGATGATCTCATCACATTAGCACTGAAATAGTGGTGACCTTATGATTAACCAAGGACATTTAATGCAGAGAGAACTCACTTATCTGTCATTTAGTTTCAAGCTAGCACATAGCATTCCTTTGAAGAATTGGAGAACCTTGTTCCAATCCCCTATTGAGCAGCCATTGTTGCAATTCCAAGTGGTGGTAGTGTCTCGTCAAAGGACTTGATTATAAGTTTTGGTGCAACCTCCATGTGCCGCATTTTGCATACATCCCAACCATTGCATTACACACATCAGTATCAGAACTAAAAGTCATGCTTCGTCACTTTGCATACATCCCAACCAGTGCATTACACACATCAGTATTAGAACCAAAAGTCATGCTTCGTCACATTCACATGAATCCTTTTTCCTTGCTCTTCCAGCATGATCGTAGGGTTTTGACAAAGATTTTCATGCCACCACGAAGCCATAAGACAAGGTGCAGAGTCCAAAGGAGCACCTGGTTCATGAGGCATATCAAGATTCAGACCGGAAGTTTCCAGCTCAGGTTCGCTTTCGTATTTACAAAGATTTGCATGCCAAAGGAGCACCTGGTGCTTGAGGCATATCAAGATTCAAACCGGAAGTTTCCAGCTTAGGTTCGCTTTTGTATTCACAAAGATTTGCATGCCACCATGAAGCCGTAAGACAAGGTGCAAAGTCTAAAGGAGTAGCTGGTGCCCGAGGCATATCAAGATTTAGACCAGAAGTTTACAGCTCAGGTTCGCATATCAAGATTTAGACCGAAAGTTTCCAGCTCGGTTCGCTTCTGTATTCACAAAGATTTTCATGCCACCACGAAGCCGTAAGACAAGGTGCAGGGTGCTTTCCTTCTGAATGTTATAGTCAGAAAGGGTACATCCATCCTCAAGCTAGCGACCAGCAAAGCTTGGTTAGCAAAGATCCAATGATCAAGCTATTGCGAGATGATTTTAAGCGCAATAGGAACCCCTATAGAAACCTTTTTCCACCTTGATTTATGCCTTCATCTATCACAGCAGGAACACCTATTGAGAACACAAACTCCAGGAGAAAGAAACAATTATTTGACATAGCTGAAGAAGCGGTCCAAGCCTATGATGTTGCTACTCAAAAGATTCCTTAACTCCTGTTATGGGTGATGCAGAAACAAAGAAGATTTCTCCCTTCTTTCGTTGGACTGAGAATCCATGGGAGCTTCTCAAGAATGAAGAAGAAAACTCTCCTTTGAGAAGTAACTGTAGTCAAAACTCTCTCCAAGTCTTGTGGCTCTCATGAGATTTGCAAGAAAGGTTGCCAACACCATGTGGTACTCCATCACTACTTCTTACAGCTACTATACCTATGTAACTAGTTTTTTTTTTGTGAAATATAACTGCATATAAGGAAAGAAGAAGAAAAAGGGACCAAAAACCTAAGCTCTGATGCCAACTGTAATGAAGGAAACCTAGGAGAGAGAAGGAGAGAAGGGAGAGAGTGTAGAGAGGAGAGAGAAAGAGGAAGAAGGTGAGAGAAGAAGAGAGAGAAAGACTAGCAGAAGAGAGAGAAAGACAAGAAAAGAGAGAGAGAGAGGAGGGAAGCCATGAAAGCTAGGAGGAAGGAGAAAAGAGAGACTTGATTATTGATAACCTATCCCTAATTGGGTCTCTCAACACCTTATATACCCTCTCAGTATAACTGGGTATTCCCATGCTAACCCATGTCCTACTCGTCTATCCCCACTCTTTTACAGTCTTGGCTTTGGTTGCACAGCTTGACTTGGACTTGTACCAGATGGATGTCAAGATTACTTTCTTACATGGAGACTTGCATGATGAGATTTACATGGAGCAGCCTAAGGGCTTTGCAGAGCCTGGCAGGGAGCACCTAGTGTGCAAGTTGAAGAAAAGTCTTTATGGCTTGAAGTAGGCACCTAGGGAATGGTATCATAAGTTCGATGCCTTTATGCAGTCACAGGGCTATAGCCGTAGTGCTGTGGATCCGTGCTGGTACACGAAGAAAGCCCGTGATGGTCCTTTGCCTCTTTTAGTACTCTATGTGGATGACATGCGATTATTAGGAAAAGCTCATGATGAGCTAGATGCTCTTAAGGCTCAGCTCAAGAAGAGCTTTGAGGGATCTAGGACATGCCTCTCACATACTTGGTATGCACATTAGACGCGATAGGCATCAAGGACTCATCTACTTGTCACAAAGGGAGTACATTCATAAAGTCATTGAGCACTTTTGCATGCAGGACGTGAAGCCTATTGGGTGTCCATTTCCTTGTTATGTGAAGGTATCAAAGGTCGATTGTCCACACATAGATGAGAAGAGGGCTGAGATGGCCAAGATTCCCTATCCATCTATAGTGGGCAGTCTTATATATGCCATGATAGCCACTCATCCAAATATTTCCTTTGCAGTTGGTGTTGTGGTATAGTATATCCCTACACATGGAAAGAAGCATTAGGATGTTGTGAAGGGTATCATGAGATATCTAAAGGGCACTACACGCATGTACATATGCTATAGTAGCTAGGATACAAGACTTGTGGGGTACACTGACTCTGATTATGCAAGACACATAGATAGTAGGAAGTCCACTTCTCGCTATGTGTTCACTTATGTTGGAGGTGTTATTCCATGGATGCCCAGGGTGCAGAAATGCATGGCCCTTTCTACTATAGAGGCCGAGTATGCTGTAGCCATTGAGGCATGTAAGGAGGCCATTTGGTTGGGTCGTTTGGTTCATGACCTTGGTATTGATGGTATTCCTACCCTGCATTCGGATTCTATGAGTGCTATTCAATTAATTCAATTAACCAAGAATATGGTCTTCCATATGAAGATGAAGCACATTGAGGTGAGGTATCACTTCATACGTTGGGTCATTGAGGGAAAGTCTATTGACCTTGTCAAGATCTCAATTTTGTAAGACTTGCATGAGGAGAGAGTAAGACTTGGAACAATGTTGCCTTTACTCAATTGTCTTCTTAAGCATAGAAGCATGGAGAGAGACTCAGCTTGTTGGTGCCTTCTTGGAGTCAAATTTATAAATCCAGTGGAGTATAGCTAAAAGGCAGCCTTGTAGTCAGAGAAGATCACCATCGAGGTAGGCCACAAGCTATCATGAGGTTTAGATGATTGAGTGTAGAAAGAGCCCCTTGATAGGACTTCTTAAGGCTTGTTTGTCTTAAGTTGATCACTATGCCAAGCATAATTGCAATTCCATATGTGTTTTCTTACAAACATGCCTTACAAGCCAAAATGCCAACCTGTAACATGTGTGTTGCTATAACCCAACACTTTGCATGCCACCCTTCTTTAGATTTAGCTCTAATCATGTCGATTGATTAGGATAATTAGCACACGTATCATCAATACTTGAATTTGCACTAGATATTAGACCAGACTTCACGAATTGCCACCTCCTTGCAGTCACCTTCCGAATTTCCATGAAGGTGATGTCCCTTTTGAATTACCACCACACTTGTAGTCCCAATAGGTCCACACTAAAGAACACTATCGTATGGTGATCATCTTCAACACAATCAAAGTTTGAAGCAACTCCAAAAGATGAGGATTGTCACCAAACACTTCTAGCTTCAGAGAATGGTACATTCCAAAGTATTTGCCATGGTATACACATTGATTTCAACACAAGAACTATTGAAACCTCGATAAAGGCCTGGTAAACCATCATTCAGAGTCATCTTGTAGAATAGCAAGAGTCCAATGAACTAGCACGTCCCTCCTTTCATTGCAGCCTTGGCCTCCTTAGCAAGGTGAGTTCTGAGATAGTCTAGGGAATACACAAAAATGAAAGTAGAAAGAGAGATGCACTAGCCACTCTTGCCCATAATAACATTTCCTGACTCCTCTACATGAAGATCCTCCTTTATCCAAAAGGCATGTTGCACTGCCACCCTCCTTTTCGTTCTTGAAAGAATGCAAGGAAAATCCCTCTTTTTCCCACAAAGCATACAAGTAGACATAAAATACATGTTTTAGTCTTTCCCTTTATTCTTCTGCAAGTCATGCATCATTTGTCAATTAACCATATTTCAATGAAGGTTAAGTTATTTCCCATCCTTTTCTATGTTATCATTCACCATGCTTATGGCCATTGAGCTTATGCCCATTGGATTATGCATGGAGGTGTTCTCAAGAATTCCATTCCTTCTTTCCCTCCAAAGATGCAAAGATTCTCCAAAACAATGCTAAAAGCATGTACTCAGTAGTTGTACACAATGCCACATGTTTCAGCATAAAAAACATTGGGCCCTTCATGCATGAGCCCTTACTCACCTAGCTTAGATTATCTATATGATCAATCTCACCAAGCAAACCAAAATATATGAATAGTGCAGCTGACTTGATATCTCAAAATATATGATATCTCAAAACTTGATAGGATTAAATGGCATGCAAAGGTAAATGAAGGAAATATACATATGAGAGAGAGACAGAGAGATACACACACATGCAAAGCATATGGAAGGCCTACTTATTCTAGTTGTGGTTGTTTATAAGCTTGCTGGGGTGTCTACCTTATAGAACATGTAAGATACCACACACAAGTTCAAAGGAAATGATATTTTATTTGATTTTATTTATAGGATTATATCCATAAAACGGGTTTCTTCAAATAATAATTTAAAGAAAATAGGGGAAGATTAGTTTATGGCCTTATATCATGTAAAAAAAGAGTATTTCTTTAATAGCCTTTGAGTGCACATTATATAGATGATTTTTTATAGGTGCACCCCTAGGTTTATAAGTCACTGCTTTATCTTCATGTTCAGCTTTGTCTAGTAAGTTCCCATCCCAATTGTTATTTTGATTCATGTCATTGGCCTTCAATGTTGCTTTTGTCTAGTTACTCTTTGTATTGTGTTCCTATCATTGTCATTCAAAAATGTTTATATAAACATTTAATATGTAGGCACAACAAGCAAGATTCTTAGAGAATTTTCAGTTGTAACAACTCATATATATACATCCATATGAAAAACATGTTGGAAATAGGATAGAAGTGGCTGTATGTAATGTACCCATTATGGTAACCTTATACTTCTAAATATTTTGTATCATGAATGGTTAATTTAAGCCTTGAGACTTGGTGAATTCGATGTTTCATTCAAGAAAGGTGATAAACAAAGCTTCTCTTGAATTTTGATGAAGTTAAAGAGAGTCATCTAAGACTACCCCTACCCCTTTTGGACATCTTGATTCGCTAATGTGTTATCAAATTCTTTGTTTAATTACCACCACTTTAGCATGAGAATATTCACCTTATGTTGTTTCTCCCATGTAAATGGCTCCACCCAAAATGTAAGACCCATGAAAGACACAACGAACTATGACAAAATCTTCTTTACTTTGAAGCCACAATAGGCCTTCAACCTCAAACTTGTGCAATGGAACATGGAAAATTTGAAATTTTTCTTGTTAAACAAGATAAAGAAGGCCATAGCAGGCAATGATATAGCCAAACTATTGATTAAGTCAGTGTAGACTCATTCGAAGACATCAAGGTCATGAGTAGACTTGCACAAATGCTTGGCTCCACGGCTTTCATTTGGGAGTTCATGCTGATATTAAAGCCTCTACAATGTGTGCATCATAGTAAAAAGGGGAGATCATGCTTGCCAAAGCTACACAACAAGAATTGGTGGAGCATTGTTGAAGGGGTTTTAGTCGAAAGGTCGTATCCACCAAGGATCAGAGATAGAAGGAAGTAGAGATAGGAAATAGAAGAGAAGGAAAAGAATAGACAAGAGGTAAATAAAACAAAGACAAAGCACAATGAATTGAATCAATATGTATTGAGAGAACCTGAAATCCCTTATCTGGCACTACTCAGAAGCAATCTCCAAGCAGTAATTCTCTTAGAGCTCCTTTATAGACCAAAAACGTACATCAAAATAACAACTCCTTCTCTGCTACTCAGAACCCCAAATCTGATGGCTCCGTTGGCTCCAAAAGGGGGGTAGAACCCTAGGACATCTGATTAGGGATCTCCTAGATCACTTCTTCTTCCTCTCTTAGTTCAAAGTGCTATTTACTGCCTGTCAAACTACGATCGTGACGTGTGTGATTTCACTCCTTTTTCTTTTTTATGAAAAATCCAATAAGTGGTTGAAAAAGTAACTTGCTTTTTGCATGCCACCCTAATCTAGAAGTTTTCCTAGGATTTTAGGATATTTATAATAAATAATATCTAACATATTAAAAATAAACTAAAATTGTCCAAAAATCTAGTATTTTTGGACCATCCATGCCAGGACACTAGCACTAGTGACACAGATGGCATTGACTCTCTAGATTAACAAGAAAGTCGAATGATGATGCACTCTAGAGTTTGTCACACTATATCCATGTAGTGGCATGACATCCACCCGCTCTGAACCTGCACATCCTTTGGTATATGCCAAAATCCTAGTTGTCACCAGCTTGTGAGTCCTCCTCATCCTCTACATCCATATCCTTTGCTTCTTCATCTTTCATATCTTCCTGGCTAGCCATTGTTTCATGGGCACTATTTTCTTCCAATTCTAGCAACTCATAGGTAGTAGATTATTGCCTCTTGAATAATTTGATTCTTTTTCTTGCTACCGAAAGTTTTATGGATGTCCCATCCAACTCATTTAATGCATAAGTAGCATTATCAAACACTTGTCTTACCACATAGGGTCCAAACCATCTTTTGGAAACTTTATGCATGATGGCACTATGCTAATTGTCTAAACTGCTATCATAAACCAATACCCAATCCCCATCTTGTATGGTTCTTGGCCTCAATCTATATCTTTTGTCAAACTATTTCTTGTTCTCTATCCTTGCTGCCCTTAACTTTGCAAGTGCTACCTCTATGTCTTCTGACTTTCTTTCTAATTGTCTAATGCGTAAGGCCAATAACTCCTCTCGATTCAGCTCCTCCTCCCAAGTAACACACTCCATGTGACTATCATTTCTTCTATTGGCATGATAGTTTTTGACCATACATCAATTCTATAGGCATATATCTTGTAACAATACTATGACTTGTTATGTCAGTCCACAAAGCATAAGGGAGCAATTGTGGCCACTCTTTTACCTTCTCTCCATATGCTTTTGCCAATGCCTTCACAATAGGTGGATGACCTCTTTCATTTTTTTCATTTCCTTTAGAGTTATAAGCTGAAGTTAAAGCAAGATTTATCCCCAACCATGCAAAGAAATCATGAGCTTCATCTACATCCATCTCACCCCTATCTGCTGTAATTTTTTCCACACAACAATACTGATAAAATATCTCTTTTAAGAGAAAAGTACACATTGCATTTGTTGTCTTAGTATGTAGAGCTCTCCCTTCCACTTGATTAGTCGAGTCTTCATGAGCAAGTACAAGATATCTCATTTGCCAAAGACCTATAGGCATCATGACTAAATCCACCACCTACTTAAAATGAAGAGACAAGGAATATGTGGGCTACAATCCATCTCGATGTTTCACAGATGAATACATTTGACATGTCGTACATGTCTCCACAAAGTGAGAAACATCCTTATACATACTTTTCTACCAATATCTTTCCTTGATCTTTGCAAAAGTACCCCAAACACCTCTATGGTCAGCCCATAAGCTTTCATGAAATTCTTGCATAACATTTACTTGTGAAGCTCTATCACCCAAAACTTGCAATGGCATACCCTGTTTCTTTTTAGCATGTTTCCATAAGTATCCATCTTTTAAGAAAACCCCATAGGCTTTCCTCTTGATCTTCTTAAACTCCTCATTTGACCATTCATCTCTCTTCATTAATGTATTGACAATCGGTCTCAATGACTACACGAGCACCCATAAAATACTCTTTATCATGTTTAAGGGCTGTCACAATTCCCCATAATTCTCTTTTTACCTATGGATACCTTCTCTATCATTCAGTCAATGCTTTAGTACCAAAGAAAATTGCATATCTTTTCCCTTCCTCATCATCTTGCCATGTGAATAATTATTATTGGGCTTGCATCAACAATAATAATGATAGGCTTTCCATGTGAATAGTTAGCCTTTGCCAATGGAGGAGCATATTTTAAGAGTTGCTTCAATTTCTTCATTGGTTTTTTATGCTTCCTTGCCCAATGAAATCACTGACCTTTCCTCAGAAGCTGATGTAAAGCATCAACTACATGTGCAAAGTGAGAAATCCATATCAAATAGAATACACATGCACCCAAGTATCTATGCACCTCTAATACATTCGTGCATACATCTTGCATTCTATCAATCTCATATATTTTTGCTGGTGATGGTCTTCGCCCATAGGGCCCACACATATGCCCAACAATCAAAACCTCCTCAACTCCAAAGATAGACTTTTGTCTAGAAAGAGTTAAATGCACCTCTTTTAGACGCATCAAAATCCTCTCACAATCCACAATATGATTTGTAATAAACTGTTTGCATCCATGAGCATCCATTTCTTCATTCTTTTCATCCACTGCACACCCTTTGATTGGAAGATCAGTGCATTGTCAATTGTGGTATAAAATCCCTAAGTATTCTATTCATTGCATTTGTCATATGTGCCACTTAGTTTGTTGAACCCTGTAGGAGAATACACATCCGTATTAACCCCAAGGGAGTCTTCATGGTTGTGATATCCCTGCTTTCAACTGCAAGACGAAACTCATCATATCTCGAGTAAATATCACCCAAAGAATAGATGGCTCTGTCTGCAAAAGCCTCTACAAATTAATCAACCACAAGACCTGCAGCCACATTTCTTATGGTCACTTTATTGACCGGTTGCATATCTTGAAAAAATCTCAAAGCCCCATTCTTTTTGGGCACAATAAGCCAACGATTTGAGTATGGGGCTGAAGAGTGCTCCAAGATCTTCATGTAAATCTTTTCATTTAGCAATTCCATTAACTTTGGATCCACACAACCTATTTCAGTTGGCTTAATTGCAAATGCCTTTCCATGCCTAGCCAACATCTACATAAAACAGTCTCTTTTAGCAAGAAAAAGAAACCCTTTTGCACCAGCTTTCAATTCTTGTAATGTTTCATATGTAAATGGATGACCTATATCTTTAGGATCCCACAAGCTTGGATGCCTTAACACTTTTTCATACAAGCCCTCACTTTCTAGTGGAAGTGGCAAAGCAATTGGTTTCACCTTTTTGTCAACTATCTTATACTTTGTCTCCACAAGTGCTTGAGCCCATTGTAATCCTTCTTACTGAGCAAACAATGCTACAGCATCATACATGTCCAAAGAACATACCGACAACACTCGTTTTCAACCTCATTTTTTGCATGTATAGTTGCTGAAATTTCAGCCATAGTGTCATTAATATTCAGCCCATAAAAGATGCCTGAAATGCATTCATTTTCAGCTAATAATCCCAATGCTCTCAGTTCCTTAGTAGCCCGTTTCATAGATATGTATTCAGCCTTGCACATAGCTTCCGTAGGCTAAAACCAACATGAACTATTTGTTGCAAACTGAGAAAAACCAATAGTAAATACATACTTCATTCCATCAAGAGGTAAGCACATTCTCTAAGCATCACTACTGTAGCCCTGCATTACAACAGTGCTTAATGAAAATCTAGGTCTTTGAATTCCCTTGCATTTGGAGCCAAAGGAGACTCTCGAAGTGTATCCCGATTTCTAGGATGATTAACACATACAGTAAGAAATTGGACTACTTTCCTCCCATCCTTGATTCTGACTTTTGTATAAGCAAAACCATTATCAAGCACCTTTGTTTCCATACGCACTCCTATAAAATAAGGTTGTCCCAAAATCACCGCATATGAGGAACTATCTTGCACAAAGAAGTGTTGCTCTTCTTGTACATCACCAATCGTCACTTTTACATTAGGACATGCAGCATAGAGCTCTCCCGAAGAATTATTTGCAGCCCTTATATGCCAGCCATGATTATTGTCCATAGGCCATGCACCATTTTCATACAATCTATGCTCAATGATGTTAATCTCAGACCCATGGTCAAGTAAAGCAACACAAGCAATTTCACATTCTCCTATTTTCATTCATGTTTCAATGGTAGCCCTAGCCCAATGATTTCTTATGTAATGACTTCGAGGAATAAAACCTAGAGTCTCTCCCCCATATTGTTGCATGTGCCTTACTCCACCATGCATATTGCTATAAGAAAATGCATTTTCAGCCACTTTCTTCTCTTTTCCACATGCTGTCCACTAATTAGTAGCATCCTACATAGATGATTTAGTACTTACTTCATGCTCATATTCAGCTTGAATACCCTACAAACTAGTTTCCTCTTCAAATTGCAGCAATGCACTAGTGGTATCATCAAGAAACTAACGCTTCCTCTTAATTATGTCAATGATCTCATCATGAAATTCTCACTTGGCTATGCCAAGCACCTCTCCCAAGGTGGCTACTTTCCCTTCTTTTTTCCCTCTTGTTTGCTATCCTTTTTTTGCTCCTAACTGACCTCTTCCACAACATGTTTGGGAGGTGACTGATTTGTAGCTTTAGGCTGATCCACACTTCTTCTCGTCACTCTTTTAGATGTCCCTACATTATCTTCATCTCTTTTTCATTTCTCTTCCACAAGTACATCCGTGTTTTGTACCTTTGCTAAATATGCATACACTGAATATACATCTACTGGTGATTCCCATCCAGTTATGTGACAAATGTCTTGCCCTGCATGAGACATTTCACTATCAGTAACTTTTTTCTTTTCAGCTGCATGCAAAGCATGTGTCCATACTATAGCCTTTGGACCAACCATCACTTGGCCATGCATTCTATCCAACTATAGACCAAAAGTAGAAGCATCATGTACAGTCACATAAGCATTTCAGACAACCAAGTCTTTCAACAACTTCTGCATACCTCCCTTTCCAAAATTCAAAGCAAGAGGCAATCCCATTTCTTGTGCATGGATCTTACTATCTTTCCAAAATATGAGTTGGCATGCCAATTCCTCCTGTTAGGCATCATAATCATTTCTCTCATGTTGCAAACTATCACACCACATGCATCTTTTTCTTGGCTTAAGGGTTGTTTCTCCCTTTCCTCTTGTCCTTTTTCATCCAATTTTGCAACCTTCAACTGAAGATCCCACATACCTTTGACCAATTCATCTAATACATCTTCCCTAACAGTGGGAACAATAACAAGTACAGCCATAGGGTTAGCCACAGAAGTGGGTGGTTTACTGGATACATCAATTGTTTTGCCCGTAACAATGGGCAAGCTAGAGACATGCAATCTTTCTCTTCTTCTATGTTTTTTCACAAGTGCAGTAACAACTTCCTTGACATGTCTCCACTCTGTTTTAAGATATGTCTCTGTAGTCTAATCCTCTAGCAAATCATCAAGTTTCTCTTGAAGCTCAGGATCTACTGCTTGTTGAAACAATTCAATTTTCTGACTTGCAAGAGTTTGCTATTTTGCAAGATCCAACTACTCAAATCGACTTTCAAATTCTCTTATTAACAATTCTGTAGCCACAAGACCCTTATTGGGTTGTAAAACCCACTCCTAAAAAGTCTTGTGCGTAATTAAATTTGTATCTTGAATGCAAAATTGTTTCCTATGCGTCTTCTTGAAAGTACCCAGTCAGCATCATGCATGTAAAATTCAATAATTCGTGCTTTTAGTTCATGTACAGTGATCCAAACAAAATACTGGCTCCATGCAAGTTGAGCCACTCCAAAGAATTCCATCTTTTGAGCATAGGTATGTATATATGCAGATACATCCTTGACATTGAACAACTTCATCTCATGCTCAACTGGTTGTAGAGCATTCATCACAATAGTCACTATTTGAGCAGAATCCTGCATTACGTGCTGTTGTTGTTGAACCTGCATAAGCATGTTCATATTCTATACTAGCTTCTGCAAAACATAACTAGAAATTGTGCTTGAAGGATCTCCCATCTTGTCTTTCCTTTTGACGACCTTTCACATCCGGTTCACCAATGTCGGAGGGGTTTTAGTTGAAAGGTCGTATCAACTAAGGATCAGAGATAGAAGGAAGTAGAGATATGAGATAGAAGAGAAGGAAACGAATAGACAAGAGGTAAACACAATAAAGACAAAGCACAATGGATTAATGTTAAGCCAATTAGCTACATCCCCAAGGGCTTAATGGAGGACATCATGGTAGAAAGATTCGCAAAGTCAAATATGAATGAATTGTGGCTTGAGGCTGTCACAAAATCCACCATGAGTATTAGTAAAGTTTGATTATTCTATTATATTTGAGAATTTGTCACACCAATGAGGACTCCAAAATGAAAAATATACAAGTATTCCAAAATGCAATTTTATGTCTAGAATGTGAGATAAGCCTCTAATATACACAAAGGATAGATTACTCTTAACACATAATTCCTTCCTCAAATGTGATGCAACTCTTTAACAAACACAATTTAAGAACAAATCATTTGAATGCAATAAGATTATTAAATTTTTGTTGTAAATGGAAATAGTAGTCTCTTACACAACACAACTACAAGCATCACCATTTAAATCCTTTTCTAGAGTGTGATTCAAGTCTCAACACTCCTAACAATAATATTTTTATTACCTAGATGTACTATTGGAGTGTGAGTGCACATCTCAAATAGCAAATATTAGGTATTTTATATGCTTGTATTGTGAGTTAGTGTGAGAACCTCTAATGCAACACAAGTATACAATACCACAAAGTTTAAATCCATTCTTAGAATGTGATGCAAGCCTTTAATAGACATAAAAATGGATGTTTTATAGCTTAGACTTACTATTGGAATGCAAGTGCAAGTCTTGAGTACTAGCAATAGCAAGTCCAAGCAAATTGTATTTTTGTATTATGAAAGAAAGTGCAAGCCTCAAATACAACATAACACAAATGAATAATCCTAATATCCTATTTCTAGAGTGTGAGATATACCTCTAATCCACATATATACAAAGGGAGACTAAAATTCTAAAAATACTTTTAAGGTATGAGGGAGACCCCTAACACAACAAAAGTATTTAAAATAGAAAATTATATATAAATAATATTTTAAAATTAAAATAAAATGATCCCTAAAAATCTACTTATGGACTACTATTAGTTGTGTTGGAGGCAAAGAAGAAAGGGCAAAAACTAGTAAAAGACTTTCAAAATGATTAAAATGTTCTGAAACCTTCATCAACATAATATTAGTGAGTTTGGGAATCTCCCAATTCCCATTTTTTGAATACTAAAAAGATGGCACCCGGATAACATGCCCATATGTTTCTCGAAACCATATGATGTGACCTATCATTGGAAAAAGCACTTGAAAAATGGAATCTATTGAGCTATAGAGTGCTCGATTTGGAGTTATAGTGTTCAGGTTATGACAAATCCAAAGATTTGACCATGTGTCCCAAACTTAAGGGAAATTCCCATATTCTCCAATATGGTGTTCATCTATGTACTTAAATTTTTGTACATAAGCTTTACAATCAAAAGCTTTCGATCACCACTCCAATGAGAGATGATAATGATGATGGTAGTCTTTGTTGAGATGTAGAGAGAAAATATATGTAAAGACTTGAGAGGGAGAGAAGAGACATACCATGTACACTCCCAAAGACTATTTCATATTGATCACAATCTACATATTTATAGGTGAGACCTAGTCTAGATAGGGGGTGAGCTTGTTATATTTAGACTTGTTATGTTGAACGTAGTCTTTAGCAAGACTAATAATCACATCGAAGTGGTGTGCTAGAGAGAGGAGGAATGGCCAATATTTGATAGAACTTGTTGAAGTCATAATGACTCTCGAGCCACTAAAGATGTAGCTACGTATTCAGCCATTGTAGTGGAAACAACAACCCAACGTTGTTTCTTGCTAGTCCAAGAAACAAAGAAACCATTGATAAAGAAACAATTTCTAGTTGTAGAACGCATAGATAAGTGTGAGCTTGCCCAATTTACATCTGTATAACTCAAAAATTGAAGTGAACATTTGGAATCAAAGTTTTCGTGGTGCCAATAAAATAACCCAAAATCTTTAGTGCCTTTCAAATACTTCAAAACTCATTTAGCTATAGTCCAATGTTTAAGGCATGGAGAATTAAAATGTTGTTTGATGCAGTAAGTGAGAGTTTTTGGTAGAGCTCACAAGACAAGGAGTACTAGTAGGATGTCTAAAATCCAAACCAAACTTTTGAATAATATCTTCAATGAACTTTGTTTGACGCAGTAATAAAACACCCTTTTCTTGATAGCATTGAATCTGAATACAAAGACTTAAGTGTATGTCTCCAAGATCCACCATGTCAAATGCAGAATATAAAACCTTCATTACTTGTTAAAGAAAGTTGAGATTGTTAGAAACAAGTATGGTATCATCCACATATAGAGCAAGAGTAACAAACCTATCATTGTAGTGCTTGACATGTAAGTTAGGATCTGAAGAACAAGATATAAAACCTTTTTTTGTAAGGAAGAGATCAATCTTTTGATATAAAGCTCATGAAGATTGTTTGAGACCATAGAGTGCTCGATGAAGTTTGCAAGCAACATTTTCCTTATGTTTGACTACAAATCCCTCGAGTTCCTCCATACGTATCTCTTTCTTTAATTCCCCATTAAGAAAATCAGTTTTCACATCCATTTGATGAACCTCCAAATCAAACTCAACAACAAAAACTAACAAGACTTGAATACTAGTAAAAGGAACAATAGGTGAGAAAGTTTCTTGATAATCAACTCCTGCAATTTGTGAAAAACATTTGGAAACTAGCCTTGCTTCGATTTTTTCAAATGTTCCATCTACTTTTGTTTTAGTCTTATAAACCCACTTGCATTTAATAGCAGTACGTCTAGGTGGTAACTCAGTTAGAATCCATGTACCTTTAGAGAGAAGAGATTAATTTTCAGTTTCCATAGCCTCCTGCCATTGTTCCTTTTGTGGGGATGACATGGAATCACTATAGGAGACAAGGTCTTCACAAATATTGAGAGCATTCTCAAGAATATCAACATCAAAACATAATAGGTACCATGTAAATGTTCAATTGGAAGATCAATGTAAACATTAATGTCATGGTCATCATCATCAACAATAATAGGTATAGGATGTGAATCCTAATTTGAAGAGTCAATATTATCTCATGAAGAAGGTTCACCATCATATAGAAAATGAAAAGTAGTGAGTAATTAATTTTTTTCATGAATGTCCTCAAATGACCACGTCCTCCTAGCATCCTCCTAAGAATATGTGTTGCCCATAAGTTGCTCATTGAAAATAGCATTACCACTTGTGCTTACATGCTTGGAGGATGGATCATTAAACTTGTATCCCTTAGAAAAATGTGAATATCTAATGAAAATAACTTTCAAACTAGGATGATCAAATTTTCTATGAGTCTCTTTGGGTACATCAATATAAGAAACACATATAAAGGTTCAAAAATATGAAACAAAAGGAGTTTTTCCTATCCAAGTATCAATCAACATTTTACAAGGAGCAGTCCTAGAAAGATGATTTTGCAGAAATACTGCTACTAAGAGTGCTTTAGCCTAGAAATATCAAGATAAGCCAGAATGAATGAGCATACATCACATGGCATTGAGGATAGTCATGTTTTTACATTCAACAATACCATTCTATTGAGGAGAGTAGGGAACCGTATATTCATGATGAACACCCTGATTATTATAATAATCATCAAAATATTTTGAAATGTATTCTCCATCATTATCAGTGCAAAGTTTCTTGATGTGACAACCAATATGAAGTTCGACCACTTTTTGATCTTGCTTCAAAGATAATAAAGCTTCTGATTTGTATCGCAAGATAGAAAAAATGGTGTATCTTGAAAAGTCATGAAATATCGATCTTGAGATTTTGATGGAGAAAAAGATCCACGAATATTAGTGCGAATAAGATCAAGAAAATATCTAGAATGAGTTTGGGTGGAAATGAGAAAGGGTTTGTGAAAATGCTTTCTAAGTGTACAATATTTACAAATACCCATGTGAGGATGAGCTTTGAATTCCATACCTTAAACAAGGTCACACCGATAAAGATTGACAAGCTTACAAAAATTAGAATGATCAAAGCGATGATGCTATAATTTACTGTTAAGATCACTAGGACACTCTATTACGATCTGAATCAAAACGCCTCTTTAAACATAGATGAGTTGGATGATAAGGAGAATAATCACTAGATAAACATGGTTGTTTGTTTGTTATACCATTTTCTTCATCATATTATTTTTCCTAGCAATCATCTGTAGTGTGATCATTTCTACTGCAATAAGAACAGCATATGTTAGGAAACTTGAGACGAGAGAAGTCACCACTATGACGACTCCTACATGTAAAGCATGGAAAGGAATGCCTTTGAGCAAGTAAAGCTTGGTTGATTTGTTCTAACTATGTCCTCTTGTGAAATCATAGCTATTTCTTGATTTGTGTGTTGTCATTCATGTCATTGTGAATATTCAATCAAAGATATACAAGCTTGATCAAAATTGATCCCACCTTTGTTACATAATATGGTAACAATATTATCATAAGTAGGATCCTTTACAGTGTCAAGAAGCTATGTCACTAATTGCTTACGTGGAATGGCATCACTAGCAGAGCCAGTAAGATAATTGATAATGTTCTTAATAATTTGATATGTGTTGCCATAGAAGCTCCGATGTCATATTGTAACTCAGTGAGATGACTACGAACATAAAGTATCTCTGTAATAGTTTTCTTCTCAAAATTTGTAATCAAATACTCCCATATAGCTTGTGAGTTAAAAGATTACATACATCAAGCATAAGAGTTTCTTGAAGAGTAGAAAGAATATACCGACAAGCTACTTTATCGCCTCTGACTCACTCATTATAAATAGTTTGCCATTCTTCAAAGTTAGCTCCTTCAGTTACAAGGGTATTATCATGAGCCTCATCAATTGGTTGAGGCAGACATTCATAATTACCGAGAACAATATCATGCAAGACATTGCCTTCAAGGATTAGTAGCATGTTTACTTTCCATCCAAGGAATCCTTGTCCTTAAAAGTGAGGGATAGAACGTTGTCCAGAAGGAAATCTGTAGACCATTATAGAATTTGACATATCTAGCTAAGAGAATAAGTACAATATGAGATCATAGAATTTGCACACCATAGACAAAATGATGACAAAAGTACAGCACAACAAGTCGTGCATAGAAGCTATGCTATAAAGAAAGGCGTTTAGTTCAAAAGCATACTCCAAAAGAAAGAGACCCAAGATAGATGAAATGTGGGCAAGAATAAAGCAACCTAGAATAGACAAAACATATGCGAGAATAAACCAACCCAACATAGATGACAAAACATTATCCCTTTACTTTTTGGCCAAGAATAGATGATGATCTTGCAAATTTTGGTAGAAACTCAAGAGTGAGTAATCATGACAAGACATGTGTCGTAGAAGTCTGCATGGAAAGCTATTGTTTTGTTTGTTTTCCTGTTTCGAGTCCAATTTACTTGAACTGATATAACTTTTGACAAAGAACTTCAAATTGAATAGGGATTTGCTAGAAGAAAGCTTGTGAGTCCTACACATCAAAAAAACTATTTTTCTTGGAAAAGACATTCCTTTAAGAGTTTCCTAAATAGAAATTTTTGGGGTGTCCAAGCAAGACATATCTACAATTCAATATATATGCAATCTAAATGATGATCGAGTGAACTTCTTCTATGCTTAAATTGCATAACATAAGATGCTCATAACATACACAATACATCAAATTTAGCATGAAAAGAACATGAATCAAGAATTCGAGAGATACTACATAGATATACTTCCTGATTGTCTTCTTCAAGGAAATGGTTGTAGTTGAATGTGATAGCTTTGATACCATGCTGAGATGTAGAGAGAGAAGATATATAGAGATGCGAGAGGGAGAGAAGAGACACACTATTATGTAGACTTCCAAAGACTATTTCATATTGATCACAATCTACATATAGATAGGTGAGACTTAGTCTAGATAAGGTGAGCTATATATAGCTCCAACAATCTTTTGTCTGAGTTTTGATGGTACTATGCCTGTGTCATGAGTTACAAGACTTTTATGCTCTTTAATAAATTTTGCGCCTTGAAATGATGTAATGGAAATTAGTAGCGGAATAACCCTTAAAATACACAAGTTAGTGGAGCCACGGAAACATTGCTTTGTCTTTTATAATGAGCCCCCGTTGATATGTGAATGGGAGTCGTTGTTACAGATTTAAATAAAATGCTTAATGATAAGGCTTTAATGGACCTAATCCACATGAATGATGATAATTTTCATGCTCTCACAATAGTTTAAAATGGAAATTTGGACTAATTTAATTAATTGTAAACTAGATTAGAAGGTTGTGCTCAAGCTATGAGGGCATCTCACATCATATTATGAGTTGAAAATCGATACTTAACAATACATGGACTCATTAGGACTACATTGACATAGATTGTAGCATGAGGAAACTAAGGTGGGAACTCCAAGAGCTTTATAGAAGGAGCGATTAAGCTTGGTAACAATGGAGGATGGAGAGGACACAACTATGCTAGACATGACCATACTATTGTATACCTTGGTATGTGGTTTCTTATTTTTCTTCTCCTTTCACAATGAGAGGAAGGATGGCCCTTGCCACTATTCTTCTTTTCCTTCTCATTTGAAGTAACTATAATAGTCATATTCTCTCCATTTAAGAACTACATGAGTAGATGGGTTGCCTTCTTCTCTAGCTTTTCTTCTAAACCATGGATAGAGTTCTCATACTATAGGGTTTGGTTAAGAAGAGTGATATATGTGTGTGTGTGTGTGTGTGTGTGTGTGTGTGTGTGTGTGCACATATCATGTATATGCATGTGTGTGTGTGTGTGTGCATAAAGTATTACAATGGAAAAGGAATAAAGCTACTTTAGAAGACCAACTCATGAAGGTCTTTGAAGACCATACCATGCTAAAAGTGAGCCTATCAAGCCCTTGAGAATTGGAGACCATTGATTTTTTCCCTTACTTTGAAGAAGATATGAGCTTGAGTGTGTTGTTATAGAGTGGTTTTCCAACCTTGTACCCTCTCTTATGGGTAGTTAAATAAATATTTTACTAACTTGTTCTCAAAGCACAAAGAAGATGAGCAAGATGTTGATGTTGCAACCTCGAGAAGAACACTGTTGAGCTATTTTGTATGACAAAATGAGGTTGTTTTGCATCTTAAAATTGTATAATAAAGGGATAAATTATTGAGGAACTTTGTGAGCCTTCCATGATGATCATGTGATGCAACTTTTCCATGGTACCATGAGACTCATATAAGCTGAGAATTTATGTATTAATCTTGCATTGTGTAAAATGGGTTTCTTTGTGAGTTCATGTGTTGTTGGCATTTGGCTTTGTGGAAGAGGTGCTTAGAGTGGTGCTACTTATCTTGTATATGGCTGTGTAGGGGTTACCTCTTTTTTGGTATCTGTAAAGTCTTGCTAGGGCTTTTGTGAGTGCTTGTGGGCTCTTGGCCTACAAGAAATTGTTATCATTTGATGTTGCTTTGGGTGGTCTTGTGGAGCTCAATTTCAAGTTGTCTATCTCAACTCAATAGAATTCGTTTTGCTCGCTTGTGTGCCTATTATTTAGTTTTATAATCAACTTTTTGTTTAGTTCAATGATATAATATGATTGGCTTTTGGTGAGGTCAAAACTCTTACTTATGGAGGTAAGATATTTGGCCTATGGGCTCATGGATAATTGTGATTAGCTATTGCAAGAAGCTGTGATGAAGCTTGCCATATTTCTTGTGATCTTTTTATTATCTTTTGGAGTTTTCTAATCCCTAAGGGTGTCTCCCCTACATGCGATGAACCTATTGTATACCAAGATTTTTTTTATCATTCTAGTAAGGATATATATCATATGCTTGTGTCCTACATAATAACCCTTGAAGACTGATGTAAATGATACCCTTAAAGATAAGAAAGATTGATTGTGTTCGGTTGTCTTGCCTTGTGAGAGTCACTTTAAACATTGAATCTCATGATATCTCATCCCCTGTTACTAGATTTCAAGGGTAATGCCATTTTTGTATCTTGATTGGTTGGGTGGGTGATTAGGCAAAGTTAGCAGTTGTAAGTGTGGTATTGGTACCCTTTTCCCATTATGCTACTATCTTATATGCATGATTTTTATCTTAAAATATTAAAAGAGGGATGGAGATAAGTGACAAAACAACAATAGCAAGAGTCCAATAGCAAATCAGTAATGAGCACTAATGAGCACTCTATTTATGAAGATGAGGTGCCTTTATAAAGACATTACAACTAGTGGTTTTGGCAGGTGCTTTTAGTATCTCCAATCACACCTAAGTAGTTTCCATAGTTAAATGGAGTAGGTGAAAAGTGAGCTCCTATCTACACTTGTTATAGAGAGATTCTCCCTTTATTCATGCATAAAAGTATAGAATAGAACATACTTGTTCTTAATAGCTATCGCCCTTCTACAATCCCCTCAATACATATCATGAGTTTGGATTTAACCCCCCCCTCTTAAACTAATGATGTAGACAACTTTATGCATGACCATCTTTTGCAATAGCTCGGTTACCACATTACTTGCAAGGGACATGTGTGTCTCAGAGATGTAAATGGTTCACTAGACTTGCAATTTTAGATAAGTTAATTTCAGCCAAGGCCTATATATATAAAGTTACAAGGTGTCTATATTTATGAATTGCGAGAATTACAAAAGAGAGTCCATGCTTTCTCAAGTAGTCCTTCATATGTTGAAATATCAAAAGAAGCCTTCTTTCTCTCTTTTTTTTAAAATTCATGGAAAGGCGTTTGTGGTGGACCCTAACTTTGGCATACCATAGGAAAGCTCAAAGCTCTATTGTGGGGGTTGGTTTAGTGAATCAACAAACTAAGCACCCCAAAAACGTAACCACTTCTTGGTTGTTAGTAACTAACTCATGTATTTAAGCATGGATTGTCTAGAAAAGGAAGGGAGGGAAACATGAGAGTTGAAGCTCTATTTGATGTATCTTTTTCCAATAATTGATATTTGTCAATATAATGTGTGTTGTAGAGCTTTTTGGATAGGAATTTTATACATAGTTATTGGTGGAGAGAGCAAGCATCACTCATCATGTTTGGTAATCCGAGAGATGAAATTATGATTTCTAGCCTAGATTCTTTGTTGCAATCTTACAATGTAGCATTGCAACAACTATCTACAACCAACCAGCAAATTTCTACTAATCAAGCCATTTTATCTTTGTTATCCAATCAAGCTACCTCTTCCTCTTCCTCTTCCTCCTCCTCCTCCTCCTCCTCCTCCTCCTCCTCCTCCTGCAACCCAATATAGGAAGGTTCACCAATTCTACAAGCTATAGACATATTATCTTAGTTAAATCCCTTCAAAAGTGTTGCAGATTATCATCAATGGTGGCAAGAAGGAGAAACGTTCAATGAGGTGCAAATGGTTTTGGAAGGAATTGCATCCACATGGTATATTCAACAACTTGACAATGTAAAAAATAATTGGAATTCTTTCAAGATAGCTTTAGTACCAGATTTTGCTCATGACAATGCAGCAAAAAGTGCTCCCCAACAGCTTTAATGAGTGTGAACAAAAGGAGCATGAAACAATTTCTCAGTTTGCTATGCATTTGAAGGAAACTGTGATGAGATTTTATATAAAAATGATAGAGGACATGAAGTTATTTTTTTAATGGCCTAGACTAACACATGATCATTGTAGAGGGTTAAGTTCAAGGTCTTGAGACTTTTGCATATGATATTTAGATTGCTCAAGGAATTGAAGGAAACCTTCTCAATGAAGAAGGAAGAAGATATTTTCAACAAGAAACAAAAAGGGCAAGGAATATATTTAGTGAGCGATCCATAGGGTTTGGTCATTTGAGTATCGCCTTTTAGCATAGCCAAGATGGTAGCTAGGTCAACAGGTGTCGTCATCCAAGTGTCCATCTCTACCCTCACTGCACTAGTTCTATTCCCTAGGAAAATCAACCCATTGCCCCAGTCCTCTATGACACGTGCATTCCTCATCCAAGGTCGGCCTAATAGTATGTCGTAATCCACTCCCTTCATGACAATGAAGTTTACCGAAAATTGCACATCGGCAATCTTTACCGGCCAATTCTTTAAGACCCCAAATGTTCTTACCCTCATTCCGTTTGCTAATGTGACATTAAATCTAGCAGTCTCTACAGGAGGATTTCCCCATGCCTCTAGGACTGCATGGTTTAGCACACTAACACTGGCGCCTGTGTCTACAATTCCTTTTCGAGTCATGTCTCCTAAGGCTAGGATGGGAAAAACTGCGTGCATTTCAGTGCCTTCCCAAAAAGCATTGATGTGCAAAGACTTAGGATTTGAGTGTAGAGTTAGACTTGGGATCCATGTAACTGCATCATGATCTTGCGGATCAGCACCCGCAAGTCCTGTGTGACCCTCGATCAAGTCTTTTAACTCCTGCCACAAGAAATGATTTTGCCTAAGCAGATCCTCCAAGCTTAGAGTTACTGGAGTGGACAACAAGGTTGTGAGGAGGTTACTGGACCCTTGTCTTCCTCTGAGGCTAGCAGTTCTAGGCCATGCGTTCTGTCTGCCCTGGTAAATTTCCCCCCGGCCTTGCTACTGAGTCGCTCCCAGTGGTGCAGGTATACTCACAGCTTGTGGTTTTGAGGGTGAGACTGGTGTGCTCACACTAGAGAAGTCGTCCATAGGATCTTCCAATATGGATTCAGCATCCTCGAGGTGCTTTTGGGCATCCTTGACCCACTCCTTGACCTTGGCTATAGCCTCGAGTTGTCATTTGGGGTGGGGGTATTCCCCTACCTTGGCACTCCCTAGCTCAGTTGTCTTGGGAGCCGAGGTCTCTGTCTCTGCGTCTGTGACCTTCTTTCCTGTTACTAGCGTAGTCGTTTCCTCGGTTTTAAGGGTTATCTTTGCATCGGTTCTCTTTTTCCGTCTCCTCCGACTTTTCTTCCCCATTAAGGTTGCATCAAGGTTACTTGGCCCTGGCAAGGAGATGCCTGCTTGTTTCGTTTTTGATGAAATGTGGCCTGGGTGGCCGCAAGTCCAGCATGTGACTGGATCCTGGCTGGGCCCTCCAAGGCCTCTGCCTCTTCCTCTTCCTAAAGCCATCATCGGCACTGGCCGATAGTCCATTAGGACTGGGTTGCCCTCCTCGTCATAGGATATGTACGGATTGACACATGTCTCTTCCTCGGTAGGCTCCTCCACAAAGTGAATAGGAGCATCACTAAATGGGTGAGTTACAAAAGGCCCTGGTGGCCTGGGTATACATGTTGGGTTCATCTCCAGCCTAGGCATGGCAGGTCTTGAGTCAGTCGGGTGCTAGAAGAGCTAACTGGGCTCCCCTGCCAAAGAAATTAGGTGGCCTATTACCTAAGTATGGAGGGTTGTACTGCTGCGTGTATGGGAATCTCCTCGGCATTCTGCAATGCACTGCATCATGCCCGAATCTACCACAATTTGAGCATGGCCGAGATCTAGGATCTTGGCACTCAACTGGGAGGTGATTGCCGCCGCAGTATACACATTGTACATGCGATCTCACAGGCTTCCTCACGAGCTCTTGCAATCGTGCAATCTCCATTCTCATCTCTGGCATCCCTTGGTTGTGATCTACACTCTTTCCCTTATCCTGCACGCTAGCAGTTGCTTTTTCCCCCAAAGTGGTTGATCTCTCAGGGTCCCTCTGGCTTGCACTATCTCGGTTGGTAGTCCTCATGCTACGTTCCCTGAGTTGATCATCTACGCGTATTGCCTCCTCGAAGACTCGAGCTAGCACATCTCGTTGTAAGGTGGAGCTACTGGCCAAAGCCTTGTAGAGCTCCTCACTCCAAATCCCGTTCATGAACACTGTAGACACTGCCCTCTCGGTAGGTCGCTCATTGGCAGGGATTCTCTTGTAGAGGCTACGCACCTGAGTGACGTAATCCCTAACATCTTCCTTCTCCCTTTGACTAATATTCATCAACCTAACGATGAGGTTATCCGAATACCCTGCCTCTGAAAACCTCTTGATGAAGAGGCCCTTAAGGTGAGCAAAGTTTGTATGTTCTGCGTCATCCAGACTATAATACCAGGTCCTCCCCTTGTCGCCTAAGCACAGGCCGAAGGCTTGAGCTCGCTCCACAGGGTCAGTAAGACCGTTCGCCTCACATACTTGCTCGAAATGCTCCATGAAGCTGTACGGGTCACTGCTAGGTTCGTATCGAGCTAGTTGTTTTGCTACTATGGGGATTCTAGCCTGCCCTTTAGCCCCTTGCGTGACTCCCAGTCCTGACAGTAGCGTGGTGGCTAGGGCAGCAGCGCTCTGTTCCACGGACGTATTGTCCATGAGTCGCTTTGCTACCAGTTCACTCAATGTCATGTCAGCCTCTGATGTCCGTTCCCTCTCTATGTTCGGTCCGGACTTGGCCGCCCTAGCTAGATCTAGTACTCGTCTAGCCTCATACATATCTACGTCTTGCTGCAGCCTTCTAGCCCTTTGCTCATGGTTGTAGGCAATTATGCCTTCCAGTGCTCTCTTGATAGCTCTTCTCTCTTCTTCCAGGTTAGCTACCACTTCCTCTACAGATATGCCTTGGATCACGGTCCTAGTGAGTAAATTGTAGTCGTGGACCAGTTCCTGGACCGAGGTTGGAAATTCTCCTAAGTCTAATTGGTCTTCCCCTTGTTTGCCTCTTGATCCCGACATTGTTTCTGCTTCCAGATCCACGAGGTTGTCAATGAATCCAATCAGCTCCGGCAGCTTTCACTCCTCTATCTTGTTGCTTCCCGTGACTTCGTGTCTTCTCCAGGTACTACTAGTAGGGCACTCAGGCACCTGTCTAAGTCTTGGGGTCTTCTCCTACTAGTGGGTTCCTTAATGTTATTAGATATCCTGGTGTGTTCCTTGTTATTCGAAAGCAGCTGCGATCCTTATTCACACGTTGTGCTTAGTGCTTTCATGGTGCTTAGTGCAAAAACAGGCTTTTCTCTTTTCTTACTGTCCAGACTTAGTGGGGCACAAGAGTGAAGTGCCGATGCAGAAAGCATTTAATGCAAACTCCACCTTGTTTCAACCCACATTCCCAGCCTAATTTGAGTTCTCAACTTGGTTCCCGGCTATTCTACGATCTTTCTGTGGGTCTGTGCTACGTTTTCTATTCTGCCCTAAGTTCGATTGGTCTTTGAGGGTCTAATGGTCAAACTGGGTCTTGGGGGTATTCAGGGTTGCGTCCTGGGGGTCAGGTCTGTGGCAGGGCCAACAAAAGATCCTTATCTTTTCCTTCTAGCAAGATGGTCCGATTCTGGGAATCCGACAGAGCTGGTCCGACTCTAGGAGTCGGATGGTCTGATTCTTGCAATCAGACAGGTCTGATCCGACTCTAATAGTCGGATGGGGTTGGTTGATTCTGGACTCATCCGACCTTGGTGGTCTGATTTTGGGAATCGGACCAGGAGGGTGGTCCTATTTTCAAAGTGGTCTGATTATGGACTGGTCCGAGTCCGGCTACGATGGTTCGACTATAATGGTCCGACTCTAGTGGGCAGTCTGAGTGCCACCTGGCACGTTCGATCGAGGTGTCCGATTCTGGAAATCAGACAGGGATGGTCCGACTCCCTCAGTCAGACGGTCCGATTCTGGGAATCGGATGGTCTGACCCCAGGACTCGGGTGGTCCGATTCTGGGAATCGGACCACTGTGAGTTGGTCCGACTGCATCGGCAGCGGGCGCGATTCCGACGCGTTTGGATCCCTCTTAATGTCTACTACACACAATCACTACAGACTTCCCATATCTGATTAGAGCACTATTGAAAAACAGCAGACTCACCTGGAGCAGCACAAATCGATGGCACCCAAAATCGTGGTAGCGTTTCCTCTTCCTGTGAACCAGAAGCTCTCTCTCTCTCTCTCTCTCTCTCTCTCTCTCTCTCACAAGGCTAACCAAAGAAATGAGGTTTGTCCTGGCCTCCCAAGCCTCTTAAGGTCCTTTCCCAGCACTGCAAAATCTTACAACCAGTTCCCTTTCCCTGTTTCACCCAGAAACTTGAATCTAGTCCCCTGTTTCCCTGTTTTCAACAGCAGCCAAAACCTCCGTTTTCTCTTTTTTTACCCTAATCTAACCTTAATCTAGTGTAGCCAACATGCAAAACAGAATTATCCAATGCTTCCAACAAACCCAAATACTTACTTGTTTCACGGATTAAACCCTCCTAAATCTCCTAGTTATCTTGAGCAGCGGTTCAGGCTGCAAACCCTACTTCTATGCACGATTTGATGCGCGCGGTGCTCAAGGCTCAATTCCGTCTGTCCCGAAAACAGAACCAAAATGGAGGGGAGCTTCAAGCTCTACCCCGAGACCTACGGACCACTTATTGCTCAAGTGTTTCAAACCGAGCGGCCATGGCTACCTCTCACATAGCCGACGCGCAATGCCTACCTTACGGGTGTAGTGAGCTTACCTTGCTGCTCGATCGAGTACCCTCCTCTTTCTTTCACACCGGTAGCTCCATGATCCTTGAGGCAAGCTCAAGCAACCTCAATCCCTCTCCCATGAGCTTCATCCTCCATAGCCACACGCGAGACAAGAGAAGAGAAGAGAGGAGGGGAAGATGAAGAGAGGAGATGGAGAGCTTCTTCTCCAAGATCTCTCACTCTCACACAATCACTCCCTCACTCCCCCACACTCTCTCAATCCCTCTCTCAAGCACAAGCAAGAAGGCAAGAAACAAGAGAAGAAGAAGAAGAAGCTTTGGCCACACACAAGAATGAGCTTCCCATTCACTTTTTAACTTTATATACATGCCCTACTTTTCATGGGCGGTCATCCCTCTTTTTTACATGGCTGGCCATTAGCCTGGCCCATTTCTCATTTCCCACCGTTCTAGTCTATCCTATCCCCAACTAATGCATACAATTTGCACAGGAGTGAGCCTGGCGCTCTCTTACAAGGTTTTGGAAGTGTTTTCGCACTTAATGGTGCAGTTTTTACTCTTTTACTCTCCTTGGACGACTCTGACTTCTTGAGGATCGTGACGTGCGTTTAATTTTTTCCAGGGTCTAGTTGCCAGTTAAGGCGCCTTTTTCTTCTTTTCTTTTTTCCATTTCCCGCTCCTCTATGCTGCGATAAACAGGTTGAATTGTACAAGCAACAATATGTAAAGCTAGAAGAGGGTGCAAAAAGAATACAAGAACAAGATGAAATAAGGATGCATGAAGAGGATGGTGAAAGGATAGAGGAGGAATGATAGGATTTTACTCAGACTACACTACTTATTACTGAGGTTGAGATTAGCCATACCAAGGCCTATGCTAAGATTAATGAGGTTGTGATTAGCCATACAGTGGATGCCTTGAAAAGCATGAAGTTGATGAGATAGAAATTGCAAGTGTGTACTTTGTGAGTGCTTATGAGGAGGCCTATAATGCTCATGTATTACTTGATGTAGTGAATCAAAGAGAGATTGAAGAATTGATGCATGCAGATGGTAAGGAGGACACACTTGTAGTCCATGTGGAGGTTCAAGAGCTAGAGGATATGCATACAGAGAATGATGAATGTGATGCTACAGAGTTTGAGATGTTTCATATCCTTTAAGAGATGAAAGTATGATCTCTTCTTATGCCTTGACAGGAAATTCAAAGGTGCTTCAAGATATTGAATGTCTTGATGCTTTTAGTAACGCTTTTATTGATTTGGATGTGGAAAGTGAGAGTCGACAAGAGTAGCTTTTACTGCCATGGATTAAAAGAGAACAAGAATGTCCTTTGTACATGGGCATATTGCAAGCATGTATATGGAGGTCAAAATTCTCAAGTGTATGAAACCCACACAAGGCCTAAGGATTCACGAGGGGGTGCTTGGTGTGGTACTCTAGATGTAAAGATGTCTATTATTGAGATCTATTTTACATGCGGACATTTGCTTATGTGCATGTTTCGAGAGGAGTTGACTATATGGGTGTTTGACCCACGTGTTTTAATAGGTTTCATATTCGAAGGATGTGAAAATTGGAACGGGGTGGATATCATGTGGATTATCATCCTCCTTGTGAAACCTCCGAATGCATCATATGTTGGGTCAACTACAAGATAATGGGAATAGTACACTAATTAGACTAGAAACATTTTGGTGCTAAATGATGAAGATAGACATTTAGATCTAAGTAATTCTTAGTAAAACCTTAGCTTTATAGGCTAAAGCCATTGCATCCTTTAGGAGGCTATTTTTGGGAACACAAAGAGAATTCATGCATGTAGGAGAAAAGAAAGGCAACTAGATGATGTGGGTCCCATGCTACATGTTGGTATCCACCACCTCTTGGAAGAACATCGAGCAAGTGTAACCAAATGTGTTGGATATGTGAGCATGGTTGTTGTTATAAGTAAGCAATATCACAACAATGGAAACTTTCTTCTTAACTAAGAATATGAGTCTAGGCATGCCTTGAAAGCAGACGGGTATCTCTCCCTGTGCTGCAAGTCTAGATGCACGAGGTCACACAAAGATATGAACAATGGATATGAAAATATAAATAGCTCCCTCCAACGCTCATCATCCTCCCTTGTGTAGAAAAATAAGTGATTCCATCAATGGATGGAGGGCCATAGCTTAATGTATCATGGTGGGATGCCTTCATTTTACCTAATGGAAAATGGGGGCCGCCTTTGAACGAATTGGAGTCGATGCACACCAAAGAAAAGGAAGGAAAGTCCATATGTCTCAATCCATCAAATCATCCTCCCCTTCATGAACCAAAGTAGGTACTACAACCATGAACAAAGAGCTCTGAAGAGTCTCCCAAGTAGTCATCACTTGATAAATAGCTATTTGAATGAGGGGTGAAATCCACCATATTTGGGCTCTCATTTGCCTATGTCATGCCTCAACATCACCCAGCAAGAGGCTTGAGACCAATGGAGTCAATAACTGCTCATTTCCTACATGATTTGTATGTTGAAACAATAAAAAGGTGGGACTATCACTTGACTGATAAACAATTAATATTATGAATGTGATGAATCCAAGATTGGAATACATGATTGCAGTAAAGAATAATATAGTAATTTAAACCCTAGCATCTATGAGAAATGGGACCAAAATAAACAGCCATAGGATCTCTTTATAGTGGGAATTAAAAGTAGATGTCTAGGTAACCAAACTTGTTGCAGATCTTTGTGGTAGCCTAGAAAGAGTTTTGTGATTATAGGTATGTTGAGTTTCCTTTAGTGAGCATGGTGAGGTGGACTGCATAGAATCAACAATTGAAGGTACATCACATGCCCGACTAAACCATCTTTGGTGGTTGTGGAAAAATTAATATAAACTATATTGTATTTATGAGAACAAATATTACCTTTTATATGGAGCCTACTCCATGCTAGACACTCTAATGATTTGATGTTTGATTATTTTTTTCCTTGCAACAAGCACATGTATGGGGTGCAACAATGAAAATCTATGGGGCAATCATTGTAAACACATGGTGGGATTTTTTAGTGTAGGTTGCTACGGTGAATAGTAGGTTTTTCCTTGCCTTTTTTTTTCTGTTGCTCCACTCATACAAGTGGTGTGGTAATGCTAATTGCACATGCCTTGTTAATTGCTGTGATTGTAGTAGAGTGCAAAAATTTCAATGAAGAACAAGGTAGTAATTTAAATCCTAGCATCTATTAGCAATGGGACCAAAATAAATAGTCACACAATCTCACCTTGATGGGGGTTGAAGCAAATGCATAGGTAACTGGACTTGTTGCAGATCTTTGGGCCAGCTTGATTGGAGTATAGATATATTGAGCTTCCTTTTAGCGAGTGCCCTGAGGTGGACTACATAGAATCAATGATTGAAGGTACATCACATGTTCTACATAGAATCAATGATTGAAGGTACATCACATGCCCTACTAAACCATCTTCACTAGTTGTGGAAAATTTTGCATTAGATGTACTATATTTATGAGAGCAAGTATTACCTTCTTTATGGAACCTACTCCATGATGCTAGACACTAAGATGATTTTATATTTGGTTTGTTTTCTCTTGCAACGATGTACAAGTATATGGTGGACCAATGCAGATCAATGGGGCAGTCTTTACAGACACATGACGATTGCTTAGTGTAGGTTGATGCATCAAGGAGTAGCAAGTTTTGCTTGGACTTTTTTCTTTGTTCCTACACTGGTACAGGTGGTGTGGCAATGCTAATTACACAAGCCTTGTTAATTTCTATGATTTGAGCACAATGCATAAAGAGAGAGAGAGAGGTTGCAGCAGGCCATGCAACTGTCAGAGAGAAAGGGGCATGAAGGAGAGCATGAAGAACAGGGAGTATGCTAGAAGAAGATACGTTATGGCAACAATCATGGGAGGAAAGTGAAGACAGTTTTTGTTCAGATGACAAGCTCAACACATGCGGACATTGATGATGGACCGCCTGGTTAAATGGGTCCACATGTCTACACTTAGCACATTGGTGATCATTATGACTCTCACATGGCCACTAACTCATTACTTATTATATTTAGGTTGTTACACCTATTTACAGCTGGCATAGTTATAGCGCCAGTGGACTAGTGTAGTCGGTTATGCATTGTTTGACTTAGTAGGCCACTTTCCTTTATGTTGTATCTTATCTATACTTTGTGTACATTATAAAGGGTGTGGAAGAAGAAGAAGAAACCAGCAATAAAATGTTTTGGCCTCCATCTCTCTTCTTGTCTCTTGAGTGAGATTCTCCTTGTGCATTCTGTGTGTGTTCGGCACAGCATCTTGAGCAAGTCCTCCCACCACGCAATTCTTGACATGGTATCAGAGCTGCACCACTGAGAGAGGCTGATTTTGAAGGCTGAATTGAAGGAGAAGAAGCAAGCTTCGAGCAAGCAAGCCATGGGTAAGAAGCTCTCGCATGCTTCCACTCTTTCTCTTGGATAGTGCCTGTGGAGGCACCGGAAGCAGGGCAGAGCAAAAATCTCAGATTGCAGTGAGATTTGGTGTGCACAAAGAGCATTGTGTATTCTGCAAATTAATCCCTTTAGGGCTTATCCAGAGTTATTTTGGGCATTTAAGACCGTTTTAGGCCCCGTTTTAGAGCCGCAAGGTTGCAGACAACAGTTTTAGGGTACACTGTGATTTCGGCTGTTTTAACCGAAAGTGGGTGCGCAGGTTATAGATTGCGAATCTGTAATTCTTGAGGTGTTTGTAGGAAGAAAACATAAGGTCTATCTGCAAACAGGTTGCAGATTGCATGTATTGTTGAGCAGACAGTGAAAAAGGCTATCTGGTGTATTGCTGTGCACTACAGGTCGAGGGTTGCAGAAGATTTGCTTGCTATTTGGTATTAGTTTTGTGATAATGGCAGAGAACTATGGAAGCCCCATCATTGAGAAGCTCGACAAGAACAACTACCCTTCATGGAAGGTCCGTATCACGAACTTCCTTATTGGAAACGGCCTCTACGAGTTTATTTCATGTGAAGAAAAGGAGCCGGAGGTGAGTGATCCTCCAACTGCAGAAGAGACAAAGGCATGGAAGGAATGGAATGAAAAAGACAAGAAGGTCATGTATTGGCTGTCTGCATTAATTGGCAATAATATGTTGGGACATATTAGAAATGCAGAGAATTCATATGTAGGTTGACCATACTTGAAAGTATGTTTTCTGTAAATACAAAGACACGAAAGATTCAACTCAAGCAAGAGTTGAATACATTGAAGAAAGGGAAGATTTCTATCAATGAGGATGCACTGAAGGTAAGGAGCATTGCAGATGCATTGGCAGCGATTGATGCAATGCCCAATGATGATGATTTGGTGTCGTCTACCTTGGGTGGACTTAACAATGAAAAGTCTTGGAAGTCTTTTGTAACTTCTGTATATGTCAAAAAGCCATTTCCATATTTCAATGAGTTGGTCTCCCTTATCACTGAAGAGATCAACATGCAGAGTGAGAAATCTAAAAGAAGTGGTGAACAGGTCCAAGTTTTCTACTCCAGTTCAGGAAGGGGACGCGGTAGGTTCTCTTCAAGAGGCCGTGGTAAAGGACGTGGTAGTGACAACCAACAAAACAGATTGAATTAGCAATTTGGAGATATGCAGGTTTCAGGAGGTCGTGGTAACTTTAGAGGCAGGGGGAGCTTTAGAGGAAGAGGTGGATGGCAGAACAGAGGTTCTAACAACTCTGGTATTCTGTGTCACTACTGTGGAAAAACAGGTCATATTGCAACCCAATGTTATGCTAAGAAAGATGATATTCACAGTGGTAAGTTGCAGCAAAGAAACTATGCATCGTCCTCATGATGAATGAAGACAAAAATGAACCTATGTTTGTTATGCAGCATATGCTGAATGCTGTTACAGGAAAGGGAACACATGATGATGTTTGGTATGTTGATTCAGGTGCATCCAATCATATGACCAGCCATGCAGAATGGTTTGGAGAGATGCAAGATTTGCAAAATGTAGGTTATGTGCAGACGGGTGATGATTCATGCCATCTAATTTCACACATTGGAAAAGTTCCCTTGTCCTTGCATGATGGTAAGACAAAGATTCTTTCAGATGTATTACATGTGCCATCTATTACAAAGAACTTGGTATCAGTCGGTCAAATGGTAGAGCAAGGGTTGCAAGTCAAATTTAATGCAAAGGGCTACTTTGTAGAAGACTTCAATGACAAGTGCACGTTGGTAGTAAAGGGAAGTAGAGTTGGACGTATGTTTACTCTGGATGCTGGAATTCCTACTATGAATGCTGCTATGTATGCTAAAGGAAAAGGTGTTGTTGCAGATATTGAAATTTGGCACAAACGCATTGGACATGCAAATGTACAAAGGCTGAAATTAATGTAGTCCAAAGGGTTGGTTACAGGTTTGCCTACATTTAGAGTTGCAGAATTTCATAAGGTATGCGAAGCATGTCAGTTTGGTAAGCAGGAAAGACAACCCTTTTCACATGATAGAGATGTAAGCAAAAATATCCTTGATGTTATGCATACAGACATTTGGAGGCCTACACAAAATGTATCTCTTGGAGGCAGTTCATACTTTGTCACATTCATTGATGATTGTTCTAAAAAGCTGTGGATATATTTTATGAAGGAAAAGAGTGAAGCGTTTGAGCACTTTAGAACTTTCAAGGCTACAGTTAAGAGAAACAGGCTTGAAAGTAAAGTGCTTGAGGTCAGATGGAGGGGGAGAGTACCTCTCGAATGAGTTTAGTGATTTTCTGAGGTCTCATGGGATAAAGAGACAGTTCACATGCAGATATACCCCACAGCAAAATGGGGTTGCAGAAAGGAAAAATAGGCATATTGCAAAAGTTGCACGTGCCTTGATGGTTGAAAAGAATATGCCTAAGCATTTTTGGTCTGAGGCTGTTCATACTACTGTTTATATTATGAACAGAACTCCCACAGTTGCAGTTCATGGGATGACTCTTGAAGAATGCTTTACTGGCAAGAAGCCTGATGTATCGCACTTGAAGGTATTTGGCTGTGTTGCATACGTTCATGTGCCAGATGAGCTACGAAAGAAGCTTGATTCAAAGGCATAAAAATGTGTTTTTATTGGATACTCTTTAGAGCAGAAAGGGTATCGTTGTTATAACCCTATCACAAGTAAGTTCAGAGTGAGCAGGGATGTCATCTTTGATGAAATGAGTAGTTGGCATGCATCTAGTGGTGATGCATTGGATGATGATGATGATCATGGCACTCATGTGCAGGCTGAAAAGCAAGAATCATGGACTCTTAGTGGACCAGAGACATCATCTGGTAGTCCTTGGTCTGGGAGACTAAGGAGTATCTCTACATCTTCAGGTGCATCTAGTAGCACTACACGTAAAGACAAAGGAAAGAATAAAGGGTCAGATGGCATTGATGCAGTTCTTGATGGAGACTCCAGTGGCTCAGAGAGCTTGGATGATGAGCTTGGTATTCCTTCTGTCGGGACACTAGGTGTACAAAGAGCTCATAGTAATGTAAAGACTCCATTGAGTGATCCAGTGGTATGTAGATCTAGCAGGGTCAAATACCCTGTTAAAAGATTTGGTTTTGAAGGTTATGCAGCTCACCATTATGCTTATATGGTAAAACTAGTTGAGGATGTTGAGCCCACATGTTTTGAGGAGGCTGTTGGTCATGCTCATTGGGATGCAACAATGGATGAGGAGATGGCTGTATTAGAGGCCAATAAGACTTGGGATATAGTATCATTGCCGAAGGGCAAAAAACCTATTGAATGTAAGTGGGTTTATAAGATTAAGCACAATGCAGATGGTTCTATCAGTAGGTACAAAGCTAGGCTGGTTGCAAAAGGCTATGCCCAGACATATGGCATAGATTATGAAGAAACCTTCAGTCCAGTTGCTAGGATGGAAACTGTCAGATGTGTGATTGCTTTGGCAGCAGCCAAAGGTTGGAGGTTGTAGCAAATGGATGTGAAGAATGCCTTCTTGCATGGTGATTTGCAAGAAGAAGTGTATATAGATCAACCAGCAGGTTATGAAGATTTAGAACATCCCACGTATGTGTGCAAGTTGAAGAAGGCGCTCTATGGGCTCAAGCAAGAACCTAGAGCATGGTCTGACAAGATCAGAGAGTATCTTGTCAATATTGGC
This sequence comes from Lygodium microphyllum, assembly GCF_053477565.2. NCBI lineage: Eukaryota > Viridiplantae > Streptophyta > Polypodiopsida > Schizaeales > Lygodiaceae > Lygodium > Lygodium microphyllum. Next base: position 100,777,187 of record NC_141150.1, on the reverse strand, counting down.
TTTTATGTTTCTGATGATGATCACTCACTTTATGTGAGAAAGGGAGATGCAGGTTTGGTCATCATTGTCATCTATGTGGATGACTTAATTATTACAGGTGATAGTGATAGTGGGAATGTTGAAGTCAATGACTTTTTGAAGAAGAAGTTTGAGATGAAGGATTTAGGTGAGCTAAGGTACTTCCTTGGCATTGAGGTGATCAGAGGTGATGATGGTATATGGCTATCCCAAAGACAGTATGGCTTGGATATGTTGTCCAAGTATGGTATGACAGCATGCAAACCACTTTCAGTCCCGTTGGAGCAGAATGTAAAGTTGAGTGCTGATGTTGGGGATGAGATAGAAGACCCTACTATGTTCAGGAGGATAGTGGGGAGTTTGATCTACATGACCATTACAAGGCCAGACTTGAGCTATGTTGTTGGTCTTGTGAGTCAGTTTATGCAAGTACCTAGAAAGCCACATTTGGATGCAGTCAGACGCATATTGAGATATGTGAAGTCCACATTACATTATGGACTTTTCTATGAGGCAGGTACAAATGTACAGGTGTTTGGATACACAGATGCAGATTGGGCTGGTAGTATGTCTGATAGAAGATCTACCAGTGGATACATGTTCTCTCTTGGTAGTGCAGCAGTTACTTGGAGCAACAAAAAGCAACCTACAATTGCTTTGTCGAGTACAGAGGCTGAGTATAGAGGTGCTACTATTGCAGCATGTGAGGTAGTATGGCTACAAAAGTTATTGGCTGATTGAGATGTGCAGGTGGAAGGTCCAGTTCTCATTTATTGTGACAACATGAGCAGTATACAGTTGGCTAGAAACCCTGTGTTCCATGCTAGGACAAAACATATTGAGGTACACTACCACTTTGTGAGAGAGAAGGTACTAGCAGGTGAGATTGGCTTGGTGTATGTCAACACATAGAATCAGATAGCTAACATCTTCACGAAGGCATTGAGTATAGAGAAGCTTCAAAAGTTTCGAAGCTCACTTGGAGTTGCAGAGATAAAGTTGAGCTTGAGGGGGAGTGTTGAGATGATAAGCTCAACACATGCCGACATTGATGATGGACCGCCTAGTTAAATGGGTCCACATGTCTACACTTAGCACATCGGTGGTCATTATGACTCTCACATGGCCATTGACTCATTACTTATTATATTCAGGTTGTTACACCTATTTACAGCTGGCATAGTTATAGCGCCAGTCGACTAGTGTAGTTGGTTATGCATTGTTTGACTTAGTAGGCTACTTTCCTTTATGTTGTATCTTATCTATACTTTGTGTACATTGTAAAGGGTATGGAAGAAGAATAAGAAACCAAGAAGAAAATGTTTTGGTCTCCATCTCTCTTCTTGTCTCTTGAGTGAGCTTCTCCTTGTGCATTCTGTGTGTGTTCGGCGCAGCATCTTGAGCAAGTCCCCCCACCATGCGATTCTTGACAGTTTTGAATAGCTTTTGGACTGCCTTGGCAGTAGAAGGATGATTACATGATTACATGCCAATCCTAATTATTTCCACCAATTGAATGACTATCATAAAGAACTAGTAGGGAAACTAAATAATAGGGATGATGAAACATTTCCTAGTTAGAGAAACTAGGGAATCCCTAATTTCTCTAACTTATGTGAATTTTTAAGTAGAAAATTATATGCCAAATTTTCAACTAGGAAATTATATAGAGATTTCCTTGGGGGGATCACCTTATAGGATAGTTTAAAAACTTATTTTTTTAATTGTGTATCATTTTTTATATCCCTTTTGTGAATTTTGGAGGAAATAGTTATATCTTTTTTATAAATTCAAAATTCAAAGAGTGTAATTTCATGGCTCTTTTTATATAAATCAAATTAAAAGCATGATGTTGAAATACTTTAACCATGGAAATAGTTATATATTTTTTATAAATTCAAAATTCAAAGAGTGTAATTTCACGGCTCTTTTTATATAAATCAAATTAAAAGCATGATGTTGAAATACTTTAACCATGGAGTTTTATTTATGATCTAAGATGAAAATTTTATCTCTCCAATAGAACTTGTGTGTGATAATGATTGACGAAGAAGGATGTTGAATATAACAGACAAAAATATGCCATAAATGGCAACATATCGCTAGACTACATAAAATACTCAAATAAACATCATAATGGTCTTAATCAAATGTCTAAAATACCTAGAAATGTCAAGTATGAATTAGACTCACACGAGCTAATCAGATTGCTAACATCCTCTCTTATATCATGGGCAATTTGATATAATAGAATCATATAATGATAATGACTCATCATAGTCTATACAATAAAGACCACCAAAATAGGACCATGGATATCCAAGTAGTGGGTGATGAAGCCACCACTAAGGTGTTTCAAAGAGAATCTAAGTGTCAATGTTGAATGTCTAGTACAAGATTATCCCATCAAAAATGCCTCTAAACACACGTGACCATAGATTCCTTGCCTTTGGTTAAGATCACCAAAGCGTCACCTCATATGAGCATGAACTAGGAGCTAATAGTGCCGTGTCAAATAATAGCTTATCATGAACTTGGATTTCAATCTTAACTCTAAGATTTCAAAACTTGTTAGATTTCAATTGGTGTGTTAGGGATGCTCCTTTCTAGAACTTGTGTATTTGTGTATCTGTATAGATGAGGCGTACTTACCCCATCTCACCACATGCTTACACATCCTCTCTTGCATTGGAGAGTCATAGGGATGATCGTATCACTAGTATTGGAAAGAAAGAGGAGATGCCAAGTCCTTTTTGGGGTCTAAAGAAGATGGCCATGTCTGTTTCTTGGCCTTGACCTTGTCCATGATTCAAGTTAGAGTGTCTGAGAAAGATGATGATTGAGTAGAGGAGTTAGGATCTTGCTTCATCTTCATCTCTACCTTCCTCGAAGCCTCTACCTCTTTGTAATCCTTGTGCAAATGTCCCTTTTTATCACAATGATAATACATGGCTAGGCCTTCAACTTTTTATGCATGTCACCCCCCTCTAATGCTATAAACGCCTCACATATGGGATGCTCTAAATCTTCACAAACTGTCACTTGCTCCATATACACCTCTTCTTACAACTCATTATGCAAGAATGCATTCTTGACATCCAGTTGCTACAAATTCCAATCTTTGGGTGCTATCAAGGAAATCACACATCTTGTCATGCTAGCAACTGGAGTGAATGTCTGTTCATAATATATATTATATGTCTGAGCATAACCTTTTGCAATCAGTCTAACATTATACAACACAATATTAGTGAGTTTGGGAATATCCCAATTCCCATTTTTGGATACTAAAAAGGTGACACCCGGATAACATGTCCATAAGTTTCTCAAAACCATATGATGTGACCTATCATTGGAAAGCACTTGAAAAATGGAATCTATTGAGCTATAGAGCGCTCGATTTGGAGTTATAATGTTCAAGTTATGACAAATCCAAAGATTTGACCACATGTCCCAAACTTATGGAAAATTCCCATATTCCCCAATATGGTGTTATACCTACTAACATAACTATTTATATTATGCTTGATTTTGTAAATCTACTTATAGAAAATAACTTTCTTGCCCTCAAGCAATGGTACCAAATTCCAAGTCTTATTGGCTTCTAATGCAACCATCTCATTCATTGCTACATCCTAATAAGCATGACCAATAGCATCCTCAAAGAAAGTGGGTTCAACATTCTCAACCAACTTTATCATATAAGCATAATGGTGAGTTGCATAACCTTTAAAACCAAATCATTGAATAGGGTATCTTACCCTGCTAGACTTGTGTACCATAGGATCATGTGCTCTGTGTACACCTGGTGTCCTGACTGAAGGAATACCAAGCTCATCATCCAAGATCTCTGAATCATATTGGAATCTCTATTAGATCCCAAATGACTAGTAGATGCATCATTACCATCCAACACTTTCTTATTCCCTTTGTCTTTACTTGTAATACTTGTAGATGCACCTGAAGATGTGGGGCTACTCAGTCTCCCAAACCAAGGGTTAATTGTAGATGTAGTACTAGATGATATTTTTGGTCTACTAAGACTATGATTTTCACTTTTTATTTTGCACATAACTATTATGATTGTCATAATCATCCAATGTATCAGCACTAGATTCATATCAACAGCTTATCACATTAAAAAAGTGTCCCTGCTCACTCTAAACTCACCTATGATGACTGGATTATAACAACAATACCCTTTCTACTCTAAAGAGTATCTAATAAAAATACATTTTTCAGCCTTTTGATAAAGTTTCTTTTGTAGCTCATTTGATACGATGTCATGAACATATGCAATACAACCAAACACTTTTAGGTGTGACACATTGAACTTTTTGCTGATAAAGCATTCTTCAAGGCTTATCCCATGAATTATACCTATGGAAGTTATTCATAATATAGATATGAATATGAATAGCTTCATATCAAAAATATTTTGGCATATTCTTTTCAACCATCAATGTTTGTGCAACTTTTGCAATATGTTTATTTTTTCTTTCTACAATCCCATTTTGTTGTGGGATATATTTGCGAGTAAATGGTCTCTTTATCCCGTGAGACCTCAAGAAGCCATTGAACTCATTAGAGAGATAATCTTCTCTTCTTTCTGACCTCAAGTACTTAAATTTCAAGTATGTTTCTATTTCAATAGCAGCCTTGAATGTTTTGGAGCGCTCAAATACATCACTTTTTTTCTTCATGAAATATAGTCATAGCTTTCTTGAAAAATAATCAATAAATAAGATAAAGTATTTGTTGCCACCAAGAGATATATTTTTTGTAGGCCCTAAAATATGTGTATTTACAACATCAAGTATATTTCTACTCATATCTCTATCATGAGAAAAAGGTTGTCTTTTCTGATACCAAACTGATATAATTTATACACTTTATGAATTTTTATAACTTTGAAAACAAGAAACCTTATAATTAGTCCTTTAAACTACATTAATTTCAACCGTTACACAATTGTATGTCCAATATATTTGTGCTATATTTTAATGTATACAACCACTTCTTTGCTTTAAGTATATGTAGCGACATTCATACTAGGATTTCTACATTCTAAAGTGAACATTGATGAACTCTACTTCCTTTTGCCATCAACCTGCACTTATCATTAATGTATTCTACCAAACAACCTTTTTCATTAAATCAAACCTACAACTCTTGCTTTATCTTTTGGCCAACAGACACAATTCTTTGTGATTGATGGCACATGTAATGCATTTGACAGACTCTTTGTTTGGCCATCATGCAAGGATAAATGATTTTTTTCAATGTGTAAAATTGGTTGGCATGAATCATTACCCATCCACACAACCTAGATTTTTTAAATCCTTTATCTTTCCAAACCATTGAGCATGACTTGTCATATGATTAAAGTCACCTAACTAACAAATCATATATCATCATGTGTCCCGTTTCTTGGAACAATATTCATCATATACTACAAAACAAACAGACGCTCATGTTGGTCTTCATTTTGTCATTAGAGGATGATGTATAGTTTTCTTATTGTAATTTACCACTCCTGCTGATATCATTCTTTTTAGCATAACATTGGGCTGCAAAATTACTTGTTTTACTATAATAGTGACAAACAATACCAGAATTGTCAAAGCCTCTATTTTATTATTCGCCTCTTCCTCTAGAGCTCCCCCTGTCTCTAAAGTTTTCATGGCCTCTTGAAACATTCATTTCACAAAATTTCTCATTTAACTTTTTTTGCTAGTTATCACCAATACGTCCATACCACAATCTCTTGAAGAGGATCTACCACATTTCCTTTCTAAACTTGAGTAAAATCCTTGAACCTGTTTACAACTTCTCTCAGATAATTCACCCCACATATTGATCCCTTTGGTGATCATGAGAGAGACCAACCCATCAAAAATCTCAAAATGGATTTCATATATATATATATATATAAATAGTAAAGAATTTCTGAGCCTTCTCACTATTAAGGCCATCCAAAGTACATAAAACCAAATCATCATCATCAAGCATTGTATCAATCATTGCCAAAGCATCTACAACACTCATCACCTTCAAAATATACTCATTAATATACATTTTTTCTTTCTTCAAAGTATTCAACTCTTGCTTGAGTTTAATTTTCCATGCCTTCCTATTTATTGAAAACATATTCGTTAAAATGGTCCAAGCTGCATGTGAAGTTTTTGCATTTTTGATATATCCCAATATAATATTATCAATGAATATAGATAGCCAATACGTCACCGTTTTCTCCTTTGCATTCTATTCTTTCTATGCTTTTAATTCATTTGCAGTCATAAGGTTACTCAACTCTGGCTCTTTTTTTTACTTGAAACGAACTCGTAAAGGCTCTTTCCAATAGGGAAGTTCGTCACACAAAACTTCCATGATGGATAATTGTTCTTATCCGGCTTCTCAATGATTGGATTTCCATTGTTATTTATCATTATCACAAGATTGATACAAAACAGAAAGCAAATCTTCTACAACCTTTCACAACAAGTGCACATCAATACACTATTAAGTAGCCTTTCTAATTGACTATTGAATAGTAGATTGAGTATGCAACCTGTTTGTAGATAAAACTTGTGTTTGATTCTTGGCAAACACCTTAAAACTTACAAATTTGAAATCTATAACCTATGTATCCATTTTTTATCGACATAGCTAAAATTGCAATATATCCTGAAACTATTATTTTGAACCTTGTGGATCTAAAATGAGGCCCGAAATGGCCTCAAATGGCCAACAAAAGTAGGATGACTATCTTGCAAAATATACAATACTTTGTTTCACACAAAATCGCATAGCAATCTAAGATTTTTGCTATGTATTGCTTCCATGTCTCCACATACACTATCTAAGAGAGAGTGTGTAAGAATGGGAGAGCTTCTTACTCCTCATTGGCTTGCTTGAATCCTTACTTCTTCTCCTCCACTTTAGCCTTCAAAACTAGCCTCTCTCAGTGGTAATGCTCTAATATCATGACAAGAATCATGCCATAGGGGAAGTTTTTGGAGTTGATGTGCCAAACACAAACCATACACATAAGGAGAAGCTCGCCCAAGAACACAAGAAGAGAGATGGAGGCAAGAACGTTTTTTTTTTCTTATTCTTCCACACATAATACAATGTATACAAAGTATAAATAAGATAAAACATTTAAAAAAAGTCACATACTAAGTTAAAGAGTATATAAGTAACTATACTAATAGACTAGTGCTATAACTATGTTATAAAAGCAGGTGCAACAAACTAAATATAATAAATGACAAGTCACTGACAATGTGAGGATCATAATAACCATCAAAGTGCTAAGTGTAGATGTGCATAAGAGTCTCCTTTAGCATTGCATTAATCAATGCATCTCTACCTTTAACATCAACCTACATAAGTAGAAAACATAGCAACATCCTGAATCAAAATCTCTACATCTTCACATTTCTCCAACATACATTTGATTCTACAATTATAGTAGCATTGACTTACACATCAGATAGTTTAAAGAATCTCGAGAAAAAATCTATGCAATATCAGTAATATTTGACTTTATTTCTAGTTTTGCATTATACTTTGCAACTTTAGCATGCAACAATGGAATCTCAAATAGTTCAATAGACAAATCACGATTTTGCATACAAATCTTAGCTCTTTGGACACACTTACATTCTCCCTAGACTTTAAGACCGTACATGTAGTCATCCTAGGATATACCATACATATGTGGAATCTCCTAAACTTGTTTCTTAAACACCGCTTTCATCAACATATTCAAAACATTCAATCCTACAATCCTCTTAGATATCATATTGTTGCATTCTTTTATCAAAAAATTTGACATAGCTACATACATCCTGTCCATTAAATAGGCCCGCTTCCTCAATAATCATTTGAAGTGCTTCCATTGCCAAATCCTCTATCCTCTCAGGTTCTTAATTAGTAATTTCGTATTCCTGCATATATATGACTTGATATGGTAAATAGCCAAGTCATCGGTATATTTTGGCATACATAACAATTCCAATCTCTAATTCCACCTAGATCATAAGGCATTGATAATTCATGACATCCCTCATTCATATAGCCTTTCATGGCTAAACCCATGAACTCACTAGATCCTCTGAGATCAAAGGGTAAACCAAAATACTAGTGTAATATCCTATATCTTTGAGTCTATGCATGGTTGGAGCATCCATCTGCACATTGGTGTATTCATCCAAAGCGTATATTTCTTTCATACCTTCAACTCTGATAGCATCATCCATCTTTTGCACATTAGCATCAATATGATCCATCATCACATCCCCATTAAGAATGTTAGATCTGTCAACCATAGCACTTATAATAGTCTCCTCTAGCATTACATCTATCAATGCATCTCCATCTTGAGCATCAATCTGCATAGTAAAAACATAGCAAAATCATGAATCAAAACCTCTACATAATCACAACCCTCCAACACTATGTCTGATTCTATAATTATAGGAAATATGTTCATAAGTATAGCATCCACCTTCATGTTAGATAGTAAAAAATCATCCTTAGAAAGAATATCTACATCATCAGTAATCTCTAGCTTTGTATCGGTATCTGCATTATCCTACATCACTTCAACGTCTAGAAGTGGAATCTCAAATAGTTCAATAGATAAATCAAGATTTTCCATACAAAATCTTAGCTTTTTGGGCACATTTACGTTCTTTTCAATATTTTTGAGCATGCTTGTAGTCATCCCAAGTTATACCATACATATGTCATATCTTCTAAACTTGTTCCTTTAACCCGCTCTTGCATGGAATTTGTGCGGGGATTCGTGAAAGTCACTCGCCGCAAGAACGCTTTGTGATGGGAGAACTAAATGTAAAATAATTATCCAAAAGAATTTTAGTTTGAGAAAATAAATTCTTTGATTAAAGATATAGACAAAATACAAAATCAAAAGACTCTCGGATATGATCAAAAGACATCAGCTCGATATGGAACTTGTTTCTTTTAAGCAAGCAAAGGTTCACTAGCCAATTAGACGACAAGGTTGTTCTTGGGTTACAACAATATTTGGTAGCAAGCAATATTCAGGAGCACCATGAAATGGCTCAATGTAATGTACTAAATTTATAGTGAGGCTTCTGAGCCTTGATTGTGTAGTGAATTGATGTGACCTTGTCAAGTTTGTAGTACCCTTTCACATCAATTGTGGCTTTTTGGGCATTGTTTACGAATATCTACACTCCCTTCACACCAATGCCTTAACTGTCTACAACTTGGCCACCAATAGAGATCCCAATTACTTGAAATGGCTCAGTGATAACAACATTGTCATGACCAACAGCTACTTCAATGGAAGTAGGTGAAACATCAAAGACTGTAATTTCTCCCTTGTAATAAGGCACAAGCTTGTACTGGCAAAATGGGTTTCTTTGCGAGTTCATGAATGTTGTTGGAATTTGGCTTTGTGGAAGAGGTGCTTAGAGTGGTGCTACTTATCTTGTATATGGTCCTATAGGGGTTATCTCTTTTTTGGTCCTATAGGGGTTATCTCTTTTTTGGTGTCTTTAAAGTTTTGTGTAATATCCCCACCTCGCATAGAGGGGTTATCTCTTTTTTGGTATCTTTAAAGTCTTGTGTAATATCCCCACCCCGCATAGGAATCCCCCCTCTAAAAACAAATAAAAATTATTGAAATTCCCCCTGTCATTGCGGAACAGGTGGCAGGGGGAGGAAGAAGGAGACGATGGTGACAAGAGGGATGATGTGGAAGAAGAAGAAGTAGATGACTAGAGGAGGAAGACAATGACGGCATGGAGGAAGAAGGAGATGACACCAGGGAATACGTGCAAGATGACGTGAAGTAGGAGTGGAAGTTGACGTCGATGAAGGAGAAGAAGGCGATGATGTCGAGGGGGAGGCCACATGGCCTACCAACCCTCCCCCTTGGGCATATCGAGCCCTCACGGTCACCTGGAGGGGCTAAGAAGCCCCACGGCCATATGGATGGTGACAAGTGGTGGGCACCACCACCTCCTCCCCACTTCCCCTTCGTTATAAACCCCCCCCAATGGAAAGAAAGAAGGGCCTCGATGCTAAATGGCACTACATAGAGAGAGAGAGAGAGAGAGAGAGAGAGAGAGAGAGAGAGAGAGAGAGAGGGGAAACATTCTAAAAGGTTCCTCCCTTTTCCCCTCCTTAGAGGGTGGCCACATGCACTTACCCTTTCCCTCTTATTCGCAAGCTTAACCTCCCCCAATCATGATAGAAGAGAGTCACCCTAGCATGCCATCTCTCTAACAAGAGAGAGAGAGAGAGAGAGAGAGAGAGAGAGAGAGAGAGAGAGAGAGACAGACTCATAAGCTGAAAGTACAGCCCCAAAATAAAGGGTGACACATACTAATGGTAATCCCGCATCTAACAATGGAGTCACCGGTTAGGGCGTTACCATTAATACAAATATAATGTTGAGTATGGATAATTCATCTCCGAATACCTAGGTACTAATTGCCATCTCTGCTATTCATTGAGACATAGGCATGTGCATGAATTCATTTTAACAAGTAGCTTGAATTTATTTTTCAATAGTTAATGAACTCATAGGGGGATGGTAGGATAATTCTTTTCGCGTTAGGTTCTCGATAACCATCAATGACCTTGCATAGATTTATGCATATGGTGCATTGAGGTTTGCACAAATACTTGTACCCAAATACAATCATGGCATCCCAGCGCTATGCGACAAAATCATACGTAGTATGAAAAGCATATAAGTTTACCTTGAGGGTTACGCACATAGACAGTACATGCATGGAAAAGATTATTTGAAACATACATCAATGGTACATGAAATGATCTTTCATTAAAAGTCTTGTATCTATCCTATGAAGGTTTCACATAAAATAATGGTTAAGGAGTTTACCTTGTGCTACCAAACCATGAGTTGATTACAACTCGCACAATAATTCGGGAATTATTTTACATTGGAAGATAGTCTTGCATCATTACAAATTTGTCTCGCATTCTTTGCCTTACGAGAAAGGAAGATAAAGACGAGTTAAAATTTTGCATAGTATCGCTCTTTGATCCCAAGGGGGAGAGCAAATATGCAACGAAAAGGTTATCGCGACTATTCTTGTAATGTTTGGGAAAGAATACCATTGTTTTTGTTGAATTGTTGTTTGAATGATTATTCGAAGTGCCTGTGATTGATGGTAAATTCATGGCGGGGGTCTATGATGACAAATTGCCATGGTGATAAAGGAATGTTCTCTTGGAAAATTATATAAGGGTTGACTACCTTGACTGTGCTTGATTCTTAAATGATTTAATTAAGGAAAGGTTCTTTGCACGGGTGGATCACCTCCAAGATCGCACTCTGGATCAACCTGAAAAGTGCACCACTCGATTCACGACTTGAAGGTCGAGTGATGAAAAGGCCAACCACGGGAATAATGTTTTCACTCTTAGGCAGCTTGCGGGTCAAGTGGAGCTCTGGACACCCCTTGCCAAGTCCAAAACAGAGTTGAGGACCTCCGTGGCCCCAACATTTGTGTGGCATTGCAAGATCCTATTCGAGATAAAGGATGGAAATTGTGGTGCCATGTGATTTGGACTAGTTACTTCTGTAGAAGTGACATGTAAATTCTCATATATGGGAAGGGAGCAAATATTAACTTGAAGATAAATTAAGGAACTTGTTTGCCAAAAGGATTGGTTGCTCTATATTCGAGTCTCTACTATAAATTATGCAAACAAACCTTGATTATTAAAATGATTAATTAAGGAATATGGTTTTAAATGTCACACATAAATGTGATAGGACATAATTAAATAACTAAAGAATGCCTATTGAGGGAAGTGGGTGGACGGAACCCTTGATGCGTCCATTCTACAATAGGGTGGTCTGAGAGAACTGGGAGGCTTCTCACCAGGTTTTATCGACATTCGATCCTTAGGAATTGTTAGGTTAGAACCCCAATTCATACTGTTTTAGGGGACCGGAATGGAACTATGCCCTATCGGCAAAGAGATTGAGTGGCACATCCCTCTTGTTTCCCATTCTCTTTGAACCAAGTGTGGCATGGGTCTACTTCGACTTGGTATCTCTACATAAACTAGGATGTTCAAGACCACCCGACGCGAGAATGTTGTTAGGAGACCTTGACCACTAGGGACTCAAATGTTAGGTCGATGCCAGTGGGTGTCAAGATTGTGGGAGAGAAGGAAGGAGTCTCACTTGTAGCTTTCTTGCTTGCACAATGGGGGAATACACACAAGGGTGGAGGCTGAAAACAGTTTTTTTCTCTTCTTAGTTGTGTAAGCCAAAAGAACTCTATATATGGGTCTCAAACCAAAGACAACTAACTAAGGTGGCATACTAACTGAGCCACGAACTAGAGTAGATAAGGATAGCTATTATTCATGGGCGGTGTACCAACTGCATCTGCAACTAACACGTCGGTGACATAAATGCACAACGGTCACCCTGGCATATCACGAGTGGAGCTCGATATCTCAACAGTGGGTTCGTCGGCCATGAACATTCCGTTGTGAGGTAGACTCAAGAAACCCTAGGTGACAAACCCCATTAAATTCCATGGGAGTGCCGGGCAGCATCGCTTAGATTCCTCTCTCAGTGGACCGCTAAAAATGTGCCTTGATATCCAATAGGCAGGCATGTCACATCTTGCTAGGGCTTTTGTGAGGGGTTGTGGGCTCTTGGTTGTAAAAATTACACGGTGCAGCAAATAGAATCTGAGAAAGAGATAGAGATAGAGAGTACACAATAGATAAGAGGAGAATTAGAAAATTTATTTACCTCCAAACAACTGATATAAAGATGGCTCTGTCCACCTGTGCACTTCCCTTATGAAGCTTAGATGGCGATCTAGACAGAAGATAGGTGAAGAGCTTAAGGCTAGTTGGAACAACTCTGACTGGGTGAAAGATAGGTGATCGATGGCTGTGAAGGGATTTAGCTTTTATAGACCGCGAAGGCAATTAGGTCGGCGTGACCAACCTACCATATGAGTCTCCAATAGTCGGCCATGGAATATTCCCTTTACCATCGGACCAAGGGCGCTGCCCTCAGACCCCCGCCAGGGGGGCTGCTGGCCCTCCTAGGGCCCCCTTTAACTCCCTTACCTTGCAACTCGATGCAGTGTGCCTCGAGTTGCTACCAGCTTAACTACTCAGTCCAACCCAAAGATTAGACCCACAATGGTCACCTTTTTTCCATCCGGTCACATAGACCTCATCTGATATACAAGTCAAGACTCAACCAATATCCGGGCTCACTTTTGGCTTCTCCTCATAATGGGGGCCTTACAACTTTGAGCACCATAGATCATTGGTCGCACCTTATGAGGGTGGGGCATTGAGCATATCTAACACCCCCCCTCAATGTCCACCCATAGGTGAACTATCTCCTCGGCCCAATGCCTAGTCTCTAAAGATAAACTTAAAGCAGATCCTTCGTAAGTGCCTTGGTGAAGATATCCACTCCATTCTCTTCTGTTGGACAATAGACCGGTTCCATTATCCCATCCTCCATCAAATCACACACATAGTGATACTGGATCTCTATATGTTTGGTGCATGCATGAAACACTAGATTTTTGGCAATGGCGATGCAACTCTGATTGTCACATCTCAGCATAGTTGGTTCTTCATCCTGCACTCCCATATGTCATAGGATCCTTCTCAACCATATTGCTTCACATGCAGCAAAACAAGCTGCCTTGTGCTCTGCTTCGGTAGAAGACAATGCCACTGTTGGCTGCTAATCCAAGAGAAAATTCCTGAACCCAAAGAGAAACAATAACCAAAAATTAACTTCCTGGAATCACTGTCTCCTACCCAATCTGAGTCACAATTCCTCACAAGAGAAGTTCCAGAGTATGTGATACCATGGTCAAGAGTTTTCTTCAAGCATTTGAGCACCCGCATCTCAGCCTTCCAATGACTCTCATGAGATTTGTTTGAGAACCTGCTCAAAACACCAACAACAAAACTGATATCTAGTCTGGTGTTATACAAGTACATCAGACTATCGACCATCCTCTTGTACCTCCCAATGTCTGCCAATGATGATGTATCCTCACGGATAACTTTGCATTCACCTCCATAGGTGTAGCTATCTCCTTGCACTCGGTCATGCCAAATGCCTTCAAGATCTCCCATGCATACTTCTTCTGAGAGATGAAGATCTTTCTTGGCTCTTGCTAGACTTCAATTCCCAAACAATAGTGCAGCAAGCCCAAGTCTGTCACTTCAAACTCAGAACACGAAGCCTTTCGAGTTTGGTTGATCATACCTTCATAGTCACCTATAATAAGAAGGTCGTCCACATATAGGACAATCACTACAGACTTTTCACCATCCCTGTAAATATACAAGTTAGCATCTGAGGCACATCTTTTGAAGTTTAAGCTTTAAAACAACTTATCTATTTGCTGGTACCATGCTCTAGGGGCTTGTTTCAGCCCATACAATGCCTTCTTTAGCTTATACACTTTGTTCTCATAATGGGGGGCCTCAAACCCTAGTGGTTGAGCCACGTACACCTCCTCCTTGAGGTCACCATTTAAGAATGCTGACTTAACATCCATTTGGTAAACTGGCCACTGCTTGTGGGCGGCCATTGCAAGTACTATGCAAATAGTGGTGATTCTGGAAGTTGGGGCAAATGACTCTTGAAAATCAAACCCTTCAACTTGTGAAAATCCTTGTGCAACCAGTCTAGCTTTGTACTTTTCTAAGGTACCATCAGCGTTGTACTTTACCTTCGAGAGCCACTTGCTGCCAATAACCTTCTACTTTACTAGCCGATCCACTAGCTTCGAAGTGTCATTCTTCATTATGCTGTCATACTCAACTTGCATAACTGACTTCCATGTTGGATCTGCAAGTGCTTCTTCTAAGTCAGTTGGCTCCTTTATTTCTTTCATAATCTTAGCCATCAAGGCTAGATTGACTATGTGAGCAGAAGCCCTCCTTTGCTCCTATATTCTCTGAGACCTCCTTGTTCCGCCGGGCCTTCTCCTCAACAGATGTGGGCATAGGATTATTGTGGTCATAGAGCTGCTTCACCCAACACGGAAATGGCTTTTCAGGTTGGGTGATGTCATGTTGGTAAACTTTTTCCTCATTATTTGAAGATGATGCTTCCTCCTCCTTAAGGATAGGGACATCTCTCGAGACAAATTCATAGTGGACTACTTCGCTTGATGATAAAGTGGAAGAACTTGCCTTCTCCTCCTCCATAGTATGTAGCTGCTCCTTGAACACCACATCATGGCTCGCAATGATATTCTTTGTCTCTTGGTCATATAATTTGTAAGCCTTCTGCTATCACTATAACCCAAGAAGATACATTTTCTGCTTTTTGGTTGTAACTTGTTTCTCTTCTCATCTGGAATATGTGCATAACATTCACATCCAAAAATTCTGAAGTGTGAGACACATGGTTTCTTACCAGTGTAAGTCTCATGAGGTGTTTTTTCCTTGAGAGCCTTTGTGTAGCTCTGATTTAAAATGTAGACTGTAGTATTAACAGCTTCAGCCCAAAAATGGTTAGGCAATCCCTTGCCCTTTAGCATGCATCTTGCCATCTCCACAATGGTATGATTCCTGCATTCCACAACACCATTCTGCTGAGGTGTGTGAGGCATCGTCAATTGACGCTTGATCCCTTTGCTCTTGCAAAAGTCTTCAAACTCCTTTGAGTTGAACTCACCACCACCATCTGTTCTAAATTTCTTCACACTTTTCCTTGTTTCATTCTCAACAAGTTTTAGCCATTCTTTAAACTTACCAAAAGCTTGAGCCTTATCATGAAGGAAGTACACCCATATCTTCCTACTGTAGTTGTCGACAATCAACATAAAATAAGAAGATAACCCCAAGGCCCGTGTAGGCACCTTTCCGCACAAGTCAACATGCACCAACTCTAGAGAAGCCTGTGCTCTATTCTTGCTTTCTTGTGGAAATGCCTTTCTCTATTGCTTGCCCATCATACAAGCTTCACATGGTTTCTTCAATTCAGTCATTGCAGGTAGGTGAGCAGCCATACCTTGCTTGTGCATCTCCTTCAACACTGCAAATCCAATGTGTCCAAACCTTTCATGCCAAAGCTTACTTGTGCCCACTCCAACGGTGGCTGTAAGAGCACTTAGCTCATACAGGTTGTTCCTTCTTTCTCCTTTGCCAACAACTTTGCCAACAACCTTTCTTGTTGGTCATGTGACGGGAGGCCCCACTATCCAACACCCATGAGTCAGTGGTACATTCTTCTTGCGTTGACGAGCATACCTCCTCAATGGTCACCATGAACAACTCCAACCTTGCTTCAGTCGTATTGGCTGTCTCTTTCCCTTTACTTTTAAGGGTACCATTCTTTTCATCTTCCTTCTTGACACGACAATCTACGACTGCATGTCTTTTCTTCTTGCAATAGAAGCACTCTCCTTGAAACTTCTTCTTATAGCCCTTCTTCTTTTTGTCACCATCATTTTTGGTGGAGGAACCACATTTGCCTTTTTCATTTGCAGAGAATGCATCATCTCCATTGTTGCTTCCTTCTCAGGCTTTTAGCCTCAACTCCTCCTCTAGCAATAATGTACAAAACTCCTCAAAACTCAAAGCTTGAGGTCTCACCTGAGTATTAAGGGCTGTTACTAGTCCATTAAACTTTTGTGGATAAATCTGAAGACACCTCCGAGCTAGCTCCTCACTAGTCTTTTGTATCCCAGCACCAGCCATCTAGTTGCGCAAATTCTTAATCCAGGTGATGAATGCTTTAGCTGTCTCTCCTTCAGCAAACTTCTCTACTGCTAGTTGATTCTCCAAGTTTTGAACCCTAATTTGGTTTCGCGTTTCATACTCACTCCTTGGTACTTTCCAAGCCTCTAATGCTTTGGTTGCATGCTGAATCAAAGTCAGAACAGCTTGTAACTAAGGCACACAATTCATCTACATTCCTTGGTTTCAAAGCTCATAGCAGATCTACATTCGGAGGAATCATGACAATAGGATTTTATGGGTCGGGGGTAGGCTGTGGTTCTACATCAGCCCCCAACATAGTCTCCAAAAGCTCATAAGAATCAAGGATAGTTGTAATTTTGAACTTCCACAAGGTATAGTTTGTACCATCTAACTTTCCTGCGTTGAAGGTTGGTGGACGAATCCTCAGTGTTTGAATAGCTGGTATAGCAGCAACACCTCCTGTACCACTTCTAGAAGATGACATTGTTCCTCTTTGATGTTGAAGCCTTTGCCTCTTGCGCACTCTTCGATCCCTAGAGCCCCCTGGGCTCTGATACCATATAAAAATTACACGGCACAGCAAACAAAAAACTGAGATAGAGATAGAGATAGAGAGTACACAACAGATAAGAGGAGAATTAGAAAATTTCTTTAGCTCCAAACAACTGATACAGAGATGGCTTTGTCCACCCGTGCGCTTCCACTATGAAGCTTAGATGGTGGTCTAGACAGAAGATAGGTGAAGAGCTTAAGGCTAGATGGAACAACTTTAACTGGGTGAAAGATAGATGATCGATGGTTGTGAAGGGGTTTAGCTTTTATAGCCTACGAAGGCGGTTAGGTTGGCGTGACTGACCTACCATATGAGCCTCCACTAGTCGACCAGGGAATATTCTAGGGAATATTCCCTTTAATGTTAGGCCGAGGGTGGTGCCCTTGTACCCCGCCAGGGGGGACCCCCCAGCCAAGGGCCTCTTCTGTGGCCCTCGGACCCCAAACTAGGGGCCCCTTTTAACTCCCTTACCTCGCAACTCAATGCAATGTGCCTTGAATTGCTACCAGCTTAACTACTCAGTCCAACCCAAAGATTAGACCCACAATGGTCACCTTTTTGCTAGTTCGGTCACATAGACCTCATCTGATATACAAGTCAGGACTCAACCAATATCCGGGCTCACATTTGGCTTCTCCTCATAATGGGCGACCTTAAAATTTTGAGCACCATGGATCATTGGTTCTCACCTTATGAGGGTGGGGCATTGAGCATATATAACATTGGTCTACTAGAAATTGTTATCATTTAATGTTGCTTTGGATGGTCTTATGGATCTCAATTTCATATTCTCTATCTCAATTTGATGTTGCTTTGGATGGTCTTATGGATCTCAATTTCATATTCTCTATCTCAAATCAATAGAAGTCATTTTGGTGGCTTGTGTGCCAATTATTTAGTTTTATAATAAGCTTTTGTGTTTATTTCAATGACAGAAATGTGATTGGATTTTGGTGAGGTCAAAACTCTTACTTATGGAGGTAACACAATTGGTCTATGGGCTCATGGATAATTGTGATTAGTTATTGCAAGAAGTTGTGATGAAGCTTGCCATATTTCTTGTGATTTGTTTATGATATTTTGGGGCTTTATAATCCCTAAGGGTGTCTCCCGTACACAAGATGCACCTATTGTATACTAAGAATTTTCTTATCATTCTAGTAAGGATATATATCATATGCTTGAAGTCAAGTGGGGTAA
The DNA here is from genome assembly GCF_053477565.2 of Lygodium microphyllum. Lineage (NCBI taxonomy): Eukaryota > Viridiplantae > Streptophyta > Polypodiopsida > Schizaeales > Lygodiaceae > Lygodium > Lygodium microphyllum. The sequence goes on along the minus strand of NC_141150.1, from coordinate 100,758,661 downwards.
CACATGCAAATATCATTTTTTTTGTCTTTCTAACACTCACCCATAGCGGGACTCGAGTTGATAAATGGAAATCCCAAGTGGTATCATGCATGTTCGACACGTGGTTGAGATATTTTAGTTTTGAGACACGCGCTTCATGCAGGAAGAGGAAAAAATGTGTTCTCATTTCTGATTTTGAGTCCTCGAGTGGAATTTTACATGGCAAGGGGCATGTTTGCCATTTAGCAATTGAGGGGAAGCAAGGGGCAACTTGAAAATTAAGGGGGGGAAAAAATGTGAGTAGCTCTTTTTGGGGAAAAAGAGAAGAGAAGTGTTCGACACAATACAACATAACGAGCGTAAGAGAAAGAGAGAGAGAGAGAGAGAGAGAGAGAGAGAGAGAGAGAGAGAGAGAGAGAGAGAGAGAGGGGGAGAAGAAGAATCTTGGAGGCTGAAGAAGGGAGAAATCTGAAGCTTAGAAGAAGAAGAACAAATTGTCTGAAGAAAGAGACCATGAAGTTGAAGTTATTGGAGCTGAGAAGTAGGATGGCAAAGCTGCGGAAGTCAATGGGCTGATGGAAGTTCTCAATTCTCAGATGACAGTAATAAGAGTCTCCTTTTTGTCTTGTTTTCTTCTACTGCTTTGTGGGGCAGAGAGTTTTCATATCAATTCTGGTGTATGGATATGAGTGAAAGATAGCAGAGGGCTATTCTTCATCATGATGAGAGTGATGTTTGCTAGTCATTGAGTGAGGCTCCCTGTCAGCAGAGAAGAATGGAAGTGAAAGGTCTCTACATCTGGAACTGGGTATGTAACAAGGAATATATATTATGGTTGAATGTTGAATGCACGAGCTCAAGTTATTGGAAAATCTGAAAGGATTTGCAGCCAAGAAGATAATGGATTAGAGCTTGTAAAGTTCAAAGCTCCCGCGACTCTTCATCAATGCAAGATTGTGCTTTTGGAATAAAGAAGTTGTGTTTGCTGCATAAAGCGTGTAGGAATTTATGATTGCAGACTGTGCAGAGTTGTTTCAGGGAAGCAGATCAAGGAATTGGACTCTGATTTGTTCTGAAGAATTGTGGATTGAAAAGAGAGCTACAACTTTCCTTTTTAAAGCTTGGGGATCTGAGGTCTGGTTAGAAAGTTATGATCTGTTCTGTGTGTAATGCTCTATGAAGCAGTTTCTATGCTTTATGAGGCAATTTCCATGCTTTATGAGGAAACATGTGAATTCAACAGCTTCTACAACACCAACTTGGTTTCCAGTGGAATTCATCATGCTTATCCATTGATATATCAATGCAAAATTGGTTTTGATGCAATAATGGAATGTCTATAGCTGTGAAATGCTTGTAGCAATTGAATGGGTATGAAAATTTGCCATATAAAGCTTTGATTCCCTGAGTATTTGGTTTGTACTTATGTGTGCTTTGAAGGAAGAATGACAGAGAGGTTCTACAACTGATTTTGTACTACTTGAAGCGATCATGCTTTGTGGAGTAGTTTGCTGCGTGGGATTGCTATCTCTAAAAAATAGGAGTTGTGTGAATCTGAATGCTCTTGTTCTCATAGTCTATGCCATGGTTGTTTCTGCATCAGATCTTCTTTAAAAGTGGTAAAATATGAGCTTGAAATTTTGAACTGTTTAAGTGTTGAGTTGAAGTCTCAGTAAGGAGAAAGTGATTAGGAATTTTTGATCATGTGTTCAATGGAGTCGTCTCGTGGTTTTGTTGAGGGAAGACCCTCGATCTTTATCCTGTGGTGTTATCTTGGGGGTTGTTAGAGGCCAACTACCCAATTCACCTACCATAGATTGGTGCCCCCACTGAGGATCTCCCATGTTGAAGATCTCTTGTTGATCTTATCAGTTGGGAACTGTAAGGTTTGGAAACCAACCTGTACACAAACTCAAGCATGGCGGCTTTTGGATATGAACCCTTCTTTGGTACTAAAAATGAGGATGCTAATTAGTTTATCAACAAATTGGAGTGGATGGCTTACCAAGATCGAAGAGACACTGATGCAGATAAGCTTCGAATGATCAGCATGCTGCTTGAAGGTTCTGCAAGATTATGGTGGAACTCACTGAATGAAGAGACAAGGGTGAATTGGAATGAAGTCAAAAATGAGTTCCTTACAAAGTTTGCAACTAAGAAAACTCCTGAAAGTTTATGGAAATCTTTGGAGAAGATGTTTCACAGGGAGAAAATGAGGAAGTGTCTAAATTTGCAGCGAGATTTGAAGCAAAGTGGATAGAAGTTGCACAGAGTATGGAGAAACCTCCCATGATGTTCTTGAAAAAGGACAAGTTTATTTCATTGCTCAAACCTAAAATTAGAGAAAAAATTATGATCAAAGACCTTGATACATATGAAGATGCAGTCAAAATAGCCAAGGAAAAGCAAAGGAAAATAGAATTGAGGCCGGATCAATCAAGAGGTATTGCTGTGCATACATTTTTACGGCCTCATCAAGCTGACAATGTTGTAGGAAATGCAGGATAGCAAGCTGTAAATCTTCATGGGACATTTGAAAGAGCGGAGAATAGGACTCAACAAGGTCATAGGAAACCTGATGATGATGTGATTATAAAATTGCAAGAACAGTTGGAAAATCTGAATTTAAATATGAGCCTATTGCAGGCAAGGCAACCTCAAATGTAAGCTAGATTTAGAGGACCAAGGAATATATGGGAAAACTTTGAATGCTTTGATTGTAGGGAGAGAGGCCATATTGCTCATGATTGCCCTTATCCAAGAAGAACAGGAGGGGAGATATATCCCATGCCACAAGGGAATGCTAGGCAAGATGCTAGACCTCAACAGGAACAAATGCCACTTGAACCAGCTAGGCAACAGTTGGAAAGAAGACCTAATGAAGGCACATCGGGTATGAATCTGATTGAAACCACTGTGTCTGATGATGGGGCAGCAATAATTAAAAAGGGAAAACAGGTTATAGATGATCCAAAAACTAGCAAGAAAGCTAGACAATAAAGGAAGATTCAAATGGGGAACTTTGCTTTGGGAGTCAATCAAGTTCCTTACAACCAGCTTGAGGATTTAAAAGGTAAAAAGGCTGATGTTACATATGGTCAGCTACTACAGATGAACTCATCTTTGAGGAGGCAATGGCATGGTTTGGTTAGCATTAGGAAAAGAAAAACCCAAACTGGGCATGTTGGAGTGGTATACCTATCAGATGTTAAAGAAATTATACGTGTCATGGATGCATGGATACATGGAAGGAAAATTGATCAAGTTTATGTTGATGGTGGTACGCAAGTTTATGTAATCACTGAAGAAGCAGTGTTGTAAATGCATCTTAAAATGACAGGGAAGTCACTCTTTAAGGTTAAAATGGAAAATAGCCCAAAAGTAAAATGCTTGGGAGTCATTGAGAACTTGGAGATCAACATTGAAGGCCAAATAGCATGTTTGGATTTCCATGTCATGCCTGCAAAACTTGGGGCATATCCTCTCATTTTGGGACGATTGTGATTGATTGGTATGAGATCCAGACAAGACTGGTATAGAGGTCAATTGGAACTCTATCTAGATAAGCCTATTCATAAGAGGGTGATCTTTGACATGAAAACAGGGTCCATCATTCAAAGTGGACATGAAAGTGATGTTGGAGGTGATGAAAGTAGTGATTCAAAAAATTACAGCCTTGATGAGGATGATAGAGAATGGGAAGCTAGCCTACTCTTTAGGGATGTTGATCTCTTTGGGTTGTCAATCCAGGGTTCAAAAAAAGAGGAAAAAGTGGTAAATATTGCTGCAGGAAGTGCAGACTTCTTGAAGGAAACATGTGATCAGCAACCTAAAATGAATGTTGGACTGCCTAAGCTTATGAATATGTTGGGAAATGATTTGACTAATGATGAAAGAGATGAATATTCAGCCATTTTTCAAAAATACCCAAAACTGTTTGCTATAGAATACCACCAACTGAGGGGTACTAATAATAGATTTATACACCATATCAAATTGAAAGAAGGGTGTAAACCAGTGGCTCAAAAACTTAGAAGACTTGGTACAATTTAGAAAAATGTACTTAAAGCTGAAATTCAGAAGTTGCTTGATGTTGAATTTATCTAGCTTGTTGATGATGTAGAATGGGTGTCTCCTATTGTAATCAGACCAAAGAAGAATGGAAAGTGGAGAGTATGTGTTGATTTCAAGCCTCTTAATGCAACTACTAAGAGGGACTATTGTCCTCTTCCGTTTCAAGATGAGATCTTGGATCAAGTGGTTGGTCATGAATTTTACAGTGCGTGCGATGGATACTCTGGATATTTCCAAATCAGAATAGCAAAAGATGTTCATTACCCCATGGGGATGCTTCTGTTATGGAGTCATGCCTTTTGATCTGATGAATGCATACGCTAGAGTTTCAAGATGGGTTAGTTGGGTATTTGCCCCTTTCATTGGGAAATCTTTGCAGGTATTTATGGATGACTTTTGTATGTACAGCTCAAGGGCCTTACACTCTAAAAAGCTTGATGAATTTTTTTGCACACTTGATGAGGATGGTGGTCAGTTGAACCCTGATAAATGTAAGATAGCAAGAACTAGAGTGATACTCTTGGGTCATGAAGTGTCTGCTAATGGTATTTCACTTGAGCCTAGTAAATTGGAGGCTTTACTTCTTATGGACTCTCCCAAAACTGTAAAAGAACTTATGAGCTTTGTTCAAAATTTGAGGTATCTATCAAGGTCATTCCATATGCTGGTTGAATATGTATATCCTTTACAGAAAGCAACTCAAAGGGATCCTTTAGTTTGGACGCAAGCTGAAGAGGATGCATTCTTGTAGATTAAGCACTTTGCTAGTTCTTATGTCTCCAAACTAGGACAAACCTTTCTTCATTAGCATTAGTGTTGGAAAAAATGTAGTGGGAGCCATTTTAATGCAAAAGGAAAAAGGGATGTCTTATATGAGACCGGTGTTTTATATAAGTAGATCCATTGGAATGATTGAAAAAGCTTGGATGGAAGAAGAATTGTTGGTATGGGGGCTAGTATATGCAGTTAAAAGATGGAAATCATACTTGATTCAAAAAACATTTGTAGTACTTATTGGTTCCCAGTTGCTTCCACGAGTTTTGCGATTTGCTGAAAATGCTCCAAGAGTTACTAAGTGGCAGTTGGCTTTGCAAGAATTTGAATTTACATGTTTGAAGGAGGATACTATAAGAGCTAGCTTGACTGATATCTTGAATTATAAAGAACTTGTTGAAAGTGCAGTCGTTATAATACGCAAATTGATTCTGCATCTGCAAATTCATGAGGAGATGAAGGATAAAGAAGCTACCTTATTTTTTGATGGCAGTTACAGAAGAGTGCTGAAAAAGGGAGGATTGGGTTTTGTCATTATGGATGCTGAAAATCAAGAAGTCTTTTTTGGAAGTCAAGAGAGTAAAGAGATACAAAGTAACAATGAAGCTGAATATGCAAGTTTACATGCTGGTCTAAAACAGTATATTCAGCTGGGATACAGAAAGATAGTTGCAAAAGAAGATGCTATGTTGGTGGTTAGACAGGTTCAAAATGTTTGGAAAGCCAATAAAGATATTTTGAAGGACTAGTTGTTTAAGATAAAAGGCCTCATGAGGCACTTGCAAAATTTGAAATTTGGCATGTTGGTAGGAAAAACAACCGTAGAGCTCATGAATTGGCTGAAAATGCTCTTTCTCAGTATGTTGTTGCCATGAGGGTAGATAATCCTAGATATGAGGATAGGGAAAGCCTTCACCTCATTGAAGAGTTTCTAAAAACTGGGGAGTTAAAGTCATTGGCTGATAAATACAAAAGATATGCCATTATCAAAAAGGCCAGGGCATATGTGCTCATAAATGATCAGTTGTACATGCAGAGGATTGATAATGTACTGAGAAGGGTGCTAGATAGTTCTGAGATTCCTGCTTGTTTATCTTCCTATCATGACAAAGCATGTGGTGGTCATTTTGATTTTGAGCTTACCAAAAGGAAAATTCTACTAGCAAGACTTACTTGGCCTAGTCTAAGTGCTGATGTTGCTCATTGGAGTAAAAGTTGTCATGCTTGCCAGTCATATGCAAAAATCGTACTAATTCCAAAACATGCTAAAGCCATTGTTGCCTATGGACCGTTTGAGAAGTGGGGTTTAGATTTTATTGGACATTTGCCTGGTACAAAAATAGGAAAGCCTTACATCATTACTACAGTTTATTATACGACCAAATGGCCTGAAGCTAAGGCTACAAGGAATTGCAAGAAAGAGGATGTAACTCAATTCCTCATAGAGGATATATGCTGCGGATTTGGGATACCACTAGAAATAGTGACAAATCAAGGTCCTGGCTTTAGAAATAAGCTATTGAGAGAGTTAACAAGGAAACTAGACTTGAAACACAGATTTGCTACTCCTTATTACCCTGAGTGCAATGGATTGGTGGAAACATTCAATGGAACGTTACAGAAGATTCTCTTTAAGTTGGTGGAAAATCATCCTAAAGATTGGGACAATTATCTACATCAAGCTTTGTGGCTTGTAGAATAATGCAGAAGACAAGTATAAGATGCACCCCTTTTCAGTTAGTATATGGTCAAGATGCTTTATTACCTACGAATGTCATGTTTCCTACGATGGAGTTTGTAAGAAAGCATCAGTTAGATCAGACAAAATTGGGAATTGAGAGAGGACTGAACTTGCATAGCCTATAGTTGGATAGGCAACAAGCAATGAATTGTTATGAAAAACAGATTGTGAAGAGAAAGGAATGGTTTAATACATAGTTGAAGAAGAAGAATCTTACAGAGGGAATGCTAGTTATGAGATATGACAGTAGCTTGGACTCTACTTTTCAAACCAAGTTTCGAGTTAGATGGGAAGGACCTTTCCTCATAAAGTAGAAGTTTGAAAATGGCACTTACTTGCTACAAGATTTAGATGGGATTGTTCACAACAGTAGAATCAATGGGTTCCGTCTAAAGAAATATATATGCAGGATCATGCAACTCAAGGGGATGTAAGTAACGTACATACTGTACATAAAGTAGGTTGCTTCCAGTTTACTGTTTGGGGCAGATTCAGTTTTCTAAAATCTAGTGTTGATTAGATAGTTGTAAATGATGGACAGCATATTAAAAGTGTGCCTTGGCACCTACTAAAGGTATTTGTCAAGCTTGGTGTTGATCCGAGCGAGAATGCAAGAGTTATGGTTTGTGGAAGGTTGATGTCTGAAGTGGATTGCATGCAGGAATTTAGGACTGTAGACTGTGCAAAGCTGTTTCAGGACAGCAGACCAAGGAATTTGACTCTAAGTTATTCTAAAGAGTTGTGGATTGGAAAGAGAGCTACAACTTTCCTTTTTGAAGCTTGGCAATCCAAGATCTGGTTAGAAAGTTATGAGCTATTCTGTGCTATGCTCTATGAAGCATATTTTCAGAAAAAAGGTGTTTGTCTTTATTAGATATTTTTGAAGCTTTTAATAAAGGTTTGTTCACACTTTGTATTCCAAACCAAGGGGTGGCTAATCATGGTGAGTGAAAATGAGCAACCAGGGACATGATGCTTCATGAAGTCAAGTGGGGTAACACATGCAAATATCATTTTTTTATCTTTCTACGTAGCGGGAGTCGAGTTGACAAACAGAAATCCCAAGTGGTATCATGCATGTTCGACACGTGGTTGAGATATCTGAGTTTTGAGACATGCGCTTCATGCAGGAAGAGGAAAAAATGTGTTCTCATTTCCGATTTTGAGTCCGCGAGTGGAATTTTACATGGGAAGGGGCATGTTTGCCATTTAGCAATTGAGGGGAAGCAAGGGGCAACTTGAAAATTAAGGGGAAAAAAAACGTGAGTAGCTCTTTTTGGGAAAAAAGAGAAGAGAAGTGTTCGACACAATACAACACAATAAGCATGAGAGAGAGAGAGAGAGAGAGAGAGGGGGGAGGGAGGGAGGGAGGGAGGGGGAGAGAGAGAGAGAGAGAGAGAGAGAGAGAGAGAGAGAGAGAGAGAGAGAGAGAGAGAGAGAGAGAGAGAGAGGAAAGGAGAAGAAGAATCTTGGAGGCTAAAGAAGGGAGAAATCTGAAGCTTGGAAGAAGAAGAACAAACTGTCAGAAGAAAGAGACCGTGAAGTTGAAGTTATTGGAGTTGAGAAGTAGGATGGCAGAGCTGCTAAAGTCAATGGGCTGATGCGAGTTCTCAGTTCTCAGATGACGGTAATAAGAGTCTCCTTTTTGTCTTGTTTTCTTCTACTGCTTTGTGGGATAGAGAGTTTGCATATCAATTCTGGTTTATGGATATGAGTGAAAGACAGCAGAGGGTTGTGCTTCTTCATGATGAGAGTGATGTTTGCTAGTCATTGAGTGAGGCTCCTCCTTGTCAGTAGAGAAGAATGGAAGTGAAAGGTCTCTACATCTGGAATTGGGTATGTAACAAGGAATATGTATTATGATCGAATGTTGAATGCACGAGCTCGAGTTATTGGAAAATCTGAAAGGATTTGTAGCCAAGAAGATAATGGATTAGAGTTTGTAAAGTTCAAAGCTCTCCCGACTCTTCATCAATGCAAGATCATGCTTTTGGAATAGAGAAGTTGTGTTTGCTGTATAAAGCGTGCAAAAATTTATGATTACAGACTGTGCAGAGTTATTTCAGGGCAGCAGATCAAGGAGTTTGACACTGAGTTGTTCTGAAGAATTGTGGATTGAAAAGAGAGCTACAACTTTCCTTTTTGAAGCTTGGTGATGATCGGAGGTTTGGCTAGAAAGTTATGAGCTGTTCTGTGTGTAATGCTCTATGAAGCAGTTTCTGTGCTTTATGAGGCAATTTCCATGCTTTATGAGGAAACAATTGAATTCAACAGCTTCTACAACACCAACTTGGTTTCCCATGGAAGTCATTATGCTTATCCATTGATATATCAATGCAAAACTTAGTTTTGATGCAATAATGGAATGTCTATAGCTGTGAAATGCTTGTAGCAGTTGAATGGGCATGAAAATTTGTTGTATAAAGCTTTGATTTCCTAAGTATTTGGTTTGCATTTATGTGTGCTTTGAAGAAGAATGATAGAGAGGGTCTACAACTGATTTTGTACTACTTGAAGCGATCATGCTTTGTGGAGCAGTTTGTTGCATGGGGTTGCCATTCCTAAAAAATAGGAGTTGTGTGAATCTGAAAGCTCTTGTTGTTAGAGTCTATGCCATGGTTGTTTCCGCGTCAAATCTTCTCTAAAAGTGGTAAAATTTGAGCTTGAAAGTTTGAGCTATTTAAGTGTTGAGTTGAAGTCTCAGTAAGGAGAAAGTGATTGGGAATTTTCGATCATGTGTTCAGTGGAGTCATCTTGTGGGTTTTGCTAAGGGAAGATCCTCGGTCTTTATCCTGTGGTGTTGTCTTGGGGGTTGTTAGAGGCCAACTACCCAATTCACCTAACAACATGCCTTTATAAAGGCATTACAACTAGTGGTTTTGGAAGGTGCTTTTAGTATCTCCAATCACACCTAAATAGTTGTCCCTAGTTAAATGTAGCAGGTGAAAAGTGAGTTCCTATCTACACTTGTTATAGAGAGACTCTCCCTTTATTCATGCATAAAAAGTATAGAATAGAACATAATTATTCCTAATAGCTATGGCCTATCTACAATCCCCTCATTGCATATCATGTGTTTGGATTTTAAATCCCCCCCCCCCAAATTTAAACTCATGATGTAGACAATTTTATGTATGACCATCTTTTGCAATAGCTCGGTTACCACATTACTTGCAAGGAACATGTGTGCCTCAGAGATATAAATGGTTTAGTAGACTTGTGCTTCTAGATAAGATAATTTCAGCCAAGGCTTATATATGTAAAGTTACAAGGTGTTTATAATTATGATTTGTGAGAATTAAAAAAGAGATTCCACACTTTCTCAAGTACTCCTTCATATGTAGAAATATCAAAAGGAGCCTTCTTTCTCTCTTTTTATTAAAATTCATGGAAAGGGCTTTGTGGTGGGCCCTAACTTTGTCATACCATAGGAAATTTCAAAAGTTTGTTATGGGGGTTGGTTTAATGAACAAACAAACTAAGTACCCCAACAAACTAACCACTTCTTGGTTGTTAGTAACTAACTCATGTATTTAAGCATGGATTGGCTAAAGAAGGGAGGGATGGAATGATGAGAGTTGAAGCTCTATTTGATGTATCTTTCTTTTTCCAGTAATTGATCTATTCCCGTTCGAAGACAATATAATGTGTGTTGTCAAGAGCTTGCTGGATAGGAATTTTATACATAGTTATTGGTGGTGACAATAGGCATCACTCGTCATGTTTGGTAATTTGAGAGATGAAATTATGATTTCTTATGAATTTTCCTTTGTACAACCTTCTAGCCTAGATTCCCTATTGCAATCTTACATTGTAGCATTGCAAAAACTATCTACAACCAACCAACAAATTTCTACTAATCAAGCCATTCTATCTTTGTTAGCCAATCAAGATACCTCTTCTTCTTCTTCTTCTTCTTCTTCTTCAAACCAATATAGGAAGGTTCACCCAGAATCGTTTTCTGTTCTACAAGCTGTAGACATATTATCTTGGTTAGATCCCTTTAAAAATGTTGTAGATTATCATCAATGCTGGCAAGAAGGAGAAATTTTCAATGAGCTACAAAATTTTTTTGGAAGGAATTGCATCCACATGGTATATTCAACAACTTGATGAGGTAAAACATAATTGGAATTCTTTCAAGCTAGCTGTAGGATGATATTTTCTCATGACATGTAGCCAAAAGGGCTCTCCAACAGCTTAATGAGTGTGAACGAAAGGAGCATGAAACAATTTCTCAACTTGTTGTGCATTTGAAGAAAATTGTGATGAGATTTGATATAAAAATTATAGAGAACATGAAGTTATTTTTTTAATGGCCTAGACTAAGACATGATCTTCGTAGAGGGTTAAGTTCAAGGTCTTTGACTTTTGTAGATGATATTTAGCTCAAAGAATTGAAGAATACCTTCTCAATGAAGGAAGAATATATTTTCAACAAGAATAAAAAAAGATAGAGCCAACCTTGATGGTCATTAATCTCCAAAATGCTCAAAGACGATTACTTGCTAAAGATACCCAGGGATAGACAAAGTGTTTCAATTGTAATGTGTGTGATCACATATCCAAGAATTGTTGGAAGCCACAAAGACCAAGAAATGTAATAAAGAAAGTACGTACAAGATGTTCAACTTGAAGAGATTTCATTATCAAAAAAGTCCTAGGTAAATGGATGCAAGAAGCAAACCATTTGTACATTCAAGCCTTAACATGAAGTTCTCAAAAGTGAATTGTAAGCACAATTAGTGTGAAAATTTGTAATATTTCCGTATGAAATATTAATGATCCTAGACCCTGCACATCCTGTGCAAGAGCAACTTAAAGCAATCTCCCGCAACAATAAAAATTTGGGCTAAGTGCTCCCTCCGCATGCACTAGCAAACTCCAACCCGCATTGTGCATAAGAGGCCGTGGCTCAAAAGCCGTAGTTCCACGCGGGAACACCCCTTCAAGGGGGGAAAAGGGATAAGAGATAAATTTTTGGCAAATTTTTTTATGGATAAACTCCCCTCCCCTTCAGTCGTTGCATGGTGGGGAAGAGGGAGTGTGAGAGGAGTGGGTGTGGAGTAGGAGAGCATGGGGGGGAGGAGGCATGCAACTAGCCACGTGTGTGGCTATTCCCCCCCCCCCCCCCCCCCCCCTTAGTGCTATATGAACCCCCCCTCTCTCAAGCTTGAGGGGGAGGAAAGAGAGGGAGGATCATTCCGTTGCTGCTACCGCCACGCTACCTTCACACCGCTTGGGCTGCCGCTCCATTGCTGCCTCCGTCCTCACCACCATCACCATCATAATTATCATTGTCGTCATCCTCACCTCCATCCCCATCATTTTCCGAATCATCAATTTCTCTCTCCACGTCATCTGCTGTGGACAGAGGCTTAGAAGCTTCCATTAAAGCTTCCATAAGCCTTGTTTACCTGTGCTTTCCCGGGTTTCTAAAACCGTGTCCTGCAAGGCTTGTGTCCTATGCGGAGGAGGGGATATCGAAGAGAACTGACTTCGTAATGCGTAAGAGAGCCAAGAGGAAGTTTGCTGAGTCGAGATCTATGTCATCGATGGCTCCTAAGCAAAAGTCGTGAGGCGCACATGCGGGAGCTTCCAACCCGAGTACGCGAGTAGACAATGCCCCGATTCTTAATGCCCAGGTTCTGATAACATTCCGGCATGAAAGGACGCATTAAGCATGTCTTTAAATTCACGTAGGCAAGTTTGAATACATTGGAAATTTTATATACTCGCATTGAATTACCAAGTTAAGTTGCATGACGATTACTTACATGGTCTTGGTAGTTGCATTCTTGAATGCATATTGCTTAAGTTAAAAGGTGGATTGGTCTAAAGGCATCCTTGTTGCCTCACAAAAAGAACAGCGCATATAACACATAATGCACTTAGGTAATAATTTCCTAGTTGTGACTCGTGTATGAGATAATCTTAGACGCTCATTGAACAATGGTCCAAATAGTCGCAATGCATGGAAAGGAAATTATGAACTTTGCACATTGCATGCGAAGATAGTTACATTTTAGGTCGGGTTAAGTGATAGAAGGAAGGATTAAATCAAGGATGGACTCATGGCATTCGCTCATGCATGGATTTTACTTATCAAAGTTTGAATGCATCTTCATTAAAAATATTAAAGATTTGATTTCATTGCATCAATATAGGGTTTATAAGAGTTAGCTCTGAACTGTCAATCATTATAGTTTAGGGCAAGGAAAAGTAACGATCATTGTAGATCTTATAGCTACATAGAAGGAAAAGGTCTATGGTCTTGAAATCGCATATTTGCATGAAATGATGCATCTCACCTATCTTCTAGTTACTTACATCTTTTAGGGGAAAGTACTTGCAAATCTAGAAGAAAGTATTTACATCTTTAAAAGGAAAGATCATCTTAAATCATGGGTTGATCAAACTAAGTAATTCGGGTATAATTAAATAGCTTACATGAGAATCATAAAGGTACAATTAGATTGCTTATGACGATCACCTCAAAGTGCTAGGTAGGGTTAAGTTACATTAAAAATTCTGCCTAGTATCGCACTTAGGATGCCAACCTAATATTTACGATCCCAAAGGTCCTACCCACATTCACGGAATGTTAGGGTTAGCTAAACGCCCATGCAAGAATGATCTAGGGTTCTCACCCTAAGGTTCAATTGACCAAATACTAGACTTCCATATGAATTTAGGAACCCTAGGGCCAAAGCGTTATCGGCCTAGTAGGGTTAGGGTTGGGTTGGGTCAAGAGGACTCCCAAACCCTACATCTTGACCAAAGGTATTCTTGACCAGGGAATACCGTGTGATGGGAGAAATAATCCCACAAGTTAGGTGCAACACTTATCTCGTGCAACAAGTTGCAACGTCGCATGGTTTGTGTCTAAATCACAAAATAGTATTACCACTCCTTAGAACAAGGTTGGCGAGTTCTAAGTACAAGTCTAATTTTCTAGAGGATAAGTAGTCATCTTGCTACACCACTCTTCCTTGGACTTATTTGCCAAGTTAGGGGAGATACGAATTTTCCAAGAAAGCAGTTAACCAACCAAGTTACGACGATGAGCTTGCCCAGGATTTATTGTCTATAACTTAAGGAAATCTAAGGTGGAAACAATTTGGGTCAAAAGGGTATAAACCCTAACCCAAGGATAAAGGGTAAACAAGCAACTTAGCTTACGAAACCCTTGGGATCTTGCCAAGTTGCAATTGATCCCGGATCGAATGCTGGATGTATTCGGAGAGAAGGATTCACACCTTAGCAGTTGGCCGTATAAACGACCACTGGAGTGCTTGTGTTGTATACTTAGGAGCATTTTTTATTCTTCTTTGCTCAAGGAACTAATGCTGGAAAATAACTAATGCTTCAGGTTGAAAGCCTGGAGGGAGAGGCAGCATCAGTTACCCCTGACTATCTACCTGACCCTATCCAAGGGGGTTGTTAGCCGCGCCGGGTACGTGGACCGAACCCGCCACGAGAGGTCTCTCCGTGGGTGCTACTTGGAGCAAGAGGACGCCTGGGTGCCAGGGGGGCTTTGGCCATAAATCCTTGCCTCCGGATCCTGCACAAGAGGCCAATGTGACTTAAGATGGGATCTCGAGGCCCGCATACTAGTCACCGGGTGGAACTTGGAATAGCGATCCCTAAGGATTGCTGGAATCGCCTTCGGACGGATTATGGAATAGCCTTCGGGCAGGATTATATGATGTATTCCAAAGACTGATAAATAAAGATCAAATGTTGAAAAGGAACTTGCTTGACATTGTTTTTCTATATTAGTGTCTAAGTTACGTGAAGGAACCAATGATTAATTGGTTAATTAAGGAAGCTATTTTTTTCTTGTCAAACTAAATGTGGTAGGTAATTAGATAACTAAAGCAACCTAAGGAAAGTGCGGTGGATGTGACCCTAGGTCCGTCCTACGAAAGGGTGGTCCTGGTTGGCTGGAAACTTTTCTCAAAGGAATTGACAATGACGAAAATAATGACCTAGAATCTATAAAGCTAGAGTCCCGATTTATGTTGTTTTAGGGGAACGGAATGGGACTATGCCTTATGGGCAGATAGGTTTAGCTTCATATCCCTCTCATTTCCCATTCTCCTTGAACCAAGTGCAGTATAAATCCGCTTCGACCCTGACATTTCTACGTAAAGTAGTTACCTTCTAGGAACTTGACCATTAGGAAAACCCTGATTCAGGTCGGTCCTAAGTGGGAACGGCCAGAATGCTTCCGCTTCATGGCAGACTCAGGAAGACCTAGATCGCAAACCCCGTGACATTCCTTGGGAGTGTCGAGCGGCACTTTCTAGACTCTCTTCCCGATGGGCTGCTAAGACGTATCCTGCAAGTGGACAGGGGGACACATTACAAAATTAATGGTTTGAATGTAGAAGTATTGTTGGATTCTTGATGTTCTTTTTCTTTTATCAGTTCTAATTTATCAAGCACAATCAATCCTTATTGATAGCATGTTCAAGAAATTTCAATAACTTTTGGTGACAATAAACATGTTTATCATTCATTTGAAGTTTATAATTTTTGGCAATAAACATGTTTATAATACATTTGAAGTTCTCCATGCCCCCTTTGAAGTAAAAGTGGAAATTTTTCAACATCCCTATAATATCATTCTATGTCAAGTGTTTTCAATGACTTTGGGATCTGATTGGCTCATCACGAGGTGCCCATTTGAACTTTAAAGATATGACATTGGATATTCCAATAGGATTGAAACTTCGTTTCTTGCAGTTGGGTACTTGGGACCATTTTCAAAATTTACAAACTAATGAGTTAGCAAGGATGGCACTGCAAGATCAACAACAACAACAAATTATAGAGGATTTGCAACTATCTCTTTTTGCATTATTGTAGCTTTCTCTTCCTCATCATTGGCGTTCCATCACTGGTGTGTCCGAACATCATCTTCCCATCTTTTAATTGCAAGTGTTGCAGGGTGACAGAGTTCTGCTACCTCTAGAACGACACTTGATATCTTCCACTCTAAACCCTTTTCAATCACAACTAATATAGTTTTATGCTTTGTGTTGACATCCTAATGATGAGCATGGACCTCATGCAACTCAAATATCACTATTGTAACAATATTGAGTCACTCTTATGTGCTTACATCCAAGATAAGTATCATGACATGTATCCAATTTCCAATGCTTTCTTTGTGAGCACCAATGAGTCCAAAAGCCAACATTGGTCCCTCTCAGGCTGCCAACTTCCTTGAATCCTCCATGGCTCCAATCCCTACTCCAGATCCAGCAAGGTATATTGGGCACCCTCTTGTTTCATGGCTCTTCCACAGTCATGTCAAACATCATGTTGCAGTCCACATTGCACTTTTACATTATCACGAACAAATAACACAATAAGAAATTGTGTCAAGTTGACTTGTTTTTTTATTGAAGTAATTGACCCTTTCTTCCTCCATAAGGCCCCCCAGTCACACTAGGGCATGCACGGCCAAGAAAGGGAAAGCGGGGCATAAGCAAAAATTAGCTTCCCTTGCTAAATTTGGGGTCACACTAGGGTGTGCAAAGGCAAGGGGACCCACAATGCTTTTAAATATTAAAAAGTCTCAAACAAAAAAAAAAGTTACCTACTCTACTCTATGTATCGAGATTATCTTCTCCCAGCATACTTCCTCTTCTTCAGGCTCTCCTTCATGCCCTTTTCTCTGTGATAGTCGCATGGTCTACTACAACCTCTCTCTCTCTTTTTGCATTGTGCCAAATTATAGCAATTAACAAGGCTTGTGCAATCAGCATTTCCACACCACCTATACCAATGGAGCAACATAGAAAAAAAGGCCAAGCAAAACTTGCTACACCTTGATGCAGCAACCTACACTAAGAAATCATATATTGTGTCTGTAAAGGCTGCCCCATCGACCTACATTGTTCTACCATATACTTGCACATCGCTGCAAGAGAAAACAAACCAAACATCAAATAGTCTTAGTGTCTAGCATCATGGAGTAGGTTCCATATAGAAGGTACTAATTGTTCTCGTAAATATAGCACATCTAAGAAAAATTTTCCCAACTAATGAAGATGGTTTAGTAGGGTCTATGATGCACCTTCAATCATTGATTCTATGTAGTCCACCTCACAATACTCGCTAAAGGAAGTTCAACATACCTATAATCACAAAACTCCAATCAGGCAGCCCCAAAGATCTGCAACAAGTCTAGTTACATGTGCTTCAACCCTCACCCAGATGCTAGGATTTAAATTTTTGCCTTATTCTTTATTGCAATTTATGCACTCTACTACAATCATAGCAATTAAAAAGGCATGTGTAATTAACATTACCACACCACTTGTACGAGTGGAGCAATAGAAAAAAAAGGCAAGGCAAAACCTACTTCTCGACATAGCAACTTGCACTAAAAAAGCCCATCATGCGTTCACGATGATTGCCCCTTATATTTGCATTGTTTCACCCCATACATGCGCTCACTCTGCAAGGAGAAAAAAAACAGGCATCAAATCATTTGAGTGTCTAGCATGGAGTAGGTTTCATATAAAAGGTATTATGGGCATGTGATGTGCCTTTAATTGTCAATTCTATGTGGTCCACCTCATCGTGCTCGTTGAAGGAAGCTCAACATACCTGTAATCATAAAACTCCATCTAGGCTACCCCAAAGATCCGCAACAAGTCTAGTTACCTACACATCTACTTTTAATCCCCCCACTAAGATGAGATTCTGTGGCTATTTATTTTGGTTCCATTTCTCATAGATGATGGGGTTTAAGTTACTACACTGTTATTTACTACAATCATTGGAGCCCCAAGAGAGACACCAAGGAAAAAGGGATTCTACTGCAAGAAAATCTATCTTGTAACATCAACAAGATTTTATTTCATTCTTTTGATGACCAAAACAAAGAAAACAACAATTCTTCACGCAGCATCATAGTATATATCTCCCACGGATTTGATAGGACCATAATCTTCAACATCTTCATAGAATCCATCAATAGAACAAGGAACACAAAATACTACACCACTTTTGAATGGAAATTAATCACATAGTATTCATCTTCAATGTCTTCATAGTTTTCTCTGTCAATCTCTCATATACAAATACACTATTTTGATAGAATTGGCTATCTTTGGCTCTTTCTCTCTCTCTCTCTCTCTCTCTCTCTCTCTCTCTCTCTCTCTCTCTCTCTCTCTCTCTCTCTCTCTCTCTCTCTTTCTCTCTCTCTCTCTCTCTCTCTCTCTCTCTCTCAATAGTACATCATCTCCTCACTAAAATACTCAATAATGACTCTCAATAATCCTTCTTAGGTCGTGGATGCACCTTCCAAGATGTATGTCTGATGTGAAGAGGCACCAGAGCCACTACAGTGTCTCTTCATAGCTCACTACTGTCACTATCACTTCAGTCTTCAGCAGTTGCTTCTTCCATTTTTTTTAGCTCTTTTGAACTTAGATTCATACTTTCCAAAAGTTAGAAAACTTTTCCAAAGTCACATATACATTCTACAAAACACTTACAGAAGATCTACATAATAGAACAGAACAGGAACAGAGCAGATATAGAACAGAGACATAATAGATAGAGAGGGTTACAGAAGGTCATTAGAGACAATAGATCCTCATAAATCATGCTAAAACCATTCCAAACTATCAAAAACTATTCAATAAACTTCCAAAATATTTCAACCTCCATCAATCATAAATCCATGCTTCATAAATAAGAAAATCATAACAAAACAGAAGCTATACAGAAGGTATTGGAACCAATCACAATCTCAACAGAACCTATCAGAATATCACAGAGCCTCGTATTTCTACTAAAAATCATCATAGACTTCCAAAAAATAATAAATATCATCCAAAACACTCTCAAACACTTCCATTAACAATCATACATCACTCTAAATCCATCCAAAAATCAATCATTCAGACCTTAAAAACAATAAAAATCAATCAAAAATTCAGTCTTTTTCCACTCTCAACATTTACACCAAGGAAAAGGGGATTCTACTGCAAGAAAATCTATCTTGTAACATCAACAAGCTTTTATTTCATTCTTTTGATTACCAAAATAAAGAAAACAGCAAATCTTCACGTAGCATCATAGTAAATATCTCCTACGGATTTGATAGAATCAACCATAATCTTCAACATCTTCATAGAATCCATCAATAGAACAAGGAACATAAAAGAATACAACATTTTTGAATGGAAATCAATCACATAGTATTCATCTTCAATGTCTTCATAGTTTTCTCTCTCAATCTCTCATATATAGATACACTGTTTTGATAGAATTGGCTATCTCTGGCTCTCTCTCTCTCTCTCTCTCTCTCTCTCTCTCAATAGTACATCATCTCCTCACTAAAATACTAAATAATGACTCTCAATAATCCTTCTTAGGTCATGGATGCACCTCCCAAGAGGTATGTCTGATGTGAAGAGGCACCTGAGCCACTACAGTGTCTCTTCATAGCTCACTACTGTCACTGTCACTTCAGTCTTCTCTTTAGTCTTCAACAATTGCTTCTTCCATTTTTTTTAGTTATTTTGAACTTAGATTTATCCTTTCCAAAAGTTAGAAAACTTTTCCAAAGTTACACATACATTCTACAAAACACTTACAGAAGATCTATAGAACAGAACAGAACAAGAACAGAGCACATACAGAACAGAGACAGAACAGATACAGAGGCTCTACAGAAGGTTTACAGAGGGTTACAGAAGGTCATCAGAGAACAATAGATCCTCATAAATCATACTAAAACCATTCTAAACTATCAAAAACTATTCAATAAACTTTCAAAATATTTCAATCTCCAACAATCATCAATCCATGCTTCATATAGAAGAAAATCAGAACAACAAAAGAATACACCACTTTTGTTCAATGGAAATCAATCACATAGTATTCATCTTCAATGTCTTCATAGTTTTCTCTCTCAATCTCTCATATAAAAATGCACTGTTTTGATAGAATTGGCTATCTCTGGCTCTCTCTCTCTCTCTCTCTCTCTCTCTCTCTCTCTCTCTCTCAATAGTACATCATATCCTCACTACAATACTCAATAATGACTCTCAATAATCCTTCTTAGGTCATGGATGCACCTCCCAAGAGATATGTCTGATGTGAAGAGGCACGAGAGCCACTACAGTGTCTCTTCATAGCTCACTACTGTCACTCACTCCAGTCTTCTCTTTAGTCTTCATTAGCTGCTTCTTCCATTTATTTTAGCTCTTTTGAACTTAGATTCATCATTTCCACAAGCTAGAAAACTTTTCCAAAGTCACACATACATTCTACAAAACACTTACAGAAGATCTATAGAACAGAACATAACAGGAACAGAGCAGATACAGAACAGAGACAGAACAGATACAGAGGCTCTACAGAAGGTTTACAGAGGATTACAAAAGGTTATCAAAGAACAATAGATCCTCATAAATCATATTAAACCATTCCAAACTATCAAAAACTATTCAATAAACTTCCAAAATATTTCAACCTCCATCAATCATCAATCCATGCTTCATATATAAGAAAACCAGAACAAAACAGAAGCTATACAGAAGGTATCAGAACCAATCAGAACCTCAACACAACCTACAGAACATCACAGAGCCTCGTATTTTTACCAAAAATCATCATAGACTTCCAAAACATAATCAACATCATCCAAAAACTCTCAAATACTTCCATTAACAATCATACATCACTCTAAATCCATCCAAAAATTAATCATTCAGACCTTTAAAAAACAAAAATCAATCGAAAATTCAGTCTTTTTCCACTCTCAACATGTCCCCACACTTAGAAAGGAAGCGTCCTCACGACCTAAGGAAAAGAAGAATATAAGTTCAGTAAAGAGCTCAATTTGATCTTCTTTAATATCTTCAATAATCACCCCAAACCACGATCCCAACTTATCACCTGTATCTCTAGAAAATAATACTACTAAAGGAAAACTTTATTATTCATTAACACATCTAATAAACAATAAAAAGTCATGAAAATTTTATAAAGGATATAAGAAGTTCTTCAACTTTCCAGCGTAGACTTGCCATCCACCATCACCATCAATAGTTGAAAAGAGAGCTCTCGAACAAATCATTCAACCAGCGCGAACTCATCACATACAAATTATTACAACACACACACAAACACAACCATCTGAATGGCACCTCCAAAAAATGTCTCATTAAGAAGCACAAAAGATACATCCAGGGGTATCAATGAAGATGATCCCTCTTGAAGGCTTGATGATTTTGAAAATGATCTAGGGATAATGACTCATCTACAAAGGATTTTGGAGGATTTTGAAAGAACTAAAGGCAGCACATCTGTTCTAGCAAAACAAGGTATCTGCTAGGTAGACAAAGGGCATGAAAATATAGGACATCCAACTGTTGGGAATCAATGTTCACATTGACATTCGTACAAAGCTTTGGAATGGCCTTTTGATCATTATAGAAATGCCTATGCATATATGCTAAGTACCAAGCAAAATGGGCTGTCAATCTCACTGAAGGATCTAGAGATTGTGAATATTGTTGAGAAAAATGGATGTAATTTTGGTATGCTTGACTAGCAGTTGTCCAGTCCCTTGGAATTAAGGGCCAATTAATATGTGGTCCCATGAGAGAATCAGTTAGGCTCCATCCTCTTCTTCTCGAAATCTGCTGATCAAATCCTTCGTGCCCACTAACCAATTGAAGGGGTTGAGAAATAGAAGTGACAGGAGATGGAAGTGGAATAAGTAAAAGAGGATGAAGAGATGGGAATGCAAAATCATAAAATGAGGAATAAGCTAAAGAAGGAGTGGCTGAAAATTTAAGTGAATCAGTTAGGAAATGTATCAATTGATAAGCAAAAAAAGTAGAAGGTATATGGATAGATGGAGAAGGACATGGCGAATATGGGGAAAAGACTCGATCTTCAATGAAATAACAATAGGTAAAGATTGGAATTTGAGGAAAACCCTGAGGTTGAAAAAGGAGAGGTAAGATAGCTATTGAGTTGGATTTGTTGATAGTACAATAAGCTCGGAATAGAGGGACCTAAAATAGATCGTCGATGGTAGGCATCAAAGAATGATGAATAAAATTATTGATTCTTGGAAAGATAAGCTAGGTGATCCACCCTCAGTTGGTTAGTGCTTTGCACATAAGTAGAAGCTGTATTTTGGCATTGGTTCAGGACTACAGAATCAATCATTGAATGCCATGAAGTGTCATGGCAAGTAGCCACTTTAGAAGAATAGCACTAGAACATGTCATCTATCCTCAACTCCAAATAGTTGACATATAAGGCAGCTTGTAAGGCCACATCCCCCACATACCAAGCCATATCTACATCATCTAAAATTAATAGATCACCTTGTAGATACATGTAAGACACAACATGGTATCCATCATCACAGAATCCTCAAAGACCATATGGACAACGTCTGTCAGCAAATCAGAAGACCAAGCCCCACTCCAACCATCCTCTAGAAGAGGGAGATCCATCATTGAGAGCATAATATAGAAGGCCAACTTCTGCAACTGATAGTGGACAAAAAAGGAATGGTCCGGAGGAACATACTCCTGAAATTGCTCAAATGTAGACCATAATAAATCCATCCTGGACTACAATCTTTCCACTTTATCTTGAAACAACGGACATAATGTGGCCTGTCTCTGGAGAATTGCCAAGTCCTGCTGAGATATAGAAGGAATCATAGGAATACTGGGACTTGGAGGAATGGACCGTGACTGTGCCAGTTGGTCCTGCAACTGCTTAATCTGGGAAGCCTGGGATTCCAATGTATTATGAGTAGTCAGCAAAGTTGACAGTTTCACATCAAAAAGAGTCTTAAACTCTTAAGCTTCTTTGGACATTTTCTCTTTTTCTTTCGAAACTCTAGTGACCTCTGACTGAGCCTCTACTAACTGAGTTTTCAAAGAAGATATTTCTTCTATTTGAGTCTCAATCATTTGTTTCTGCTGCTCCATATGCTTAAACAGATTAGCAAGAGTGTCTTTGGCGGAGGCTCACTCTGTGGTTGCCTTATGCAACTCGTCTTTGGATTGCATTAATTCTTCATAGAAAGAAGCATATAGCTGTTGAACACAAGTTGTCACTGAGAGTTCAATAGAACTATGGATGTCGTTACAAAGGAAAGGAATGGCATCCCCTGACACTAAACTGTTCAGCGAAGGAACTGATATTTCCAAAGAACCCTCTCGATGTGCCCTGAATAAGTTATTGCATGTGACGTAGGCAGGAAGGTCACTTCTAGAGGTAGCAAGAACTGACACTGAAGGAATGATTGGTGGAACTTTATCTGCCACACGCTTCAAGCGCTTCTGCTGAAGGACCAATGGAGGAGGGGAATCAAGATCCTCTATGTCAATGGGTTCTGAATCCTCTAAAGGTGGAGAGGGAGGTACTGGATCATATGGAGAAGGGGGTAGTACACCCTTCTTAAGGCTTGAATATGTCAAGAAAGCATATAGATATGAACCATAAGTTACATTGGTAACATTCTCTCTAGTCACTTTGAAAAAATGTTGGTCCATCTTTGTAAGAAGGTAAGTACTCCAGTCAATGGCAACCCCTTTTAATACCATCCTGGAAGTTGTGAAGAGCTCCTTGGACGAATAGTGGGATGGTGTTTTGGCAGGCATGAACCTGTCTTAGAGAAATTGGCAGACTAGCTTCCAGAGAGGATCAGTGATCATTGAGAAAGACACTCCTAAATTGTTAATCACCTTCTTGACATCGAGGACCTCTTTAGTCTGCTTCTGTAATAGCTTGAGAATCTCGTCATTTGAGAATAACTGTATGGCTGTAACAAAGGGTTCTCCTTTATAGGAAACAGACAAAGCCTTCCCTAACCCTCTTGGTGTCAAAACCATGGAAGTACCACGAACCAAGCCCAATTTCTTACTGTATGATGCAAGAAACTCATCACACAGGGCTAGATCATCTGGAATCAAAGGGAGTGAAGCAACCACAAAAGTTGCAAGGCTAGCTTTCGCGATAGGCTCAAAAGTCAATAGGGAAGAATAATCCCTACTTATCAATGGGACATACTGAACAGGAGGAGGAGCTTGAGGCGCCATTCAGATGGAATACTGGAGCCCCAAGAGGAACACCAAGGAAAAGGGAATTCTCTTGCAAGAAAATCTATCTTGTAACATCAATAAGCTTTTATTTCCTTCTTTTGATCATCAAAACAAAGGAAACATCAAATCTTCACGTAGCATCATAGTAGATATCTCGCACGGATTTGATAGAATCAACCATAATCTTCAACATCTTCATAAAATCCATCAATATAACAAAGAACACAAAATAATACAATATCTTTAAATGGAAATCAATCACATAGTATTCATCTTCAATGTCTTCATAGTTCTCTCTCTCAATCTCTCATATACAGTTACACTGTTTTGATAGAATTGGCTATCTCTGGCTCTCTCTCTCTCTCTCTCTCTCTCTCTCTATCAATAGTACATCATATCCTCACTACAATACTCTCATAATAACTCTCAATAAACCTTCTTAGGTCGTGGATGCACCTCCCAAGAGGTATGACTGATATGAAGAGTCACCAGAGCCACTACAGTGTCTTTTCATAGCTCACTACTGTCACTGTCACTCAGTCTTATCTTCAGTCTTCAGCAGTTGCTTCTTCCACTTGTTTTAGCTCTTTTGAACTTGGATTCATCCTTTCCAAAAGTTAGAAAACTTTCCCAAAGTCACACATACTTTCTACATAACACTTACAGAAGGTTTACAGAACAGTTATAGTACAGTACCAGAGCAGCTACAGTACAGTTACAGTACAGAGACAGAGCAAAGACAGAGACTCTACAAAAGGTCTACAGAGGGTTACAAAAGGTCATCAGAACCATAACTCATACTCAAACCATTCCATACTATCAAAAACTATTCAATAAGCATAAAAAAATATCTCAATCTTCATCAATCATCAATCCATGCTTCATACAGAAGACAATCAGAACAAAACAGAAGCTATACAGAAGGTATACAGAACCAATTAGAAGCTTAACACCCTTTTGACATAGGATAGCACCTAGCCCTTCAACTGATGCATCTGTGTGCACATGGAATTCCTTCATCCAGTCATGAGGCTAAAAAATAGGCTCTTGGATGAGGCACTGTTTTAGGGTATTAAAGACTTCTTCACAGTCATCAGTCCAAAGGAAATCCGCATCTTTCCTTAGGAGCTTGTGTAGAGGGGTTTCCTTGGTTGCAAAATGTGCAATAAATCTTCTGTAGTAGCCCACATGGCCCAGAAATCCTCTCAATTGCTTGAGGTTTGTCAGTGCTATTAAAGCGGAAACCTTTTCAATCTTTGCAGGGTCTGTTTCAATCCCTTGTGCAGAGACAATATGGCCCAGGAGAACTCTTGATGAGATGCCAAAGACACATTTGTCGGGGTTGAGAGAAATCTCATACTCTCGGCATCTGTCAAAACATTGCTCTAGGTGTCCCTAGTGCTCACGGATCAAGCTATAGACACAAAAGTCATCAAGATACACCTCAATGAAATCATGCAGATGATTCTGGAAGGCACCCATCATTACTCATTGGAAGGTGGCAGGAGCATTATAGAGCCCAAATGGCATCACTCTATAGGCATAGGTCCCCCATTCTATGGTGAAGGTTGTTTTAGATTGGTCCTCTTCTGCGATTTGGACTTGGTTATATCCATTGAATCCATCCAAGAGGGAATATAGCTCATGGCCTACCACTGTGTCCAACAGTTGGTCTATAAAAGGGATATGGAAATGATCCTTCTTCGTCTTCAAATTGAGCTTTTGGAAGTCCATACATATTCGAAGTTTCCCGTTCTTCTTGGGTACTATCACAATGGGCATAACCCATTCCCTGTTAACCACAGAATAAATGAACTCTGCTTCAAGAAGTTTCAATAATTCAGCTTTTACCAGAGCAGAGCAATTAGAATTCATACGCCTTTGTCTTTGCCTTACAGTTTTGGCATCAAGCTCTAGGTCAATATGATGTTGGCATACCGTGGGATCAATTCCCTTTAGGTCTTTGTACGACCAAGCACACACATCTAAATTCTCCTTTAGTAGATCTCACAAGACCACTAGTTCTTCTTTTGGAAGATTGAGACCCACCTTCAGGTGTCGTTCAGTACCGTCAGTATCCAAGAACGTTACTCGTCTTTCACCTTCCACTTCGCAGATGAATGTCCCACAGATTGCTTCTAGATAAAGGTCTAACTCTTTCAAGAGAGTAGTATCCTCATCTGACGTTCCGCTAGAACCAGTGTCCTCCTTCTGAACAGATGACTCATTCATCTATTGAGGTTGCTGGAAGGGTATCAAAGCTTTGTTTGCTTCTGTGTGAGTGGCAATTTCTTCTCGACTTAGGTATTCATCTTCAGAGGATGCGTCCAGGAATGTCACATAGCACGGACCTTCTAGGGGCTGTGGCTCTAATGGCTTTAGCTTTTGTTGGCAAGGGGCATCATCATCATCTTTTCTCTGGACTGAACAGTTAGGACGACAGGAGCCACTGGTGAACTTAATTTTTATGCTTTTAATCCATTGCTTATACAGATTCTGAATACTTTGTAGTCCATTGATCAACCCAAATGGAACCATGGTCATTCCATCCAGCACTCGGAGATCTTCGGCCTCTGAGGTCTCTATAGGGACATCAACAAGATCATCCGCTATCAGAGGAAATTATTCATCTGCACTTTCATAACCTAATTCATTTTCTTCCTCATCATTTTCCTTCTCTTCCTTTGGAGGCTCTGTCTCTGCTTCTGTAGAGGCTCTGTAGGAGAAGAACATATCTTCTACCTTTGCATCTACTTTTGCTTCTGTCATTTCCTTTGACTCTGCTTCTGCCTCTGACTCTGGCTCTGGCTCTCTGTTTGTTACTGTCTCTGTATCTGCTGCTCTGTATCTGTTCTGTCTCTGCTCTGTAATTGTAGTCTCTGTACTGTCTCTGCTCTGTATCTGCTCTGTAACTGTTCTGCCTCTGCTCTATTTCTGCGACTGTCATGTAATAGGGAGAACAGTACATCCATGCTTCTATTTCACTGTTAGAGGTGATTTCAGAAGTTAATTCTAGTTGAGGCAGGAGATATTATCTCATGGACAAGGATTTAACTTTTCTTGACAGTTGGCTTACAGTGCCCACTGTTAGGGACTGTGCCTCTGTTTTCTAAGGAAAGATCTGCTTAATAGCCTCTTCATCTCCTGATGTACCATCTATTATCTCGTTGGAGGAGTCAGTTATGACTTTGATGGATGTGGATCCATTTCCTTTTTGCAATCCATACAGCTTTAACACCGCTTTGTTGGGTCCTCTGCCTAGGGTTAGGGTTCCTTTGAACCAGTCAGTCCTGGCTCTTGCTTCAAAAGGCCAAGGTCTTTCCAATAGCAAAGGGTATGAGGTTCCATAAGAATTTGGTTTGACCACCAGATATGTCAGCCAATAGTCTCTTCCTGGAAGGGTTTTTTTTACGTATGGGAGTATGCCCAACGGTTTGACTCTGCTTTGGTCCACCAATCTGATAAGCCACTGTGTATGTTGAATTCCTTGCAACCCTAAGTCCTTCATTGTCACATCCATCATTATGTTTACTGATGAGTCTCCACTAATCAATGCATTTGAAATAAAGCATCCTTCTATCCATACACTAATCTCTGGGATTCCAAGATCTAGGAAGGCATTAGCCACATCTACTTCCTTTACAGGCTCCGAGGCCTTATTGGTCTTAGTCACTATTGAAGGAGTGATCCTTAGCCCACGTCTTCTTGTCAAGATGCTTTTGAATTTCTTTCGACAGCATTACCAACTGCCAGAATGTTAAGTTTGGTTTAAAAGTGTCTAGGTCTTTGACCAAGTCATAATCTTTGATAGGATCCACAGGCTTCTCCAGCTTGCTGGGGAATGGGGCTACACCCATTTTCATCTTTCCTTTTTCTTCTAATAATTGTAGCATCAGCACTTCTTCTGTTTCTGGAGGTGCTTCTGTCTCATCTATCTCCTGGACCTCTGGTCCTGTCTCTGGGACTGTCTCTGTAACTCTATGGCACTACAGTGCTCTGTACTGCACTGTTCTGTCCTGTACTGCTCTGTCCCTCTATTGAAAAGTTGGACTTCACAGTCTTGGTAGGAGAATTATTTTCGTTCTGAACAATTGGTTCCTTCTTCTTGGTGCACGTGACAGCAGCAACTTCCAACTCTAGCAAATTGGAGGTAGGCTCTTGTACCTTCTATTGGCTATCAATGCCATTGGCCTTTACAGGGGCTGGACTTGGACAGTCCTTTGCAGTGTGGCCTTCTCCTTTGCATCGGCTGCATAAGGGCTTGTAATCCATAGATCGTCTAGGATTTGGACAATTTGGGGAGATATGTCCCTTTTCTCCACACATGTAACATTCCACGTCTGATCTCTGACCACCGCCAGACTGTCATCCTCTGTAACTTTGAGAGGGAAACCTCCTTGGACCGAAATTAGGACCAATTTCTCTAGGCTTTGATCCAATATCTTGTGTTGTCATTTTGGATTCCAGCAAGTTGAATCTTGCATTTTCATCATTCTGTCTTCGTTCATGCATCTCTTTCAGAGAGCAAATATCCTCTGTATGGTTCTTCCGCAAACAGTAGGAACAGAAGGCCCTAGGAATGGTTGGTTTTCGGGTACATTCAATGGCTAAATGTCCTGCTTGATGACACTTTTTACACCATGTATTAGAGCGCATCACATCTCTTCCAGCTCCCATAGGAGTGGATATATTGGCAGTATTCACCTTCAGCGTCTATAGCTGCTCTGTAATCACATCTAGAAGCTCTTTCTTGATACTTGTAACTGAGTTGGATAAGTAGTCCTTCAGATTTTTATCTCCTGAAGTACTTGTAGTAGGATTTTGGGAAGCTTCTGTAATTACTGCATACACTGGTTGGGTCGATCCAGAAGGTCCTCTGTTCTGCCTCTGATTCAGAGCTCCTGCTGAGACTTGGGGTTGTTGATTCCAGTTGGTAGGGTTCCACTGTTGTTGAGTTGCCATTGGAGGAACTATTTAAGGCCATTGTTGTTGTGGTTGAACCATCATTTGAGGCACTGACATCCGACCACAGTGGATTAGGTGCATTATACTGTGAAATTATTTGCATCTGGGGATAAGGGTAGGGAACTGTCCCTGGGAGTGCATTTGGTGGATATACCATTCTTGGTATGGGAGGAGGTAAGACTCCTCTTCCTGGAGTCATTGGCATCCTTGCTTCAACTTCGTCATACAATCTTGTACCTTCCACTACAGCTTGCAGATTGACTGGTCTTCTCAATACCACGAACTTGAGAACTTCTGGTTGTAGACCCCTAAGGAACGCTCCTTTCTGGATTCCTTCGTCCAAATGATGGTTAGTCCATTTCTTCAGGATGGATTCCATTCGCGAGACATAAGATTCTACTCTTTCTCCAGAGGACTAACTTAGGTTCATGAACTCCTCTCGCATCCACTCTTCAAAACCTTCATGCCTGAGTTTAGTGAGGAACGCCAACTTCAAATCATCCCAAGTGCCAAAAGTTCCTGCTGCTTGTCTCTCATACCACTGAAACGCCGCGCCCTTGAAAGTGGCGGGGAATATTGCTAATCAATGCTCAGGAGTTCTGGCATTGTTAGCCACACATGCTACCATAAATTCTGCTACATGAAGATCAGGGTTTTCATTCTACTCTCCCTTAAAAATTGGCAATGGGACTACGTTTGCTGGCCTATCATCAATATTTCCAAGACGAATCTGACTAGGAAGGGGACCTTGAGTCGCCATGGGGACTTTTGTAAAGAGTTATTTTAGGGTGTCAAAGGAGGCTTCTACTGCAAGCTCGTTCTCAGCTTTGATTTTTGCCTTCTGTCTTCTCACGTACCTCTGGACTCGTTCTAACGCTTGCCTCTTTATTGCGTCATTCATCAAGGGGTTGGCTCCAACTAGTTGGTCTGTAATCAACATGATAGTATCAGAGAGGGCTTCATTGTGGGAAGAAAGGACACATAAGGCCACAGTGTCATGACCTATGCAATGAAAGGCGCAAAGACAAGGGAAAAGAGAAAGTGTAAGATAAGTCTTCTGATTGCAAAATAGTATCTACTAAGTCAAGTGTTAAGATTGAAGAGATCAACGTTATGCAGCCCAAGGATTTTGATGGGGATTTTATCCTTCTACAAGCTTCATCTAGTTCTTTGCAGATGACAAAGATACACTTTATGTATGCACAGTGATGGCTCTTGGATTCAGGTGCATCCTTTCAAGTGACACATTGCTGAGAGTGGTTCCATTCATATAATTTTGTTTTGGATTCTCTACACTTGGGTGATGACAGGTCTCTTGAGATTGTCGGCATTGGTGATGTTAGGTTGCAATGTCCTTCTGATAGAATTTTTGTTATGCATGATGTACATCATGTACCTGCATTGACACATAGTCTCATGTCTGTTGGACAACTTGATGACACAGGATATCATGTATCTTTTGGAGACCCTGCATGGAAGATTACTCGTGGCAGGCTTGTGCTTGCGAGAGGTGCCAAGGCTGGCAGCCTCTACCCCTTAGTTGTTTCTAGATCTATGATTGATCATGCTTTGTCTATGGGGTCTTTACCTCATGTATCTCTTTGGCATGCCCGTGTGGGGCACATGTCTATTAAGGGAATGAAAATGCTTTTTGGTCTGCAGTAATTACCACCCCTTGACTATTCTCATTTTGATTCTTGTGATCATTGTCTTTATGGCGTGCAAACTAGGTCTACACATAAGAAGTCTAGTATGTCATGCATGAGTGAGCCCTTGGCTTTGGTTCATTATGATGTCTATGGGCACATGCCCTATCAGTCTATGGGTGGTGCAAAATATTTTGTTACTTTCATAGATGATTTTTCACGTAAGATATGGGCTTATCCCATAAAGCAGAAGCCCGGATAAGCCCGATGTCTTGGCAGCTTTTCAGAGATGACTTGCTTTGGTAGAAACCCAGTCTGAGAATAGGCTGAAATGCCTTAGGATAGATAATGGGGATGAATATGTATCACGTGCTTTTGAGCAATTACGTGATGAGAGGGGTGTAAAGCATCAGTTGACCACCCCCTAACACCCCTCCCTAGAATGGTATGGCTAAGTCGATTAATAGGACAATCCAGGAAAGGGTTCGTAGTATGTTTAGCCATGCAGGCCTACCCTAGCACTTTTGGATTGAGGCAATTACAACTGCCATTGGATGTCAAGATAGCTTTCTTAAATGGGGACTTGCATGATGAGATTTACATGAAGCAGCCTAAGGGCTTTGCAGAGCCTGGCATGGAGTACCTAGTGTACAAGTTGAAGAAAAGTCTTTATGGATTGAAGTAGGCACCTAGGGAATGGTATTATAAGTTCGATTCCTTTATGCAATCACAAGGCTACAACCATAGTGCTATGGATTGGTACTTGTATTTTAGTACTCTATGTGGATAACATGCTATTAGTAGGGAAATCTCATGATGAGCTAGATGCTCTTA
Organism: Lygodium microphyllum; assembly: GCF_053477565.2. Lineage (NCBI taxonomy): Eukaryota > Viridiplantae > Streptophyta > Polypodiopsida > Schizaeales > Lygodiaceae > Lygodium > Lygodium microphyllum. The sequence continues at coordinate 100,727,537 of NC_141150.1, read as the reverse complement.
AGGCTCAACTCAAGGGGACAGACCTCTCACATACTTGGTATGTGCATTAGACATGACATGCATCAAGGACTCATCTACTTGTCGTAGGAGTACATTCATAAAGTCCTTGAGCGCTTCTGCATGCACGACATGAAGCCTATTGGCTATCCATTGCATTCTTATGTAAAGGTATCATAGGTTGATTGTATGAAGGTAGATGAGCAGAGGAATGAGGTGGCCAAGATTCCCTATCCATCTATAATAGGCAGTCTTATGTTTGCCATGATAGCCACTCATCTAAATATTACCTTTGCAGTTGGTGTTGTGGCACACTATATGGCTACAGCTAGCAAGAAGCATTGGGATGTCGTGAAGGGTATCATGAGATACCTGAAGGGCACTACAGATATGCACATATGCTATGGCAGCCAAGATACAGGAGTCATTGGGTACATTGACTTTGATAATGTAGGACATGCAGATAGTAGGAAGTCCACTACTGGCTATGTGTTCGCTTATGCTAGAGGTGTGGTTTCATGGATGTCCAGGGTGCAGAAATGCACGGCCCTTTCTCCTATAAAGGCCGAGTATGTTGCAACCACTGAGGCTTGCAAGTAGGCCATTTGGTTGGGTTGTTTGGTTCATGATCTTTGTATTGATACTATCCCTACCCTGCATTCGGATTCTATGAGTGCTATGACGTCTTTCCTCATCCTGTTATATATGTGTACATGTTGTATTGTCTTTTATTTTTCTTTTCACTCCTCACCAGGACAGATTTTTCTTTAAGTGGAAGGTTATTGGGGTTAAAGATGCCTCTGCCTAGCCGCCTGTGTATTATTACACTGACAATACCTATCACTACACACTGCAGGTGGTAGGCACCCATCACTGTCACACATTCTTTATTCTTTCAGTGACCTTTGAATGAAGGAAAGGTTGGTCACACATTGTGACTGTTGGAGTTCCCACATTGTGACTCTCTCTCTCTCTCTCTCTTTGAGAGGAACAGAGTCATCAGACAGGAGATACGACATATTTATATACAGAGGACATGGGTCAGCCCTGCACAGCCACTGCCATCGAAGATGGCACATTATTATACACAGTTCTTGAGGATATCAGAGCAGGGATTCATAGAGATTCTGAGATATATGCAGATCTATATGCCACATCGATTGAGAGTTCTTATTGGACAGCTCAGGGTATCATCACATCAGCTTATGATTGAGAGTGGCAGAGCCAGTGGCATCCCACGGGAGGAGAGGATATGCCCCCTTTGCAAATCAGAGGTGGAGAGTGAGGAGCATTTTGTTCTCAGATGCCCGGCATACTCAGAGTTGAGATCTAGATACACATTGAGCAGCTCACTTTAGGGATGTATGACTGATATGGATCAGAGATCATTTGGCCGTTTTCTGGGAGAGGCATGGCACATCAGAGAGCAGAGCACACAGCGGGTCCCAGTCAGAGAGGGGCCCACCCAGACGACTATTACACAGTTCTTTCAGACAGACAGAGTGAGAGCTACTGTACCAGCCTCCAGCCAGACCTCCGGGCTCACACTACAGCAGGCTGAGGACCAGCGTACCCGACGCCGCACGAGGATCCGTGGGTTTCGGACCCCACAGCCACACCGACAGGAGATCCGGAGGATTCTTGATCTACATCGGCAGTAGACTGAGATCCGACGACACTCGACACATTGGATCTCAGATCTCCAGTTTGCTCTTTCTCCACCGCCGATGTACCACATCCTGCATCCAGGAGGGATCACCTGCTATTAGCGACTTTGACGACTGCTACTACATCCCAGGATAGTATATCTCCCTGCATCTGTTACATATACACATCGCACCACTTTATCACAGCCGACAGTTGTTCCCCTATCACAGCCGACATTTGTTCCCCTTTTGTAGCCATTATCTGGAGTACCAGAGCTACATACGCACATACACATACACGACACTTATCACACTCACAGCACCATATTTTCAGTTTTCAGTTTTTAGCTTTTCATTCAGCACTTTTATTTTGGATAGCTGGACCTCATCAGTTGTATCACAGTTTGTCTCATAGGCCAGTTTTGGTCTTTAGAAGACGTTAATATAACTTTCTTTCTTTCTTTCTCTCTCTCTCTCTCTCTCTCTCTCTCTCTCTAGCTCTTACTCTCCTGCCATAGCTCTCACCATGCAAATCCCTTAAGTTTCTCCATGTGTATCTCTTCCTTTAATTTCCCATTAAGAAAAGCAGTTTTCACATCCATTTGATGAACTTCCGAATCAAACTCAACAACAAAAACTAACAAGACCTGAATACTAGTAATAGGATCAATAGGTGAGAAAGTTTCTCGACAATCAACTCCTGCAATTTGTAAAAAACGTTTGGCAACTAGCCTTGCTTCAAAATTTTCAAATGTTTCATTTGATTTTGTTTTAGTTTTATAAACCCACTTGAATTTAATAGTAGTACATCCAAGTGGTAACTCAGTTAGAACCCATGTACCTTTACAGAGAAGAGATTAATACTCAATTTCCATAGCCTCTTGCCATTGTTCCTTTTGTGGGGATGACATGGCATCACTGTAGGAGGCAAGGTCTTCACAAATATTGAGAGCATTCTCAAGAATATCAACATCATAAACATGATAGGTACCATGTAAATTTTCAATTGGGAGATCAATATAAACATCAATGCCAAGGTCATCATTAGCAATAATAGGTACAGGATGTGAATCCTGATTTGAAAGTCAGTGAAGAAGGTTCATCATCATATAGAAAAGGAAAAGTAGTGAGTAATGACTTTTTGTCATCAATATCCTCCAATGACCACGTCCTTCTAGCATCCTCTTGAGACCATGTGTTGCCCATAAGTTGCTCATTGAAAATAGCACTATGACTTATGATTATTTGCTTGGAGGATGGATCATAAAACTTTTATTCCTTAGAAAAATAAGAATATGTAATGAAAATAACTTTCAAACTAGAATGGTCAAGTTTTCTAGGAGTCTCTTTGGGTACTTGAATATAAGCAATGCATCTAAAGGTTCAAAAATATGAAACAGAAGGAGTTTTCCCTATCCAAGTAGCAATCAGTATTTTACAAGGATCAGTCATAGAAAGATAATTTTGTACAAATACTATTGTTAAGATTGCTTCAGCCCAAAAGTATCAAGATAAGCTAGAATGAATGAGCATACATCACATGTCATTGAGGATAGTATTGTTTTTACATTCAACAATACCATTCTATTGAGGAGAGTAGGGAACCATATATTCATGATGAATACCCTGATTATTATAATAATCATCAAAATATTTTGAAATGTATTCTCCACCATTATCACTACAAAGTTTCTTAATGTGACAACCAATATGAAGTTTGACAACTTTTTGATATTGCTTAAAAGACAATAAGGCTTCTAGTTTGTGTCACAAGAGAAAAACAATGGTGTATCTTGAAAAGTCATCAATAAAAGTCATGAAATATTGATCTTGAGATTTTGATGGAGAAAAAGATCCACAAATATTAGTGCAAATCAGATCAAGAAAACCTTTGGAATGAGTTGTGGTGGAAATGGAAAAGGGTTTGTAAAAATTCTTTCTAAGTGTACAATATTCACAAATACCCATGTGAGGACTAGCTTTGAATTCCATACCTTGAGCAAGGTCACACCAATAAAGATCGACAAGCTTAGAAAAATTAGAATGATCAAAGCGATGATGCTATATTTTACTGTTAAGATCACCAAGACGCTCTATTACAATCTGAATCAAAATGCCTCTTTAAACATAGATGGGTTGATGATAAGGAGAATAATCTCTAGATAAACATGGTTGTTTATTTGTAATACCATATTCTTCATCATATTGTTTTGCCTACTAGCAATCATCTGATACTGTGATCATTTCTACCGCAATAAGAACAACATCTGTTAGGAAACTTGAGATGAGAGAAGTCACCACTATATGTAAAGCATGGAAAGGAATGCCTTTGAGCAAATAAAGCTTGATTGATTTGTTCTGACTATGTCCTATTGTGAAATCATAGCGATTTCTTGATTTGTGTGTTGTCATTCATGTCGTTGTGAATATTCAATCAAATATATACAATCTTGATCCAAATTGATCCCATCTTTGTCAGATAATATGGTAACAATATTATCATAAGCAAGATCCTTTACACTGTCAAGAAGCTATGTCACCAATTGTTTTCGTGCAATGGCATCACCAACAGAGGCATCAAGCTAATTGATAATATTCTTAAATGATTTGATATGTGTTGTCATAGAAGTTCCGATGTTGTATTGTAACTCAATGAGATGAATACAAAGATAAAGTATCCCTGTGATAGTTTTATTCTCAAAATTTGTTATCAAATACTCCCATATAGCTTGTGAGTTAGAAGTTTACATACATCAAGCATAAGAGATTCTTGAAGAGTAAAAAGAATATACTAATGAGCTACTTTATTGCCTCTGACGTACTCATTATAAATGGTTTTCCATTATTCAAAGATAGGTCCTTTAGCTACAAGGATATTATCACAAGTAAAACCTTAGCTTTATAGGCTGAAGCCATTGCATCCTTTAGGAGGCTATTTTTGGGAACACAAAGAGAATAGATGCATGTAGTAGTAGAAAAGAAAGGGGAAAGCTAAGGCTCATATTGCATGTGAAAAAAGCAATGTTAGAGAGAAAGAGAGCTTTATGGAAAGAAGTGTCAATTAAGGTAGTCAAAGGGAGAGCGACTAATCGTATAAGCAATGAAGTGGGCATGTTTTATGTTTGTAGATGATACTCATCATCAATCTAAGGAAACTCGGATTGCTATTGCAATTGCATATGGTGGATTTAGAAAAAGCTCTGATGTATGAAGCACTAAATGGGGACAATGCTATAATTGGATGATGGAATCAGCGGGCATGGAAGAAGAATGAATCCACCATCCCCAACAATATACTTGGGGAATATAAGACCATGATAATCAAAGAGAGTGCCTATCAATTTTTGTCAAACTTGGTAGTGGCAATAAAACCCAAAGTTTTTCAAAAGCTTGCAGACATTAGTAAAACATGGACACCCAACATTCACATCAAGGGATTTCATGTTGATGTCACATGTCTTGAATTATCATGATGTTCATGTAGTAGCGATGAAACCAAAGGCTCATTTGGAGGAAAAATCATATTAATATGAGTGCAATCTAGGGCCCCCTAGCAATCGGAGAGGCCTTGGTGAGATCTAGATCCATCCTTAACTTTCTCCAGTGGAAGGCCACTACATGGAGTGGGTCCCACACTACATGTTGGCATCCACCACCTCTTAAGGTGGAGCAAGTGTAGCCAAATGTGTAACTTGGCTATGTGATCATGGATGTTGTTATAAGTAAGCAATATCACAACAATGGCAACTTTCTTCTCCACTAATAATATGTGTCTAGGCATGCCTCGAAAGCAAACATGTATCTCTCCATGTGCTGTAAGTCTAGATGCAAGAGGTCACACAAAGGTATGGAAAATGGATATGACAATTTTAATAGCTCCCTCTAGTGGTCATCGTCCTCCCTTGTGTAGAAAAATAAGTGATTCCACCAATGGATGGAGGACCACAACTTAATGTACCATGGTGGAATGTCTTCATTGTACCTAATGGAAAATGGGGACCACCTTTGAACGAATTGGAGTGAATGCACACCAAAGCAAAGGAAGGTACTACAACCATGAATGAAGAGCTCTGAAGAGTTTCCCAAGTAGTCATTAGTTGATAAATATATATTTTAATGAGAGGGGAAAGACACCATATTTGGGCTCTCATTTGCCTATGACATGCCTCAACATCACCCAACAAGGAGGCTTGAGACCAATGGAGTTGATAACTTCTCATTTCCTACATGATTTATATGTTAAAATAATAAAAAGACAAGACTCTCACTTAACTCTAATAAAGAAAATAGACAATTAAGATGATGAATGTGATCAAACCAAGCTTCAAATACATGATTGTTGAGAGTGGAAAAAGACTAAATTTTTTATAGATTTTTGTTATTTTTGAGGTCTGAATGATTGATTTTTGGATGGATTTAGAGTGATGTATGGTTGATAATGGAAGTGTTTGAGAGTGTTTTGGATGATATTGATTATGTTTTGGAAGTCTATGATTATTTTTAGTAAAAATACGAGGCTATGTTATGTCCTGATAGGTTTTGTTGAGGTTCTGATTGGCTCTGATACCTTCTGTATAGCTTCTGTTTTGTTCTGATTTTCCTTTGCATGAAGCATAGATTGATTTTTTATGGAGGTTGAAATATTTTGGAAGTTTATTGAATAGTTTTTGATAGTTTGGAATGGTTTTAGTATGATTTATGAGGATCTATTGTTCTCTGATGACCTTATGTAACCCTCTGTAAACCTTCTGTAGAGCCTCTGTATCTATTCTATCTCTGTTCTATATCTACTCTGTTCCTGTTTTGTTCTATTATGTAGATCTTTGTTCTGTAGAATGTATGTGTGATTTTGGAAAAGATTTCTTAACTTTTGTAAAGGATGAATCTAAGTTCAAAAGAGCTAAAACAAATGGAAGAACCAGCTTGCTGAAGACTAAAGAGAAGACTGAAGTGACAGTGACAGTAGTGCGCTATGAAGAGACACTATAGTGGCTCTGGTGCCTCTTCACATTAGACATACCTCTTGGGATATGCATCCATGACCTAATAAGGATTATTGAGAGTCATTATTGAATATTGTAGTGAGGAGATGATGTACTATTGAGAGAGAGAGAGAGAGAGGGAGCCAGAGATAGCCAATTCTATCAAAATAGTGTATTTGTATATGAGAGATTGAGAGAGAAAACTATGAAGACATTGAAGATGAATACTATGTGATTGATTTCCATTCAAAATTGGTGTATTCTTTTGTGTTCCTTGTTCTATTGATGGATTCTATGAAGATGTTGAAGATTATGGTTGATCCTATCAAATCCGTGGGAGATATCTACTATGATGATGCGTGAAGAATTGTTGTTTTCTTTGTTTTGGTCATCAAAAGAATGAAATAAAAGCTTGTTAATGTTACAAGATAGATTTTCTTGTAGTAGAATCCCTTTTTCCTTGGTGTCTCTCTTGGGGCTCCATGTTTTTGGTGCACAGCTGGAGAAACTTGCCATCAACAAGCATCAGAAGAGGCTGAAAATGAAGGAAGTGGCATTGCCAAGAAGAGGAGAATTCAATGGATGTTTGTAAAGTTCCTTCTTCCATTGAAGAGTTAGAGATTCTTATTGCCAAAGCCACTTTCCACAAAAAGTTCATCCCACAATGGTGGAAACATATTACCATCATGATGCATACTCCATGTGGTGGACTATTTCCTCTTCCTATTGAAGTAGCAGAAATTTGCATCTTGGTGGCAAATTGTTTGGGAACAAACTGAAGAGCAGCAACAGAGAGAATGACTATCCATGGAAGATTTGGTATTCATTGAGAAGTTTCCAGACATCATCAAGTGGGAGATCGTGAAGAATCTTCAGGAGTCATGGTCTGTGGAGGTTCACGAAAACAGGAAGGAAAAGAGTTGGAATTTGTTTGTGGATGCTCAACAGCAAGATACATGGGATGCTTGCTGCACTGACAATCTTCTGTTTGTCGAATTAGCAACCCACTGGAAGTTGGTAGACAGAGTGTTTTTCACAACATAGACTGTTGAAACCCTCAGAAGCTGGCATTATTATAATGATGGCACAACAAAAATCCTAAGAAGAATGAGTTTTGATACTTTCAGAATGGAATATCTCCCTCTCTGTAGTGGTTTGAAAGCCAAATTCAAATATGTTGAAAAGAAGGAAGTAGAAGAGATGTTGGCTAGAGAATCCCCTAGAGATTGAAGCCTTCTCTGATACTATTCTGTTGAGTATATGCCAACTGGTTGGAGCCAACCCCCTAATGAATGATGCAATCAAGAGGCAGGCGTTAGAATGAGTCCAGAGGTTCGTGAGAAGAGAGAAGACAAGAATCAAGGTTGAGAACGAGCTCGCAGCAGCAGAAGCCTCCTTTGACGCCCTAAAAGCACTCTTTATAGAAGTCCCCATGGCGACTCAAGGTCCCCTTCCTAGTCAGATTTGTCCTGGAAATATTGATGGCAGGCCAGCAAATGTAGTCCCATTGCCAATTTTTAAGGGAGAGTACAATAAAGACCCTGATCTTCATGTAGTAGAATTTATGGTAGCATGTGTAGCTAACAATGCCAGAACCCCTGAGCATTGGTTAGTGATATTCCCGACCACCTTCAAAGGCGCGGCTTTCAATGGTATGAGAGACAAGCAGCATGAACTTTTGGCACATGGGACGACCTAAAGTTTGTCTTCCTCACTAAATTCAGGCATGAAGGTTTTGAAGAGTGGATGCGAGAGGAGTTCATGAACCTAACTCAGTCCTCTGGAGAAAGAGTAGAAGCTTATGTCTCGTGAAGGGAATCCATCCTGAAGAGATGGACTAACCATCATTTGGACGAAGGCATTCAGAAAGGAGTATTGCTTAGAGGCCTACAACCAGAAGTTCGCAAGTTTGTGGAATTGAGAAGACCAGTCAATCTGCAAGATGGAGTGGAAGGTGCAAGATTGTATGACGAAGTTGAAGCAAGGCTGTCAATGACTCCAGGAAGAGGAGTCTTACCTCCTCCCATGGCAAGAATGGTATACCCACCAAATGCACTCCCAGGGACAGTTCCCTACCCCTATCCCCAGATGCAAACAATGCCACAGCATAATGCACCTAATCCACTGTGGTCACTGCAAACAACAGTGCCTCAAATGATGGTTCAACCACAACAACAGTGGCGTCAAACAGTTCCTCCTATGGAGACTCAACAATAGTGGAACCCTACCAACTGGAATCAACAACCCCAAGTCTCAACAGGAGCTCTGAATCAAAACCAGAACAGAGGACCCTCTCGATCGACCCAACCAGTGTATGTAGTAATTACAGAAGCTTCCCAAAACTCTACTACAAGTACTTCAGGAGGTGAAAATCTGAAGGACTACTTATCCAACTCAGTTGCAAGTATCAAGAAAGAGCTTATGGATGTGATTACAGAGCAGCTACAGATGCTGAAGGTGAATACCGCCAATATATCCACTCCTATGGGAGCTGGGAGAGATGTGATGTGTTCTAATACATGGTGTGGAAAGTCTCATCAAGCAGGACATTTAGCCATTGAATGTACCCGAAAACCAACCATTCCTGGAGCCTTCTGTTCCTACTGTTTGGGAAGAACCATACAGAGGATATTTGCTCTCTGAAAGAGATGCATGAACGAAGACAGAAAGATGAAAATGCAAGATTCAACGTGCTAGAATCCAAAATGACAACACAGGATATTGGACCAAAGCCTAGGGAATTTGGTCCTAATTTCAGTCCAAGGAGGTTTCCATCTCAAAGTTACATAGGACGATAGTTTGGCGGTGGTTAGAGATCAGAAGTGGAATGTTACAAGTGTGGAGAAAAGGGTCATATCTCCCCCAATTGTCCAATCCCTAGATGATCTGTGGATTACAAGCCCTTATGCAGTCGATGCAAAGGAGAAGGCCACACTACAAAGGACTGTCCAAGTCTAGCCCCTGTAAAGGCCAATGGCACTGATAGCCAACAGAAGGTACAAGAGCCTGCCTCCAATTTGGTAGAGTTGGAAGTTGTTGCTGTCATGCACACCAAGAAGAAGGAACCAGTTGTTCAGAACGAAAATAATTCTCCTACCAAGACTGTGAAGTTCAATCTGCCAACAGAGGGACAGGGTAGTATAGGACAGAATAGTGCAGTACAGAGCACTGTAGTGCCACAGAGAGTTACAGAGACAGTCCCAGAGACAAGGCTAGAGGTCCCGGAGATAGATGAGACAAAGGCACCTCCAGAAATAGAAGAAGTGCCGATGCTACAATTATTGGAAGCAAAAGGAAAGATGAAAATGGGTGTAGCCCCATTCCCCAGCAGGCTGGAGAAGCCTGTGGATCCTATCAAAGATTATGACTTGGTAAAAGACCTAGATACTTTTAAACCTAACTTAACATTCCCGCAGTTGTGCTGATGATGTCTCCTAGCTGCCAAAAGAAATTCAAAAGCATCTTGACCAGAAGACATGGACTAAGGATAGTTCCTTCAATAGCGACCAAGACCAATAAGGTCCTGGAGCCTGTAAAGGAAGTAGATGTGGCTAACACCTTCCTAGATCCTGGAACCTAGAGATTAGTGTATGGATAGAAGAATGCTTTATTTCAAATGCATTGATTGATGGAGGCTCATCAGTAAACATAATGATGGATGTGACAATGAAGGACTTAGGGTTGCAAGGAATTCAACCTACACAGTGGCTTATCAGATTGGCAGACCAAAGCAGAATTAAACCATTGGGTATCCTCCCATACGTAAAAACAACCCTTGCAGAAAGAGACTATTGGGTAATGTATTTGGTGGTCAAACCAAATTCTTGTGGGACCTCATACCCTCTGTTGTTGGGAAGACCTTGGATTTTTGAAGCAAGAGCCAAGACGGACTGGTTCAAAGGAACCCTAACCCTAGGCAGAGGACCAAACAAAGTGGTGTTGAAATTGTATGGATCACAAAAAGGCAATGGATCCACACATAATTGACTCCTCCAATGAGGTAACAGATGGTACATCAGGAGATGAAGATGCTGTTAAACAGATCTTTCCCAAGAAAACAGAGGCACAGTCCCTAACAGTGGGCACTGTAAGTCAACTACCAAGGGAAGAAAAGTCCTTGTCCATGGGCAAATACCTCCTGCCTCAACTAGAATTGACTTTTGAAATCACCTTTGACAGTGAAATAGAAGCATGGATGTATTGTTCTCCCTGTTACATGGCAGTCGCAGAGACAGCAGCAGAGATAGAGCCAGAGACAAAAGCAGAAGCAAAAACAGACACAGAGGTAGAAGATCTGTTCTTCTCCTAAGAGAGCCTCTACAGAAGCAGAGACAAAGCCTCTAGAGGAAGAGGATGAAAATGATGAGGAAGGAAACGAAGCAGGTTATGAAAGTGTAGAGGAAAAATTTCATATGATAGTAGATGATCTTTTTGATGTCCCTATAGAGACCTCAGAGTCCGAAGATCTCAAGATGTTGGAGGAAATGACCATGGTTCCATTTGGGTTGACCAATGGACCACAAAGTATGCAGAATCTACATAAGCAATGGATCAAAGGCATAAAAATTAAGTTCAACAGTGGCTCTTCTCGCCCTGACTATTCAGTCTAGAGAAAAGATGATGATGATGTTCCCTGCCAAAAGAAGCCAGAGCTATCAAAGCCTCGGCTTCTAGAAGGTCCGTGCTATGTGACATTCCTGGACGCAACCTCTGAAGATGAATCCCTAAGTCTAGAAGAGATCACCACTCACACAGAAGCAAACAAAGCTCTGATACCCTTCCAGTAATCTCAACGGAAAAATGAGTCATCTGTTCAAAAGGAGGACACTAGTTCTAGTGGAACATTAGAGAGGACACTACTCCCTTGAAAGAGTCAGACCTCTATCCAGAAGCAATCCGTGGGACATTTATCCGTGAAGTGGAAGGTGAAAGACAAGTGACGTTGCTAGATACTGACGGTACTGAACGTCACCTAAAAGTGGGTCTCAATCTTCCAGCAAAAGAACTAGTGGTCTTGCAAGATCTACTAAAGGAGAACTTAGACGTGTTTGCTTGGTCATATAAAGACCTAAAGGGGATTGATCCCACAGTATGCCAACATCACATTGACCTAGAGCCTGATGCCAAACCTATAAGGAAAAGACAAAGGCATATGAATCCTAATTATTCTGCTCTGGTGAAGGCCGAATTATTGAAGCTCCTTGAAGTCGAGTTCATTTATCCTGTGGCTAATATTGAATGGGTTTCGCCCATTGCAGTACTACCCAAGAAGAATGGGAAACTTCGAATATGTGTAGACTTTTGAAAGCTCAATTCGAAGATGAAGAAGGATTATTTTCCTATCCCTTTTACAGACCAACTGTTGGACACAATGGCAGGCTATGAGCTGTATTCCCTCTTGGATGGATTCAACGAATATAACCAAGTCGAAATTGCAAAAGAGGACCAATCCAAAACAACCTTCACCACAAAATGGAGGACCTATGCCTATAGAGTGATGCCATTTGGGCTCTGTAATGCTCCTTCCACCTTCCAATGAGTAATGATGGTTGCCTTCCAGAATCATTTACATGATTTCATTGAGGTGTATCTTGATGACTTTTGTGTCCATAGTTTAATCCGTGAGCATTGGGGACACCTAGAGCGATGTTTTGACAGATGCTGAGAGTATGGGATTTCTCTCAACCCCAACAAATGTGTCTTTGGCATCTCATCAGGAGTTCTTTTGGGCCATATTGTCTCTGCAAAAGGAATTGGAACACACCCGGTGAAGATTGAGAAGATTGCTGCCTTGACAGCACCAACAAACCTCAAGCAATTAAGAGGATTTCTTGGCCATGTGGGCTACTAGAGAAGATTTATTGCACATTTTGCAACCAAGGCAGCCCCTCTGCACAAGCTCCTAAGGAAAGATGTTGATTTTCTTTGGGCTGATGACTGTGAAGAAGCCTTTAATACCCTAAAATAGTGCCTTATCCAAGCACCTATCTTACAGCCTCCTGATTGGATGAAGGAGTTTCATGTGCACACAGATGCATCAGTTGAAGGGCTAGGTGTTGTCCTATGTCAAAAAGGCCCCTCTAAATTAGATCAACCAATATATTATGCAAGCTGGAAGGTCACTGATAGGGAACGGAGCTACACAGTGAGACAGAGCTTGAGTGCTTAGCAATGGTGTTTGCACTGGAGAAGTTTCGACACTATTTATTGTCAATGCATTTTAAGTTCATGGATCATGAAGCCTTGTCCTTCCTAATGAACAAAGCAGATGTTAAAGGGCGACTAATGAGATGGTTTCTCCTATTCCAGGAGTTCGATTTTGAAGTGATCACTAAGCATGGCCATTCCCATGTCCTAGCCGATCATCTATCACAGATCCCTCAAATTGCAGAAGAGGAACAGGATGATCCAGACCTTCCTTATGCTTCCTTATTTCTAGTTAAAACAGTTACTCCCCGGTATGCAGACATAGCCAACCTCCTGGCAACTCAATAGTTTCGTCCTGGCATCTCAAGCCGTGAGAAGAAGAAGCTTCTGTTAGAATCAATCCCCTACACTTTGCTAGGCGGTGCATTGTAAAAGAGAAGCAAAGATGAAGTGTTGCGAAGATGTGTTGCAAGGGATGAAATCGACATAGTATTGAAAGCATGCCATGATGAACCATGTGGTGGACACTTTGCAGGAGAAGTGACAGCCAGGAAGGCTTTGTTAGCAGGATATTGGTGGCCGACCCTCCACAAGGATGCATATGACTATTGTAAGAGATGTGATGCTTGTCACTGAATGGGGAAACCCACTAAAACAAGTGCCATGCCACTGCAACCTATTCTTCCCTCAAAGCTGTTCAAGAAGTGGGGGATTGATTTTGTGGGTCCCATTGATCCACCTACCAGACAGAGAGTAGAACAGATTCATCTTAATATGTACGGATTATGTCATAAAGTGGTGTGAAGCTAAATCCCTGAAGCGAGACGATATAACAACGTAGCCCTATTCATGTACAAGAATATTATCATCTGTTTTGGCAGTCCTCTCGAGCTAGTAAGTGACAGAGGTACTCATTTCCTTAACAAAATCATGGAGGAGCTGATGGAGCTGTATAAGATTTGCCATCGCAAGTCCACTCCTTACTACCCCAGAGCCACCAATCGCATCCTCTGATCGATCCTGACAAGAAAGATTGTCGCATATTATCGCGACTGGGACGATCGACTTATAGAGGCCCTTTGGGCATACAGAACCTATCATAAGGTAGCTACACGAAAACCCCTTTCTAGCTAGTGTATAGTACAGAAGACATCTTCCCTGTTGAACTAGAATTGCCCTCTTTGCGAGTGGCAGTTAAAGAACACTTGGGAGATGATGAATCACTACAATGCCACCTCCTGCACTTGGAATTCTTGGATGAGATATGGTAGATGGCCCTACAATGCATGGAAACCACTCAAGCACGATGCAAGGCCTATCATGATAGTTTCATCAAGCAGAAGGAGTTCAAAGAAGGTGAGCTTGTCCTAGCCTATGATTCGAGATTTGACAAGTTTTCTGGCAAGCTTCAACAACAGTGGATGGGCCCATACAAGGTACTTGCTGTCAATCCTAATGGCTCTGTTCAGGTGCAAACCGTTGATGCCTCTGATGATCCTTTCCTGATCAATGGCTATCGTCTGAAGAAGTACTTCCCTCCTTGGGAATCTTGATAATCACGGTCGACCTACCCTCTCCCTTTTGGGCATTGCACTGTCATTCTCTTCGTGCTTCTGATAGCCCTTATGATTCTTCTCATGAGGCAATCTCATTCTGTTAGCCCCTCTCACAGATACCTCTCAACCCGACCTTGTTCTCTTCTCGTCTGATCCAACAACGATGGCGAGGTTGGTCCTGACACATGGTATTTCTACCATTCTCTTTCTTAACGAAAAAGAAAGAAGGAAAAAAAAAGAAGAAAAAGAAAAAGAAAAAGAACAAAGAAAATTGTTATGGGAGAAAAGGAAGAAATTCCATGTCATAACAAGCCTCGTTCCAAGAAAAGGTGGAAACACTCTTGGGCGGGAAGCTGACTGCGGAAAAGTTGGTAACGCCCCGCAATTCAAGATAGCTGACTCACCAGCAGAACCTTTCCAACAAGTAATTTGAATCCACCTCCCTTGGCTCGCTGTCTCTGCAATATCAGTTTGTCTATCCTTCTTAATAGACGACCTTTCTTACAAATCATTAATGTATGAGACTTGTTGGCTGCCTCCCTAGGTACACCTCTTCTTCAAGATCCTGATGATAATAACCAACATGATCTTCATCACCAATCCCTTGAGTGATGTGAGCTTTCATCCTAATAGGATGGGGATGTGAGTATGGGCTGCCCTCTGTATCTATCAATGAG